>NC_072021.1:23203031-23503031 GCF_027791375.1 Indicator indicator
TAACATTTCATTCTCCAAAGATCAGCTTCCCAGAAACTTATATTTGTAAGTTTCTCTGCTTCTTATTAATTGTAACTGAGATTTTCCCAGTTGCCTTGCATTTATGTCTTGGGGTTATACTTTGCTGCCATCATCTGTGTTCTGCTGATACTGCATCCTGCTTTTGACAGCACAAACTCCATTTCCCTCTAAATTTTTCTCCCTTCTGCTAGAGAAGACACAATTAATATATTAACTTTCTAGAACAGCACTGCCACTAATTCCACAGAGAATGAGTACCCCAGTGCCTAGTAGCATCTGTTCTGGGTAGTGCCCACCCCACTGATTGACAGGACACAGATGGGAAAAGATTTAACTGAAAGGCTCTTTTCATGTAGGAACATGAACAGAGGTGCAATATCACCATGGACCTGATTTACCCACTGCCCTCTCAATTGATCTGCAGTGTGAATGTGTGCTTGCTTTTTTTCTGACCAAACTCCAAGGAAGTCCAACTCACTTCAAGGATAAATTATGGCAGGGCTTTTGGTTGCAAGTTACAGAATCACAGAGGCACAGAATCACAGAATGGTGGGGGTGGGAAGGGACATCCAGACATCACCTAGTCCACACCCCCTGCTAAAGCAGGGTCAGCCACAGCAGGTTGCCCAGGATTGCATCCAGGTAGGTTTTGTGTCTCCCCAGAGAAAGAGACTCATAGAATCATAGAATCAACCAGGTTGGAAGAGAACTCCAAGATCATCCAGTCCAACCCAGGCCTAAGCAATCAACCAGACCATGGCACTAAGTGCCTCATCCAGTCTCCTCTTGACCGTCTCCAGTGATGGTGACTCCACCACCTCCCTGGGCAGCACATCCCAATGGGCAATCACTCTCTCTGTGAAGAACTTCCTCCTAACATCCAGCCTATACCTCCCCTGGCACAACTTGAGACTGTGTCCTCTTGTTCTGCTGCCGGTTGCCTGGGAGAAAAGACCAATCCCCACCTGCCTACAACTTCCCCTCAGGTAGTTGTAGACAGCAATGAGGTCACCCCTGAGCCTCCTCTTCACCACAACCTGTTTGAGGTCCTGATGACAGCACTGTCACTTAGTGCAACCTACTGTCAAGGATGCTTAGCTACTGGAAACACCTTCTTTGCAACCACTTGGAGAGGTCCTGTGTGCAGCCTTCAAGGACCATTTTGACTGAGCTTACTTTTAAGAAGCCAGATGAATCACAGAATCATAGAAACACTGAGTCATGAACATTGGAAAAGACCTCTAAGATCATCACATCCAAGCATCACCAACCCAACAGTGCCATGCCCAGTAAACCATGTCCCAAAGTGCCATGTCTACATGTTTATCGGACACCTCTAGGCATGGCGACTCCACTACCTCCCTCAGCATTCTGTTCCTTGACTAATGATCTTCCTTAGTCCAACTCTTTGGGTAAAATCAACACATTCCCAGGAACTACCCTAGATATTTTATTGCCATACCAAGATAAGCCACAGTTCTGTTAGAAGCTCCAGAACTAAGTGTCTCTTAGAATTGAGAGGCAGGTACAATTGAAAGAGTTATGCTTCCTCTTGCAATAGATCTTCTGATGAAAGAATGGATTTGAGTACTCTTCCTTCCTTCCACTGTGGACTTTCAATGTGAGGCATATTCTTTTTTCATTCCATTCCATCAGATTTTGCTTCCAGTCATCTTTTTTTTTTTTTTTTTCCTTTTCCACTCCTTGGGACAGTCTGGACTCTGCAGTCACCATTTTTGCCACCTTGCAAAACTTCATAGCTGGGAGGTTAAGCTCATTGATTTCTAGAGTATGCTTGTAGAAAAGAAAAATGAAATGTCACCATTTAGCATGGAATAGAGTGAAGCTTCCTGATCATCTTCTTATTCTCATTTTCCAGTCTCAAATACTGCCAGTCCAGCATCTTGAAAGCACCCTCAGGACCCACTGATTTAAGTGACGTCTTTCTGGAGTGTGACCCTGCAAGCAGATCTGGATTTAATATCCTGTTGTTCTGTTTGGCAGATGTAACTTCTGAATACCTGGGTTCTTGTCTGTTTTGGTTTGTTTGGGGTTTTTTTTTTGGTGTGGTTTTTTTTTTTCTTTCCTCTGACAGTGTTTAAATGTGAAGCAATCATTTGTTGTGAAAATTTGATAACATTTTAATGATTAAAAAATAAATCCCATCTGTTTGGTTTTCCCCAAGAGGAAGAGAAAAAGATTTATTAATAGAGATACTTGGCATTTCTATTTGTAAAAAGATGTATTTATTTATGTAACCAAGGGTAACCACACGAAAATGAAGATGACAAAAAACCCCACCACAATAACATAAAAACCATCCTAGTATGCTAATTTATAGTTGGTATCACAGCAGTGGGAATCCCAGGGTTGAAGGAGTTAGAAAATAATGTAAGAGGACTGGAGGTCATCAACCTCAAGAAGTGATAGCAATAAGAAAGAGATCCAGGTGCCCACAAGCTATGTGACAACATTTTGAGGTAGCTGGAGAAGCTTCAAGAAAAGGACCTGAGCTTACTGTGGTGTAGAAAAAGTTTGTCTTACAGTCATGAGTGGTCAGGCATTGGAACAAGCTGCACAGGGAGGTGGTGGAGTCACCATCCCTGGAGGAGGTCAAAAAATGTGTAGACATGGCACTTTGGGACATGGGTTAATGGCCATGGGCATGTTGGGTTGACAGTTGGACTCAATAGTCTTAGAGGTCTTTTCCAACTTCAACAATTCTATGATTCTATTCTAAGTGATCTGAGATGATCACTTTCTTCTAACCTATTCTGGTCATCACGGAAGCAAAGAATCAGAGAATCTCTGGGTTGGAAGGGACCTTAAAGATTATCTAGTTCCAACCCCCCTGCTATGGGCAGAGATAACTCTCACTAGACCAGGTTGTTCAAAACCTCATCCAGCCTTGTCTTGAACGCTTCCAAGGATGAGGCATCTGCAACTTCTCTGGGCAACCTGGTCCAGTGCCTCATCACCCTCAGTAAAGAATTTCTCCCTAACATCTAATATAAATCTCCTCCTCTTTTTCACTTCAAAACCATCACCCTTATCCTGTCACTACACCCCTTGATAAAGATTCCCTCCTCATTTTTCCTGTAGACCCCTTCAAGTACTAGAAGGCTGCTATAAAGTCTCTCTAGAGCCTTCTCCAGGCTGAACAACCCCAACTGGAAGGTGTCCAGAGGAGGGCCGTGAGGATGATCAGAGCACCTCTCCTATGAGGACAGACTGAAAGAGTTGGGGCTGTTCAGTCTGGAGAAGAGAAGGCTCCAAGGTGACCTTCTTGTGGCCTTCCAGTATCTGAAGGGGGCTACAAGAAAGCTGGGGAGGGACTTTTTAGCCTATCAGGTAGTGATAGGACTGGGGGGAATGGAATAAATCTGGAAGTGGGGAGATTCAGGCTGGGTGTGAGGAAGAAGTTCTTCCCCATGAGAGTGGTGAGAGCCTGGAATGGGTTGTCCAGGGAGGTGGTTGAGGCCCCATCCCTGGAGGTGTTTGCAGCCAGGCTGGATGAGGCTCTGGCCAGCCTGATGTAGTGTGAGGTGTCCCTGCCCATGGCAGGGGGGTTGGAACTGGATGATCCTTGTGGTCCCTTCCAACCCTGACTGATTCTATGATTCTAACTCTCTCCACCTGTCCTCAAAGCAGAGGCACTCCAGCCCCCTGGTCATCTTCATTAGTCAAACCTAAAGTAGGCTGATCCTTTGTCCTCAGGAAATTTTTGTAAGAACTGGTCCTAGCTGTCATCTACCTTCTCACAAATGTCCCTGCTTCATTGGATCAGAAGAGTGAAGGCAAAAACATATCAAAGCTACAGTTTAGCAGGTGGAATACTCCTCTGGACCCAAACCCACCTAAACTTGCAGCTGCTTTATTCTGAGTTTCTGAGCAAGCATTTTGCTAGACCTTGGGTTCTGGCTCAGTGCAAGTCTGCAGTGCTTTGGCTATAAGAGCAAATTGAAACCTTTTTTATTTTCTGTGGGATTAATCAGCTGGTTATTAGTCTCTGCCATTGGTCCTGAATCTTTAAACCGGGAAGAAGAAAAAACGTAAAATTAAAATCCAAGAGTCCTAAATCATTCATGGACTTAGAAAGGCAGAGTTGCAGGTTTGCAAGTGAAAGATCTCACAAACTAATCAGTTCCACCTTTACTGCCATCATCAAATATGACAGCAGTGTGCCATGATCTTCAGAAACAGGTAGTGACCCTATTAAAGAGAAGATGATCACGTTCTCTACTTCATAAGTGTCAGTGCCTTCAGCTGCTCTTGCAGGGGAAACCCAGGATTCAATTCTTGGCAAAGAGGTGAAAGGAAAAACTACTTTCTGCCTCTTTTGCATGAAGTATAATTTCACAGAACCACAGAATGGTGGAGGTTGGAAGGGACCTCTGGGGATCATCTAGTCCTGCTAAAACAAGGTCACCTAGATCAGGCTGTTCAGGAACAAAATATCCAAGTGGGTTTGGAAGTCTCCAGAGAGACTCCACAGCTTCTCAGAGTAGCCTCTTCCAAAGGCTCAAACACACTCAAACTAAAGGAGTTCTTCCTTATATTTAGGTAGAACTTCCTGTGTTCTAGTTTGTGGCCCTTGCTCCTTGTCCTGTCATTGGGCACCAGTAAAAAACAGTCCAGCCCTATGCTCTTGATCCCTGACCTTTAGCTCTTGCTGAGCATTGATCAGATCTCCTCTCAGGCTGCTCTTCTCCAGGCTAAACAGCCTCAGGGCTCTCAGCCTTTCCTCCTCACAGAGATGCTCCAGATACCTCAGCATCTTCCTAGCTTATGCTGGATTCTTTTTGGTAGTTCCCTGTCCCTCCTGAACTGGACACATGACTCCCCATGTGGCTTCTCTAGGGCAGAGCTGAGGTGGAGGAGAACCTCTCTCAACCTCCTGGTCACACTCTTCATGTACCCCAGGAGGCCACTGGCCCTTCCTGGCCATGAGGATACATTTCTGGTTCATGGTAAACCTGTCATTTAAGGACTTAGGAGATACTTGAAGAGGGGTTTCTGCTCTTTTTGAAAGATATTCCTCTCTTGGATTTCAGCTCCAGCAAAAAGAGCTTTACCTGAGCTTTGCCTGTTGCTGTGCTGCATTTAACCCTCTGATGTGGACTCATCCGTCAGCCCCTCCTGTCCATAGTGCCACATCTGAATGTAAATGAATAAATTATTCCAGTTAATTTCTCATGAAGCTAGTGGGCAGATATCAGAGAACATAAAGTACAAGACTTAATCAAGAGAAGACAGAAGAACAGAGAGAAATGGGAAACATTTTTCTTGAAGTCTAGGCTGAGAAAGTAAATGTGAGATCATCAGAGATCACCCCAAGGAAACCCTGCTCAAAAGGAAAAGTCCTTTTCCATGCTGATGTGGATGGAAGCAACTGGGAAGTGAGATACAGTTACAAGTGGATAAGACTTTTGGAGTCATAGGAAATTCCAACACTTTGTGAATTTCTCAAATATGAAATTGAATATTCCTGAAATCCTGATACCTTCAGGCAAAGGCTGGTTTGAGTTGGATCAGGATTCATTCTGTTCAGTGATGTCACTTCTCAGCTCAGTCTCTGTTCTTTCTGCACTTTCTCTCTGCACTTTCTGAAGTTCAGGGCAGGTTTGCACAGAGAGAGGCTGCTTCTGGCAGTGAGAACACTGAGGGAGAGAGTTCTTGCCCAGGGCTGGGCTGCAGAAAGGCTCTGGCTTAGACTTGCTCCTGGGCACTGCCATATCTTCTGCTCCACGCTGGGATGCAGTAAGTCAGAGGCAGCACCTGCAGGGAGGAGCAGGCAGGACCAACGAGAGATTCCATCCCATGAACATCATTGGCAGCGCAAAGCTGAAGGATCACCAGGGTCAACCACCTGCTTCAATGGCCAATGTCAGAGGAGGGCTCTGTCCATTCTGCCTTCAATTACAAACCATGTGTTCCTGAATCCAGTCCCAGATTCCAGATCCTTAATCCAGTTCCCATCTGCTGCTGAGTCTAGCACTTCCCCAGTGCTTGCCCACAGCATCAATGGTAAGAGTCACATTTCTAACAGTGGTGTTTGGTTTGATATTAGTTTTGGATCTCTTTCATTTCATTATTCTTATTTCCATCCCATATGGTTTAGTTGCTTTCCCACCCCCTCAGTCTCTCCCTTATTCCCTTTCTCTTCCTTTTGGGAAGGTAGAGGGGTTCATAGAGGATCACTCTCATTGGTCTAGTAGCCAGTCCAGTCCTAACCCTTGACAGGCTGAAAGGAAAGTTTTGTTTTATAGACACCAGAACAAACTCTTTTACTCAGTGACAAGAAATACTGAAAAAAAAAAAACCATCTGAATAGTTCAGAATTGATCCTCAAAAACATTTATTTGTGGAGCACTTCTGATTCTCTGCATGTGATATGTTCCAGATGTGCCTAAAAACTGCACTTAATGCCCGATAACTAAAGTATCATCAGCTCTCTGACAGTTTGTGCCCTCTGGACTTATTCTGTCTGTCACTTCACATCATGTCTGGGTACATATACACAGCCTGCTGATGGAAGTCACCTGCATGTGTGAGGCATTGCTTAGAGAAAAAGAAAAAAACTAAAAGGAAAACAGAAGGAAGGAAGGAAGGAAGGAAGGAAGGAAGGAAGGAAGGAAGGAAGGAAGGAAGGAAGGAAGGAAGGAAGGAAGGAAGGAAGGAAGGAAGGAAGGAAGGAAGGAAGGAAGGAAGGAAGGAAGGAAGGAAGGAAGGAAGGAAGGAAGGAAGGAAGGAAGGAAGGAAGGAAGGAAGGAAGGAAGGAAGGAAGGAAGGAAGGAAGGAAGGAAGGAAGGAAGGAAGGAAGGAAGGAAGGAAGGAAGGAAGGGAGGGAGGGAGGGAGGGAGGGAGGGAGGGAGGGAGGGAGGGAGGGAGGTAGGGAGGGAGGGAGGGAGGGAGGGAGGGAGGGAGGGAGGGAGGGAGGGAGGGAGGGAGGGAGGAAGGAAGGAAGGAAGGAAGGAAGGAAGGAAGGAAGGGTTTCTTAAAAGGCAAAAAAAAAATAAGAAAATTCCTTACAAAAATATACTTTGAAGAATGTGAAACATTTATTAAAACAGAAGCCTTTATGTTGTCAAGATAAAGTGTCAAAGCTAAAAATACCTCCTCAAGATGGGAAGAGGATGCAGACTTAAAGAGGCAGTAGATGGAAGCACTGTTTTTCCCTTAGGGAGTACATGGCTGTGGTTAGTCACCAGTAGAACTTCCTTCCGCACTGGTGAGAGGCTGTCATTTCCAAGAGCACAGCAGAACTCAGTACACTTGCAAGGTCTTGCTTTGTTCATGGTCTTGGCCTTATTCAACACCCACCCAGGACCAGAGCATACCCCCATGTGCTGCCTACTAAGGTTCAGATTGATTTGTGGAGGCCACTTGTGCTTCAGCAATTTGTGTGAGAGCAATGATACAGCAGGCTGAGTTGTGGCAACAGCTAGGTTACTCAACAACAAGAGTCTAGGGTAGTCAACAATGTAACTACCCAACTTTGGATGCCATCTTGAAGCCATGGGGACAACCAGCAATCCACAGCAAGATGAAGCAAACTGGAATGTTTATGCTCTCTACAGCTCCCTGAAAAGAGCTTGCAGCCAGGTGGGGTTGATCTCTTCTCCCAAGGAACAAGCAATAGGACAAGAGGAAACAGCCTCAGTTTATGCCAGGGGAGTTTTAGGCTGGACATTAGGAACAATTTCTTCCTCAAAAGGTTTGGCAATCTCTGGACCAGGCTGCCCAGGGAAGTGGTGGAGTCCCCATCCCAGGAGGTATTTAAAGGTGAGTAGATGTGGTGCTGAGGGACACGGTTTAGCACCTAGCACTATTGATTTAATGGTTGGACCTGATGATCTTAAAGATCTCTTCCAATCAAAATTCTGATTCTAGGATCTAGTTCAACCCTGTCAATTTCTTCTGACCCACAGTTAAATATTCAAGCACCTTGAGTTCATTACAGGTATGCTACTAATTGTATCTGCTTGCAAATATCCTAACATTGAAATCTGCACAGGTAGAAGCCTTGAAAGAAAACATAGTAAGAAAAGTTATCTTTTTCACCCCCCACCCCACCTCTCTCTGGTTTTCCTCTCAGATTTTCTTTTTGCTCCTGTATACAAGCCCTTCAACTGGTTCCCACGCTTTGAACTCCAACTCTCACTTCCTTCTTCAACATAAATTCAAAGTTTTCTCCAGAAAGTCCTCATTTAACTCAGTGTTCGAGACAGTTCGTGATGAGCCTTGACAGTTTTGAGGGAGAAGAGAAATCAAGAGAAAGAAGAAGAGAAGAGAGGAAGGGGGAAAAAATGCCTTGTAAAGATTAGCTTTTCTAGGGGGAACAAAAAAAAAAAAAATCAGTCTGGAGGGAAAGTTTAATTAAAAAGAGCAGAGTTTTTAATTACCAGGGAAATCTACTTGAATGATTCATTTGCATAATCCCGACGGCAGTGGGAGAACAGGCAGGAACGAGATAAGGCTTCTTTACAATCCTGCTCTTTCTTTTCCATATCTCTCCCAAAATGACTCTGATCCCTCACTCCTCCTCTCTCTCCTTCCCTGCTACATTGTCCTTCCATCTGATTGCACATTTTGGCCTTGGGCTGCCTGCATGTTTGGCTCTTCATTTGTTGTCCTATGCTGCAGTTCAGTACAAACGAGGCATGTTTTCTCCTGCTGGGGATGTCTAGGTGAGCTGTAACCAGCCCCTCCCTTCTTTTCCCACAGTACCCAGACTCTGCTGAGTTATCCCTGATTGCTGAGCACTGGCATGTGTGGTCACATTACAGAATCACAGAATAGTGGGGGCTGGAAGGGACCTCTGGAGATCATCCAGTCCAACACGTCTGCTAACGCAGGCTTGCCAAAAGCAGGTTGCACAGGGACGTGTCCAGGTGAGTTTGGTGTCTCTCCAGAGAAGGAGAATCCACAACCAGAGAAGGAGACTCCACAAGCTCTCTGGGCAGCCTGCTCCAGTGCTCCACCACCCATGGTGGTGTCAGTGGCAGAGGAGGGAAGAGAAGGTGTGTATCTAATGGACCTCATTGCCAGCCTTGTCCTCCAGTTGTCACTTGAGATCTTTAACACTTTCTATGTCAAGCCACCTCAGTACCTTGCATGCCATCCCATGCACTCCTTCTTGGTCTGTAGTCATCTATCTGGCCTGTCCAATCCATTACTCACTCAGAAGATGAAAGGGAGGCTTGCAATGGGCTTGTATCTGTAAGTGTTATGACTCATATGCTTCCCATCCATAGGATTGATTTGTGAACCATTGCAAGGCTCATTCCTTTGTAGCACACCCAGAGAAAAGCCTCACACTCAGTCCTGCCATCATCTACACTGATAAAGTGTCACCTTGCTCCTTCACACATTCCAGGCCTGTACCTACAAAAACTGCTGCAGATAACAGGTCTCAAGAGTGGTCTTAAGTCTCATGAGGATGGGGCTGGACTCTACAGTGGTGTCTAGTGATGGGACAAGGGGCAATGGGTACATACTAGAACACAGAAGCTTTCACTTGAACTTAAGGAAAAACTTCTTCCCTGTGAGGATTCCAGAGCCCTGGAGCAGGCTGCCCAGAGAGTTTGTGGAGTCTCCTTCTCTGGAGAGATTCCAGACCCACCCGGATACTGCAATTCTAGGCAACCTGCTCTGGATGACCCTGCATGACCCTGATAATGATGAATTCCAGAGATCCTTTCCAACCCTCATCATTCTGTGATTGTGGTCCAAGAAATAAGCAGAATGGAAAAATCTATCTTGTATCTCAGGTAGGAAAGGCAAGGGGATTAGTCATGTTAATGGACTAATGACATCTCACTTGTCTTCAAGACAGGCAAGGATTTTTTGCTTATTTCATTTACCTGGCTGAAGACAGCTGATTGCATAGGAAGAGGCAAATGAGGGACATCTGCTTGAAGGTAGTAATGGAGTTCTCCCAACCAGATGATGGACAGACCTTAGGTACAACATAGTCCAGGATGTGAGTGAGTGTTGAACCAATGTAGTGCTCACTGCTCCTTCACACAAGTCTGGACTTGAACCTGGTGACAGACCTCAATACTCATCAGGGAGACACCTTTAGCTTTCCTGGATCACAATGCTTTACCCTGGAAGACTCTTGTTCTTCCTCACTCCTGCTGGGATGCCCCTTCCCTGCCCTGCTTTGTAAGTCAGCAGAGAAAGAGATTTCCACCCTTCTGTTATAGCAGCAGTTGCTGCTTTTGAGTCTCTGAAGTCAGAAATTTGATGGAACACTATGGCAAGAAGAGGGTTATCTGACCTTTCCTTGATATTAACATATATTAGGGGTGCTGGGAATCAAGTTGGGATGCAGCAGGTCAGATGACAAGCTATCTGTACCTGTATCGAAAGTGTGAGAGAGGGGAAAACAAGCAGTCTGAGAAACATAGATAGAAGCAAATATAAATCAAGAGAAAGAGAATGATGGAGACATAGGGAGGAGCAGGGAATATTCTTCATCTGGGTGGGGAAGGACCATGTGTCAGAACAAACTTATCACCACAGAGAAGTTTATCCCACCAGTTCTCTTTGCTCCTCTGTCTTGAGGTTGATAAATGAGACGTGAAGCGTGGATTTGTCTTGCTTAATTAACCTGAGTGGAGGAGAAGCACCACAGGAAACCACCAGAAAATTGATTTCTCCTCACAGATGTGCCTATGCAACAATTGGGATGTGTGCACATGCCTGGAGAACATATCTTGATAGACCTGCTCTAATTTAAAACCATTGTCCTTTGGTGGTAGGACAAGAGGCAATGGTTTTAAGATAGAGTAGGGTAGGTTTAGACTGAACACTAGGAAAAAGTTCTTTACTATGAGGGTGCTGAGACACTGGAATGGGTTGCCCAAAGAAGTTGTGGACACCTTATCCCTGGAAGTGTTCAAGACCAGGCTGGATGAGGCTTTGAGCAACATCATCTAGTGGGAAATGTCCCTGCCCAGGTCAGGGAGTTTGGAACTAGGTGATCTTCAAGGTTCCTTCCAACTGAAGCCATTCTATGATTCTACAGCTTGCTTATCTATTGTGTGTGTGTTTCTGCACACACAACCAGGCAAGGTTTGTGGGAAGGGTTAATGCCACTTCAAGAATTCATACTTATATAGGATATAACCAGTATCTCTATTTAAAATATATTGCAGATTAAAAAAAAAAAAAAAAAAAGAAAAGGCAGACTAAGCTTTGGGGATAAACAAACCACTACAGGGTTTGAGTCAGAGACTTTATTGCTCTTTCCCCTCTGACTGAGGGAGAAATTATTGCTCACTCCAGCTCCCTGAAAGGAGGTTGTAGTGAGGGAGGGATCACCCACTTCTCCCTAGTATCAAGTGACAGAATGAGAGGAACGAGCTCCAGTTGCATCAGAGGGGATTTAGATTGGATGTTAGGAAGAATTTCTTTACTAAAAGAGTGCTGAGATATTGGAACAGGCTGTGCAGGGAGCTGGTGGAGTCACTAGCCCTGGAGGTCTTCAAGAAACTTGTAGAGATGGCACTTTGGGACACAGCTTAGGAGATATGGTGGTGTTGGGCTGAAGGTTGGACTCAATGATCTTAGCTCAACCTTAATGACTCTATGATTCTGTGATAAGGATCTGAAGTGGTGGCCACCTGCAGACATTCCACAAGTTACATGGATATAGCAGGTCCTATGTGAGTGCACAACAATTTGTATGCACAGCAAAAATGAGAGCACTCAGAGAGCTCTATCAGTGCTGTCCAAGTCTAATGTGGCTTTAAAGGAGAGATGGGGATGCTTCGAGGATAGGACAAGGTGAAATGGCCTCAGATTTCACCAGGGAATGTTTAGGTTGGATATTAGGAAAAATTTCTTCACAGATGGGTTGTCAGGCATTGGAACAGGCTGTCCATGAAGGTGGTGGAGCCACCATTCCTGGAGGTATTTTAGAGCTGTGTAGATGTGGTGCTGTGCTGGGTGAATGGTTGCGCTCGATGATCTTAAAGGTCTCTTCCAACCAAAACTATTCAGTGGTTCTCTATTTTTGTGTCTAGGAGGCTGTGGGCACACTGCAAGCACCGAGTGCCTGTGTACATGTGAGGGCAGTGGATGATTTGTTCCAGCCTGTGAGGGGGAGGACCAAGCCTGCACACAAGTGTGTGGAGACACCGCGGTCCATGTGTGTGCGGCGAGCAGCAGACACGTGGATGGGCAGTCCTGCCAAGCCTCCTGCATGCAGGGGTGTTGCAGGCAGCAGGTGGGTTTGCTCGTGTGTTTCTGTGGGGATGATTCAGGCATCTGCTCTGTAAGCATCATGCTGCTGTGCAGAAAGTGATGGGTGTGCACAGGGCACCCTGCAGGTGCACAAAGAGCCAGCACAGGCTGTGCTCGGAGACCTGGGCAAGCTGAAGAAGAGGGCACAGATAAGCCTTGTGAGGTCCAACAAGGCCAGATGCAAGGTCCTGCAGCTGGGTCAGGACAAGCCTCATTACCAGGACAGGCTGGGTGGTGAAGGAATGGAGAGCAGCCCTGTGGAAAAGGACTTGGGGGTGCTGGTGGATGAAAAGCTGGACATGAGCCTGTAATGGGCACTTGTGGCACAGGACAATCACATCCTGGGCTGCATCAGAAGAACTGTAGTCAGCAGATGAAGAGAGGTGATTCTGCCACTCTCTTCTCTGGTCTCTGATGAGACCTCACCTGGAGTACTGTATCCAGCTTCTGGGACCTTCAGCACAGGAAGGACATGGACCTGATGTAGAGCGTCTGAAGAGGGCCACAAAGATGAACAGAGGGCTGGAGAAACTCTCCTAGGACAGTCTGAGAGAGTTGGAACTGTTCAGCCTGGAGAAGAGAAGGCTCCAGGGAGACCTTAGAGCTGCATTTCAATATCTGAAGGGGACCTACAGGAAGGCTGGGGAGGGACTGTTTAGAAGGGCCTTTGATGACAGGATGAGGGGCAATAGTTTTAAACTAGAGCAGGGTAGATTTAGATTGGATATTAGGAAGCAGTTATTTACTATGAGGGTGATGGAACACTGGAACTGGTTGCCCAGGGAGGTAGTGGTGGCCTGATCCCTGGAGGCTTTCAAGGTCAAGCTTGATGCAGTTCTGAGCAACCTGATCTAGTTGGGGATGCCCCAGCAGATTCACAGGCCATCATCCCACACAACCACAGCTATAGCTTGGATAATAGAGATCGGGATTTTAGTTCTCTGATTCCATCCCATAATTTCCCAATTCCACTAGATGACAATGTACTTCCCCCCCTCTCCCAACTTGACTTTTATTTCCCAAAACCTCAGATGATAACCACCAGTAGTTATGATTGTAATGGACATATCTGGGTCATGATGGCTGCATCCAGCTGACAGACAACACAACAGCCAAAGACCAAGGTGTAGAAGTAGTCTTCCTCTTGCTTATAGCAATGAAGATGAAGGGCAAAATACAGCATGAGGGTTATGAGTTTGATTTTCAGCCCTGTCTGCTCCTGATGTTATCTAAAGTGATGATGACTCAAACTTAACCTGTGAGGAAATGCAATATTGGGCAAAACAAGCAGGAATTAAATATTCACATGGCAGAAAGAGCTAATGGCTTGTGGAGAAGGAATCTCAACCCACACGAGGCTCAGCAGGAGATGTGAGTTCCCAATGTACACCATCAGTTCCCAACTGATAGTGGAGGCCTCCGAGTTAGGTGCTGCCAGTGAAAACTGAGCTTAGCACTCCATCTACTGGGAAAAGAGAGCATCTGACCACACAACAACCAGGACAGCCTGTGATGGCCAATCTACCACCCATCCCCACTGCATCTAGGACTTTAAACTTCATGACCTACTTGTCTGGGAAGCTCCCAATAGCACTGGTTCAAAACATCAAATTAGTGCATGACAGGATATGGTTTAATGCCCATGGTGGTGTTAGGTTGATGGTTGGACTCAGTGAAACTAGAGGCCTTTTCCAACCAAAACAATTCTATGATTCTGTGAGTCTGTGGATTTTTCCTTCTTTTAAATGGGGTAACCTTTCTGGACACTCACACCAAAGGGGAGGGTGGTCTCTTCTCTGTAGTACCAAGTGACAGAAGAAGATGAAACACCCTCAAGTTGTGCCAGGGGAGACTTAGATTGAACATTAGGAAAAATTTACTTACTGAAAGAGAGGTCAGACATTGGAACAGGCTGCCCAAGAAGGTGATGGAGTCACCATCCTTGTAGGTGTTAAAAAAATATGTAGACATGGAACTTCGGGACATGGTTTAGCAGTCATGGTATTGTTGGATGGATGGTTGGACTGGATGATCTTAGAGGTCCTTTCCAACCTTAATGCTGCTATGATTCTATGTACTAGGTTGGTCTTTTCCAATAACAACAACAAAAATTCTGGGAGTCAATGAGTCTATGTTGCTGTGCTTCTATGCTTCTATGAAATGGAATACCATAAAATACAAAATTTGTGCTACTGAAAGATTAGACTATTGGTACAATTTTACCTTAGTACAGCCTGGATTTGTAGTTTGCCTCTCAGATCTACCATAGCATGAGATGAGACATCTTATCATTTAAATTTAAAATGGGCTTTAGTAGAAGATCCATCCCTGGAAACATTCAAGGTCAGACTGGACAGGACTCTGAGAAACTTGATCTAGTTAGAAGATATCTCTGCTTTGCTTCCCTGCAATGCAGATAATTGCTCTCCTCCACTCAGCTATTTCACAAAGCAACTCAGCTACCAAAGGCTAAAACACCTTTTTAAATTAAAAATACTAGATTTACAGTTGGACTCGGTGATCTTTAAGGTCTTTTGCAACCTAAATGATTCTATAAAGCTACAATCAGCAAAGAGGATGAACAGGTCCTAGGAACAGAGACAAACAGCTCCCGAGGTGTTTCTCACATGTTTCATTTCATCAGGAAAGCAGACTACAGATGCAGCTTTGAGATTAATTCTGAATTAGTGATTAAACATATGAATCAAAATAAACCAAGATAAAACACACCTTCTCCAAGCCTCCTGTTGCAGTCTCAGCTTTCACGGCTGCATATTTCTGCACACTGCTCTCTTTGTGAGGCTCCCTCTTGAATGTGGCTGATTGTTCCAGTGTTGTGCCAACTCCTGACACCAAACTTCATCTCAGATATCCCTGAGATGAAAACCCCTCCCACTATTTAATTTTTCTATTAAATAGAAAATAATTCAGTGAGCATATCCTATGATGGCTCGCTCCCACTCATGGGCTAGCTGTGCCTTTAACAAGCTCCTGTAGCATATTCCAGCATCTGAGCCATGCACTCTCACCTCCTCCTGCACTCAGCTGTTATCAAACCTTCACAGATCTTATTGCAGCCTGTTAGTACTTCCAAAGAAGCCAGTAAGAAAGATGGGAAGCTGTTAGCTCTCCTGCTGTAGAGGACTAAGAGACCGAGGTGTGACCAGTGCTTGCTCCATCCAGGGCTTGCATAAACTGCACTTTATTCTCAATTGGTAGAATACTTTGAATTGGAAAGGACCTTTGAATGCCATCAAATCCAATCCCTCTGCAGACAGCAGGGACTTCAACTAGAGCAGGCTGTTCAGAGCTCCATTCAACCTGGCCTGGATTATTTTCAGGGGCATCTATCACCTCTTTAGTCAATCTGGGTCAGTGTTTTATCACCTTTGGTGTAAACATTTTCTTCCTTCTCTCTTGTTTAAATTTCTCTCTTTTCGTTTGAAATCATCACTCCTTCACAGAAGAATCATAGTATCCTCAAGGTTGGAAACCACCTCTAAGCTCATCAAGTCCAACTGAACCAGGCCCCAGAGTGCCATATCTAAACGTTTCCTTAACATCTCCAGACAAGGGGACTCCACCACTGTCCTGGGCAACCTGTTCAAGAGCTTGACAGCCCTTTTGGGAAAGAAATTTTTCCTCATGTCCAACATAAACCCTCTCTGATGCAACTCCAGGCCATTTCCTCTTATCCTAATGCTTACCTGGGAGAAGAGACCAACTGCCATCTCTCTACAACCTCCTTTCAGATGTGGTAATTATCGACCTGCTTTCAGATGGCCATTATCAGCTGGTGATGGGAATCATCAGCTGGTAAGCCTGAACATCAATTCCACACAAAACAGTGAAAACAAGGTTTCTGGATGCAATCAATAAAGAACCAGAAGGTCAGAATGCAATTAATGTCAGTCAGCATGCTTTGTAGAAGGGATCCTTGTCAAGCCAGCCTGATTATGTTTCTGATGAGATAACAAGATCTGTGAGATCTGTGATATTGGAAACTGCATCAGTCTAAGACTTTTCTAAAGGGTTTGATTCATCTCCAGCAGTCTCATTTTTGGTTTTGTTTCTGTTTTTTTTTTTTTTTTTAGTGAGCAATATAAATATCAAATCAATTAAGAGCTGATAAAATTCCTGATCTCAGAAAGAATTTGTCAAAAGCAAACCAATGCTGAAGCAGGTTGTGCAAGAACTATTCAGCATTCTCAGTAATTATTTGGGAATAAGAAGAAAATCAAAAGACAAATGATTGCCTTTCACTAAGGCAGAGTGATTCTACAGAGAGATCTGGATTCTCTGGGAAGATGCTGAGGGAGGTTCTCCTTCCCTTCTTCTCTGCCCTGTTGCAGCTTTGTCTGGTTGAGGGCTTTCCAGTTCTAGGACAGGGAAGTGTTTGAGATGGTATAGCAAAGGGCTATGAAGATGAGAAGGGGACTAGACCATCTGTCTTAAAATGAAAGACTGAGAGACTTGAGGCTTTGTATCCTGGAGAAGACTGAAGTGGGATCTTCTCAATGCTTATAGATATTTAAAGGGTGGGTGTCAGCAGGATGAGGCCAGTCTTTTTTCAGTGGTGTCCAGTGACAGAATAAGGGGTAACAGACATAAACTGGCATATAAGAAGTTCCATCTAAACATGAGGAGGAACTTCTTTACTTTGTGGATGGTAGAGCACTGACGCAGGCTGCCTCGAGAGGTTATGGCATCTCCATCTCTGGAGTCATTCAAAACCCACCTGGCTGCTGTCCTGTTCAACCTGCTTTAAGTGACACTGCCTTAGGAAGGGGGTTGGACTAGGTGATCTCCAGAAGTCACTTCAAACCCTTCTCATTCTGTGATTTGGGAAGCTTGACCAATTCCTGTAGTCCCTATGCCCAATGCCAGCCAGGAACTGAAATCTTCAGGAAAAAACCAGACAAATATGGTGAAGAGCTCATAAACAGATGTTCTTGCCTTCAGGCTTGCCACTGAGGACTAAGTGACCTGGTTTATCAAGCTCTTCTTTTTATGGTTTATATCCTGATGTCTGGTGATAATTGATGCATTTCTAAGTGTTATTTAAATTCAAAGTGAATATTAGCTATTAATTACCTCTTGATTTTCTGCAGCTATTGTATTTGTCAGTAGAAGCACCTGAAATGAAGACAAATAACACTAATTCTGTTGTGGAAATGGTTAGGCAGGGGGTTGGGTTTATTTTTATATTTTAGGAGGATTGTTTGGGATTTTCTTTGGCTGTTTTGGATTTTGGTGTTTCGGGGTGGTTGTGTTTTTTGTTCTTTTTTTGTTTGGTTAGGTTTTGGGGTTTGTGTTTTGTTTTTTTTTTTTGAGGGGGAGGGGTTGTTTTGGTTTGTTTTTGAGCTGTTGGGCTTTATTTGTTTTGTTTTGTTTTGCTTTGCTTTGCTTTGTTTTGTTTTGCTTTGTTTTGTTGTGTTTTGTTTTGTTTTGCTTTGTTTTGTTTTGCTTTGTTTTGCTGTGTTTTGATTTGTTTTGTTTTGTTTTTCTTTGCTTTGCTGTGCTGTTTTGTTTTGCTTTGCTTTGTTTTGTTTTGTTTTGCTTTGGTTTGCTTTGGTTTGCTTTGTTTTGTTTTGTTTTGCTTTGCTTTGCTTTGCTTTGGTTTGCTTTGTTTTGTTTTGTTTTGCCTTGCTTTGCTTTGCTTTGTTTTGCTTTGTTTTGTTTTGTTTTGTTTTGCTTTGCTTTGCTTTACTTTGCTTTCCTTTGTTTCTTCCAGGCACTGATCTTGCTGAACCTCTAAAACACTAACCTGGCATGCTTTCTTCAAACAGCTTTGCAGAGAGGATAAAGATGGAAATAACTAGACATACTGTGCACATGAGCCTAATTCATGCAAAGTTGTTCATCCCAGGCAGATGGAAATGGCTGTTTGAGTACCTTGGTTAGAAAGCTGCCTGAAAACTTACCTTCTTTTTATTTTTGCTTTGTCATCAGTTTGGCTAATGAGCAGCTCCAAGGCAACTTTTCTGGCTTCTCAAAGTCTTGTGCAAATTAATTTTCCAGTCATGTGTCCTCCTTGCCCCTCCTCTCTTCATCCATTTGTGAGCTTAGATGAGAGACCAATTACTTTAATGTCAGCAAATGTAAAGTATGCCCAAGCTGTTCCCAGAGTTAATGCAGAAGAGGTTTAGTCTGATCTAGGAGATATAGAGAAAGGGAGAGGAGAAATAAGAACGCAGCTGAGACTTGTCTGAAACCCAGCAGGTTATTCCTCTAGCTCTTCTTCCACCATCAGTGGATCTGTGAAACTCACTTATGTTATTCTTGCCTCCTAGAACTTAATAGAATCATAGAATCATTAAGGTTGGAAAAGACCTCTAATATCATCAGGTCCAATCTTCTACCCAACACCTCCATGACTGTTAGCCTGCATGCTGAGATCATGTCCCCCACTTCTAGATATTCTCTCTGAAATTATGACCCTGCACTTGGTACAGCTCATGCCAGTGAGAGAACCCATGCATTATGTCTTTGCTCTAGGATGGACAGTTTCTAAAGCCCAGATGATGCAGAGCAAATGGCTGTGTGTAGTGACTTCAACACGTGCTTGAGCTTTGATCCTTAAGCATATTAGTTTCAAAACAAGAAGGGTGAAGGTTATGTGTGTCCCTGTCCCTGGAGTTTTAGCAGATCAGGCCATTTCCAAGCCTTTTAATTCCCAGTTCAAAAGTCTTTGGTTTCTTTCTGATGATGTCTTTGGTTTGAACAAGCATACAAGCTTTGTCTTTTGAGTTGGAATTGCTCCCTTCCTTCCTAGTGATCTGGCATGAGCTAGTATCCCAAGGTTATTATGACTTTTTTTTTTTTTTATATATATATATTTGATGATAAATCAGAGAAAGCTCTTGCTGGAGAAACCCCTTTGAGTGCAATAAAGCAAGGAGCTCTCAGCTGCCACTTGCCCCCTGGCATGTTTTGATGGTAGAAAAGAAGGAAGAGAAATAACCACAACCTTTGGATTGGAGCAAGTCCCCAAATTCCAGGGGAAGCTGCTTCCCGTTGCTCAACTTTTCAACTGTTGCCAGGGGGTGAATGTAACAGCTTGTTCCTTCTTTTCCTGCCAGACTCTTCCCCTGGAGAATGCCTCATAGCTGCTCTTTGGAGCTCCTGACTAAAAATAAATGCAGTTTGCAGAGGCAATTTGTATTCTGCTAACCCTGCTGCAATGCTCTGTGCCCTCTCTGTGTAAGTGGCTGGTTTTCCTCTCAGCACATTACACACACCACATAGAGGAATCATCTCAGACAATGCTGGAGCTACTACAGCTCATAATAACAGTGAAGCATTTTGTGTAAAGGCAGTGCTCTGCTCCTGGAGTTGTGGTGTGAAATAATTGCTGTAATTCTCCACCACAGGCAAGGTTAATTAGTGATCCATTCCCTTCCACTTTTCCAATTTTCTTCTTCAGCATCAGGAAAATAAATCTGATTCTTGTGTGGATTACAGAGCCACAGCATGGTAGGGGCTGCAAAGAACCTCTGGAGATCATCTAGTCCAATACCCCTGCTAAAGCAGGGTCACCTAGGTCAGGTTGCACATGAACATGTCCAGGTGGATCTGGAATCTCTCCAGAGAAGGAGATTCCACAACTTTGCTGGGCAGCCTGCTGCAAGGCTCTGGCACTCTCAAAGGAAAGAAGTTTTTCCTTCAGTTCAGGTGAAACCTTGTGTTTTCTAGTTTGTACCCACTGCCCCTTATCCCATCACTGGCCACCACTGAAAATAGCCCAGCCCCATCCTCATCCCTTCCATCCTTTAGATGGTTATAAGCATTTATAGGATCCTCTCTGAGTCTTCCCTTTTCCAGGCTAAAGATACCCAGGTCTCTCAGCCTGACCTTGTAACAGATGTGCTCCAGTCCCTTCATTATCTTTGTGTCCCTAACTAAAGGTAATTTTGTCCACAGTGCCTCAAACAGTTTCCTAGAGCAGTCCTGCTTTGAATCAATGGGGTTGTTCAGCGAATCATAAAATTATGGAATGGGTTGGGTTGGAAGAGACCTTCAAAGCTCATCTAGTCCAACCCACTGCAGGTGACAGGGACACCTTCAACTAGATCAGGCTGCTCAGAGCCCCAAACAGCACAACCTGGAATATTTCTGGGGATGGTGCATCTACCACCTCTCTCTCTCTGCATCCTGGGCCATTATTGCACCACCTTCATTGTTAAAAATATCTTAATTATATCTAGTTTTAAACTCCCTTTTTTTAGTTTGAAACCATCCTCCCTTCTGTTACAACAGGCCATCCCCATATTTCTTATAGCCCCCCTTTAAGTACTGAAAGGCCATCTGTCTTGAAGGTCCCTTCCAGCTCAAGCCATTCTATGAACTCTATGAACTCTATGAAGAGATATTTGCAGCCTTGGTGGAGACTCAGGCAACTTGCTGAGTTCCTCAGTTTATTATCACTGAAACCAGTCTTGTTCCTAATGAGCTCCTGTGCTATACATCTGAATGTCAGCCATGCTTTCAGGGGACCAGGCTGTCATTCATCACTGGTTAATCTCTCCTTAATGGGCAGCACATGAAGAGCAGCCACCAAGAGAAGCAGGACCATTAATGGGACAGCAGAGATGAAATGGAGGAGCCAAGCTGAAAGGCCTCATTAAGTGCTTGGGCAGCCCAAGGAGAGAAGTTTTCTTAATCTGGCTGTTATCACGCTGTCGAGGCTGCGTCATCTCTCACAGAGTGAGGTTTCAAGCCACCCACATAATCTTTGTGAGAAAAATCTTTTTTTCTTTTTCTTTTTCTTTCTTTTTATTTTCTTTTTTTTTTTTTCTGATAGCTGAACATGTAGGAATGTTTGTGCAGCCATAAAATAAAGGAATATTTTATAGGCTCTATTAATAAAAAAGCTGAATTTGAGATAAAAAACAGGAGAGAGCAGATCATGCCAAATACCTTGGCAAGCCCTGAAGCAATTCCAAGTCTGGTCACTGCAACACTTAGCTAAATTAGCAAGGAAAAGTTTCAAGCCTGGAGTTTTTCCTACTGCAGGTAAAGATTTACTGGGTGTTAAATACCTACTCAAAAATGTGTCTCACTTTGGACCAAAGCCAGGACTTTTATAGGCCAAGGGAAGGAAAAAGATAGTTCTGCTTCATCCTTTCCTTACTGGATTTCCTTGGCCATCATTTTGTCCAAGAAAATCCATGCAGATTGAGAAAGAAGGGCTGTGGGGTGGTATCTCTCTGGTGTGGGGTGGTATCCCTCTGGTGTGAGATGGCATCCCTCTGGTGTGGGATGGTGTCCCTCTGGTGTGGAATGGTATCTCTCTGGTGTGGGGTGGTATCCCTCTGGTGTGGGGTGGTATCTCTCTGGTGTGGGATGGTATCTCTCTGGTGTGGGGTGGTATCTCTCTGGTGTGGGATGGTATCCCTCTGGTGTGGGGTGGTATCTCTCTGGTGTGGGGTGGTATCTCTCTGGTGTGGGATGGTATATCTCTGGTGTGGGGTGGTATCTCTCTGGTATGGGATGGTATCTCTCTGGTGTGGGATGGTATCCCTCTGGTGTGGGGTGGTATCTCTCTGGTGTGAGATGATATCTCTCTGGTGTGGGGTGGTATCTCTCTGGTGTGGGATGGCATCACTCTGGTGTGGGGTGGTATCCCTCTGGTGTGGGATGGTATCTCTCTGGTGTGGGGTGGTATCTCTCTGGTGTGGGGTGGTATCCCTCTGGTGTGGGGTGGTATCTCTCTGGTGTGGGGTGGTATCCCTCTGGTGTGGGGTGGTATCTCTCTGGTGTGGGATGGTATCTCTCTGGTGTGGGGTGGTATCCCTCTGGTGTGTGATGGTATCTCTCTGGTGTGGGGTGGTATCTCTCTGCTGTGGGGTGGTATCTCTCTGGTGTGGGGTGGTATCTCTCTGGTGTGGGGTGGTATCTCTCTGGTGTGGGGTGGTATCTCTCTGGTGTGGGATGGTATCTCTCTGGTGTGGGATGGTATCTCTCTGGTGTGGGGTGGTATCTCTCTGGTGTGAGATGGTATCCCTCTGGTGTGGGGTGGTATCCCTCTGGTGTGGGATGGTATCTCTCTGGTGTGAGATGGTATCCCTCTGGTGTGGGGTGGTATCCCTCTGGTGTGGGGTGGTATCTCTCTGCTGTGGGGTGGTATCTCTCTGCTGTGGGGTGGTATCCCTCTTGTGTGGGATGGTATCTCTCTGGTGTGGGGTGGTATCTCTCTGGTGTGGGGTGGTATCTCTCTGGTGTGGGATGGTATCCCTCTGGTGTGGTGTGGTATCCCTATGGTGTGGGGTGGTATCTCTCTGGGTGGGATTGTATCTCTCTGGTGTGGGGTGGTATCTCTCTGGTGTGGGTGGTATCTCTCTGGGTGGGGTGGTATCTCTCTGGTGTGGGATGGTATCTCTCTGGTGTGGGGTGGTATCTCTCTGGTGTGGGATGGTATCTCTCTGGTGTGGGATGGTATCTCTCTGGTGTGGGGTGGTATCCCTCTGGTGTGGGATGGTATCTCTCTGGTGTGGGATGGTATCTCTCTGGTGTGGGGTGGTATCTCTCTGGTGTGGGGTGGTATCCCTCTGGTGTGGGGTGGTATCTCTCTGGTGTGGGGTGGTATCTCTCTGGTGTGGGATTCTATCTCTCTGGTGTGGGGTGGTATCTCTCTGGTGTGGGATTCTATCTCTCTGGTGTGGGGTGGTATCCCTCTGGTGTGGGGTGGTATCTCTCTGGTGTGGGATTCTATCTCTCTGGTGTGGGGTGGTATCCCTCTGGTGTGGGGTGGCATATCTCTGGTGTGGGGTGGTATTCCTCTGCTGTGGGGTGGTATCTCTCTGGTGTGGGATGGTATCCCTCTGGTATGGGGTGGTATCTGTCTGGTGTGGGAATGCATCCCTCTGGTGGGGGGTGGTATCTCTCTGGTGTGGGATGGTATCTCTCTGGTGTGGGGTGGTATCTCTCTGGTGTGGGGTGGTATCTCTCTGGTGAGGGATTGTATCTCTCTGGTGTGGGATGGTATCTCTCTGGTGTGGGGTGGTATCTCTCTGGTGTGGGGTGGTATCCCTCTGGTGTGGGGTGGTATCTCTCTGGTGTGGGATGGTATCCCTCTGGTGTGGGATGGTATCCCTCTGGTGTGGGGTGGTATCTCTCTGGTGTGGGATGGTATCTCTCTGGTGTGGGGTGGTATCTCTCTGGTGTGGGATGGTATCCCTCTGGTGTGGGATGGTATCTCTCTGGTGTGGGGTGGTATCTCTCTGGTGTGGGGTGGCATCCCTCTGGGAGGGGTGGTATCCCTCTGGTGTGGGATGGCATCCCTCTGGTGTGGGGTGGTATCTCTCTGGTGTGGGATGGTATCCCTCTGGTGTGGGATGGTATCTCTCTGGTGTGGGATGGTATCTCTCTGGTGTGGGATGGCATCCCTCTGGTGTGGGATGGTATCTCTCTGGTGTGGGGTGGTATCCCTCTTGTGTGGGGTGGTATCTCTCTGGTGTGGGGTGGTATCTCTCTGGGTGGGATGGTATCCCTCTGTTGTGGGGTAGTATCTCTCTGGTGTGGGATGGTATCTCTCTGGTGTGGGGTGGTATCTCTCTGGTGTGGGATGGTATCTCTTTGGTGTGGGGTGGCATCCCTCTGGGATGGGTGGTATCCCTCTTGTGTGGGATGGTATCTCTCTGGTGTGGGATGGTATCTCTCTGGTGTGGGGTGGTATCTCTCTGGTGTGGGGTGGTATCCCTCTTGTGTCAGGTGGTATCTCTCTGGTGTGGGGTGGTATCCCTCTGGTGTGGGATGGTATCTCTCTGGTGTGGGATGGTATCTCTCTGGTGTGGGATGGCATCCCTCTGGTGTGGGTGGTATCTCTCTGGTGTGGGATGGTATCCCTCTGGTGTGGGGTGGTATCTCTCTGGTGTGGGATGGTATCTCTCTGGTGTGGGGTGGTATCCCTCTGGTGTGGGGTGGTATCTCTCTGGTGTGGGATGGTATCCCTCTGGTGTGGGGTGGTATCTCTCTGGTGTGGGATGGTATCTCTCTGGTGTGGGGTGGTATCTCTCTGGTGTGGGATGGTATCTCTCTGGTGTGGGGTGGTATCCCTCTGGTGTGGGATGGTATCTCTCTGGTGTGGGATGGTATCTCTCTGGTGTGGGATGGTATCTCTCTGGTGTGGGATGGTATCTCTCTGGTGTGTGATGCTATCTCTCTGGTGTGGGATGGCATCCCTCTGGTGTGGGAT
Organism: Indicator indicator; assembly: GCF_027791375.1. Lineage (NCBI taxonomy): Eukaryota > Metazoa > Chordata > Aves > Piciformes > Indicatoridae > Indicator > Indicator indicator. The sequence goes on from NC_072021.1 coordinate 23,227,504, forward strand.
GGTATCTCTCTGGTGTGGTATGGTATCTCTCTGGTGTGGGGTGGTATCCCTCTTGTGTGGGGTGGTATCTCTCTGGTGTGGGGTGGTATCTCTCTGGTGTGGGATGGTATCTCTCTGGTGTGGGGTGGTATCTCTCTGGTGTGGGGTGGCATCTCTCTGGTGTGGGGTGGTATCCCTCTGGTGTGGGGTGGTATCTCTCTGGTGTGGGGTGGTATCTCTCTGGTGTGGGGTGGTATCTCTCTGGTGTGGGATGGTATCTCTCTGGTGTGGGGTGGTATCACTCTGGTGTGGGATGGTATCTCTCTGGTGTGGAATGGTATCTCTCTGGTGTGGGGTGGTATCTCTCTGGTGAGGGATGGTATCTCTCTGGTGTGGGGTGGTATCTCTCTGGTGTGGGATGGTATCTCTCTGGTGTGGGGTGGTATCTCTCTGGTGTGGGATGGTATCTCTCTGGTGTGGGGTGGTATCCTTCTTGTGTGGGGTGGTATCTCCCTGGGTGGGATGGTATCTCTCTGGTGTGGGGTGGTATCCTTCTTGTGTGAGATGGTATCTCTCTGTTGTGGGATGGTATCTCTCTGGTGTGGGGTGGTATCTCTCTGGTGTGGGGTGGTATCTCTCTGGTGTGGGGTGGTATCTCTCTGGTGTGGGATGGTATCTCTCTGGTGTGGGGTGGTATCACTCTGGTGTGGGATGGTATCTCTCTGGTGTGGGGTGGTATCTCTCTGGTGTGGGATGGTATCTCTCTGGTGTGGGGTGGTATCTCTCTGGTGTGGGATGGTATCTCTCTGGTGTGGGGTGGTATCTCTCTGGTGTGGGATGGTATCTCTCTGGTGTGGGGTGGTATCTCTCTGGTGTGGGATGGTATCTCTCTGGTGTGGGGTGGTATCTCTCTGGTGTGGGATGGTATCTCTCTGGTGTGGGGTGGTATCTCTCTGGTGTGGGATGGTATCTCTCTGGTGTGGGGTGGTATCTCTCTGGTGTGGGATGGTATCTCTCTGGTGTGGGGTGGTATCTCTCAGGTGTGGGATGGTATCTCTCTGGTGTGGGATGGTATCTCTCTGGTGTGGGGTGGTATCTCTCAGGTGTGGGGTGGTATCTCTCTGGTGTGGGGTGGTATCTCTCTGGTGTGGGGTGGTATCTCTCTGGTATGGGGTGGTATCTCTCTGGTGTGGGGTGGTATCTCTCTGGTGTGGGGTGGTATCTCTCTGGTGTGGGGTGGTATCCTTCTGGTGTGGAGTGGTATCTCTCAGGTGTGGGGTGGTATCTCTCTGGTGTGGGGTGGTATCTCTCAGGTGTGGGGTGGTATCTCTCTGGTGTGGGATGGTATCTCTCAGGTGTGGGGTGGTATCTCTCTGGTGTGGGGTGGTATCTCTCTGGTGTGGGATGGTATCTCTCTGGTGTGGGGTGGTATCTCTCAGGTGTGGGGTGGTATCTCTCTGGTGTGGGGTGGTATCTCTCTGGTGTGGGATGGTATCTCTCTGGTGTGGGGTGGTATCTCTCAGGTGTGGGGTGGTATCTCTCTGGTGTGGGGTGGTATCTCTCTGGTGTGGGATGGTATCTCTCTGGTGTGGGTGGTATCTCTCTGGTGTGGGTGGTATCTCTCTGGTGTGGGGTGGTATCTCTCTGGTGTGGGGTGGTATCTCTCTGGTGTGGGGTGGTATCTCTCTGGTGTGGGGTGGTATCTCTCTGGTGTGGGGTGGTATCTCTGCATCGCAACCCCCCAGTAAAAGTCTGACCTAATTTTGTGGGGTTGTACTAGATGACCTTGAAAGGTCCCTGCCTACCCAAAGCATCTGATGATTTTCTGATTCTCTTTGCCCCTTTCTTTGGGTGCTTTCTTGCCTATGCAGTGGCAGAATTGCCCCAACCCTTCTCCACTGGCTTTAGATGGTGCTTTAGACCTGTGCACTGGGTGGGTTTATTCAGCAGGTCTAAGCCTTCCTTTGGGGAGTCTGTGGCCAACAGTAAATTGAGTGGGCAGTTTTCATAAGCTATGCTTTTTATATGTTTTGAGCAGTAAGACTTCTAATACTTTTTTTATTACTTCTGTTAGTTATTTCCAGCTTCACTTCCGCAGATGATCCAATTGAGTTCATGTGTTTTATTGTGATCCCCTGTGTGCTCCTCTCCTCTGAGAAGAAACACTTTTCCAGCCCTCCAGTTCTTTGGCTCATTTTGATTCCCAAGGTTTGGGTCTCCCTTCAAAATTCCTAGTACTTCGGTGAGACATCAGTTCTCTGAAGCCTTCTTCTTCCCTTCCTGACACTTCTGTTTTCTCCTGACATAGTCCCACCAAACAAATTAAATAACCAGGAACCAGGTCAGGCTATCATAGAATCATAGAATTGAATCATAGAATCATTAAGATTGGAAAAGACCTCTAAGATCATTATGTCCAACCTTCTACCCAACAACTCCATGACCACTAGATCATGTCTTGAAGTACCACATCTAATCATGTTCCTCTGTTATCCAAAGTGGTTCAAAATCCTCCTCACTTGGGTGTTTTTATGGTTTATGTTATTGTAAATTAATCTGATTAGTAAAGTTTTTGGGGTTTTTTTATGGCTGGAGATGCTCCACGTTCTGTCTGGAACCAAAACCAGGGACAACACTCAAACAAAGGGAGGAGCCAAGGGCATTTGACTTTATCTCACTGGCCAAACTGCATCACAAACATTCAACTGAAAAAAAGATTAAACCAATAAACAGTCTTTTGCCCATAGAAACAGCAAATATTGAAGCATAATGAATGTAATGGAGTTAAGAAAGACATCGTTGTGTGTCAGCATCCCATGAATCTGGGTCACTTCAAACAGAAGGACACAAACCTGGCTAGAGATGTCATTCAGCCATCAAGCTCATGAATACACAAGAGGACATTGACACTGCTGATTAAATTTGGATATCAGCCCATTCTTCAGGCCAGTTCTGCCTCTGTTCACGTTGGTATGCAGAACCTCATGGTCAGATAATGTCTCAGCCAGAGCACTGAAGCTCTTTGAAGGTGAAAAGTCTGAGCACACTCAACTTCTCTCACAGGTTAAATTCTCACTGAACCTGCATACATAAGTAAGGGCCAGATTTGGCCCAGTCAACCAACAAATCTCAGCTCTTCCAAAGCATATGTTGAGCTATTCTTAGACACAGTGTCAACACTTTGAGCACAAAGTGCAAACACTCGAGGTGTCTGCATGGAGAATATATAGGACATGAGGCTTGGTTTGCCTCTCATTCCACCTTGAGCATGTTCCTCACCACATACTGTAAAAAACCTCAGCAGCACAGAGTGAACAGTGTTGCTGTAGCTATTTTGGGTCTTTTTCTCAACCCACTGGGTCCATGAGGTTTTAGCACTTGGGTGACTTCTCTTCTGAAGAAGAAAGATTTGTCTCAGAGGTTGGCCTGCATTTGTGCTTGCAAGTCTTTACAGAAATGACTCCATTGCTTTCTCCTGAAACTTTTTTATCCATAATTAACCAAAAGATTCATGAGACAGACACACAAACTACAACTAGATACATTCTTTTAGTATTTTTAGATGGAAAGGGGAATTAAACAGATTAAATAAACTCTATTAAACTCCCTGAAAGAAAACCTACTAAAGCAGAGCCTGGCCTTTGGAATATTTCTTTTTCCATTTTGAGAAAATCAAAGCTAAAAAGAATTCTTAAATGAACAGGACTGTATTGAAATGTGTTCTGTTTTCCATCTTCTACCAGCTCATATAGACATAGGTCTCTATACCCACGAGGCTTGTGACTGGAGTAGAAGGCGGCTGGTGGAGTTGAGAGAAAGAAACTCAATTCAGAGCTTCTGTGGTGGCACTGCTAAAAATCATTGAAGATGAGATTAAAAGCTAGCAGAGCAGCAAGAAAGTCCATGTTTGGAGTGAGAAAGACTTCAGGACATAACTGGCTATGCAGGACAAGCTCTGGGACTGTGGGGATTGACAAGGCATCACTTAGGCTCCCTTAAATGTCCCTTCCAACCCAAAATATTCTATAATTTCATCTCAGCCCAAGAAAGACACAGACCTATTGCAGTGGGTCCAGAGGAGGGCCACAAAAATGCTCAGAGGACTGGAACACCTCTGTTGTTAGAGCTGGATGAGAGAGTTAGGGTTGTTTAGCCTGGAGAAGGCTCCAGGAAGACCTTATTGCAGCCTTTCAGTACTTAAGGGGGACCTGTAAGAAAGATGGGGACAGACATTTTAGCAGGATCAGATGCAACAAAAGAAGGAGGGGGGATGGTTTTACACTAAAAGAGGGAGATTTAGACTAGAGAGAAGAAAGACATTTTTTACACTGAAGGTGGTGAGATGCTAGCCTGTGTTATCCAGAGAAATGGTAGATGGCCCATCCCTGGAAACATCCCAGATCAGGTTGGACAGGTCTTTGAGTAACCTGATCTAGTTGAATATGCCCCTGCTGGTGGCAGGGGGTTGGACTAGATGCCTTTTAAAAGTTTCTGCCTCCCCAAATCATTCTATCATTGTATGATCCTGAATAGATCCAACCAAGTTGTACTTATGAAGGAATAAGAAGTGACATTAGACCTAACTCCCTCTGTGGCTGGCCTGCTGCAGACCTGAAGGCTCTTCCTGACCATTTACTCTCCTTGACAGAAAGAAATGGTCTCGGTTGCGAGTTGTCACTTCACGTTAGAGCAACTTCCTTCTGCTTCTCTGAGTGCCAGAAAAAGAAACAAACATAAAAATCAGAGAATTGACCAAATGTGCCTCTAGGTCATTGGTAACAACTTTTCATTAACAAGGGCCAGCTGGCTAGAAAATTAAACCCTTCCCATTACTACCTGGAGGAAAGAGCAGGGTCATTTCTTAGCACTCTTTCCAGAGCAGTGGGTCTCCACGTAACAGGCTGGAAGCAGGAAGGTGTGGGCTTCATCTGTTTTGATGCAGCTTCCCTGTGGATTTGCAGTAGACCTTCTGTTTGCAAGACTCGTGGTGGTTTGACATCTGGATTAAATTCCTGCTGCGCTGTGTGTGGACAGCAGTCTCAGAAGACTGAGCTGGTAGCCACAGATAAAGCAAATGCTCTCACCCGTGTGCATGAAGGTTGAAATGAGCTATAAAACCATCAGCTGAGGTTGCCCTCATCCTTATTCAGCTGTTCAATCATATTGAACAAGAGGGGATGCTCCTGCTGTGACAGCATTTGAGTGCTTCAGAGTATTTAAAAAATGCTGTTATGTCTGGTCTTCACTGCTGGCTCAGTGAAGACTTATAAATGGAAGACTTATAAATGAAGAACTTATAAATGGAAAGCTTCTCCCAATTTGACTTATGTCTATACACACAGGCCAGGCTGAATTTTAACAGCATTTCAGCATATTATGGGATTTTGTGGCCTCTTCCCCCCCCCCCCCCCTACTCTGGACCTTTATAGAGGTGGAATTTAAGCTCACCTTCATTTCAAAGAGGAGGTGAAATAACTTCTCACCAGCTGTATACCTCACACCCACACATATCCCTACTATCAAGTGATAGAATAAGAGGAAATGGCCTGAAATTGTTCTAGGGGAACTTTAGGTTGGATATTAGGAAACATTTCTTTAGTGAAAGAGTGGTCAGGCTGCCCAGGGAGGTGGGGGTGTCACCATCCCTGGAAGTGCTCAAGGAACCTCTGAACATGGCACTTTGGGACATGGTTTAATGGCCATGGTGGTGTTAGGTTGATGATTGGATGCAATGATCTCAGAGGTCTTTTCCAACTGCAATGATTCTATTATTCTATTTGGGACATGGTTTAGTGGATGTGTTGGTGTTAGGCTGATGGTTGGACTTGGTCTTTTACAACTTTAATGATTCCATGAAACTCTACCATTAAGTGCCAACCATTAGGCATAAGCATAAGCTGCAAATAAAAGCAAAATTATATTGTGCAGAGGGATTTCATTGTGCAGAGCAAGTTATTTAATTAATAATTGGGAAAATGCTTCAAGATTCCATCAATTAGCACAACGAGGATGTACAAATTGTCTATCATTATTATTACCTGCCTAATCAAGGAGCACATTTTCTCTCTCTTTCTGAGATGTTCAGGGAATGAGCTAATGAGGGGATTCCACTTGGGTAAGTGTGCTGGGATTTAACACTCCATTTTGCTGGGTGAATGATAAATGGCTTTGAAATATTCCTCACTCTCCTGGCCCTAAACCTTTTAACAGTTCCAATTTTTTACAAACCATAGACTCCACGTTACAGTCACCAGTTACCACCAGCTTCACTCCTCACCCTGCTTAACACACTAGAAAATGTCTCTACTAAAGAACATTACCATGGAAACACTCCATTAAAAATGAATTTTATACCTTATGTTTTCTATAAATGGACAGCTCACTTAGTGGCCTTTTTACTAATACATTTTGCCATCACAGCTTCAAATTTAACCACATTTAATTCTTTTATCATTTGGAACAGCATTTTATTTCTTTTTTTAATGACCATTTTAGGGGAGACCACCTCACCCTCTACAGCTACCTCAAAAGAGGATGGAGCCAGGTGTGGATCAGTCTCTTCTCACATGCAACACCTGGCAGGTCAAGAGGAAAGGAACTCAACTTACACCAGGGGAGGTTCAGGTTGGATCTTAGGAAAAATATCTTCACAGAAAGGGTTGTCAGGCATTGGAACAGGCTGCCCAGGGAGGTGGTGGACTCACCATCCCTGGAGGCATTTAAAAGACCTGTGGATGTGGTCAAGGGCCATGGTTCAGTGGTTGTGTTTTAGTAGCAGTGGTGGGATGGGGAGCTCTAGGTGAGCAGTTGGACTTGATGATCTCAGAGGTCTCTTCCAGCCTAAATAGTTCTATGATTCCATGACTTCAGCTTGATATTCTGGAGCAAAAAGGATCTGGAAATCAAGAATCATGTCCCACATGCAAACAGCCTAAACACATCTACAACAAAACAGGGTCTCACTGTTGATTTCAGGACTTCAAAGAGTGCCAAACTCTGAATTTCAGCTCAACTCCACCACAGTTTTTCTTTCACACACACAAAATCAAAAGGTGCTGTTCACTAGAAAAATGAGCATATCATCCTGAAAATGCATGTCTTCTTTACCCCAGTAGAGGTTAGGGGCTGACCCACTGAAAAGCAGCTATGTGCACAAGGATCTGAGAGTCCTGGTAGTCCAGCTCCAGAATGATTTAGCAATCATCATACAGTAATTGTCCAAGAGACAGTGATGAATGAGCTGCCACAGATATGGATTTGTGTAACAAATTTCCCTGGGGGTCAGGAGCAAGCATTAAATTTTGCTTTTTCTCTTTTTCTCCTTTTTATTTTCCTTTTTTTCTCTTTTTTTCTTTTCCTTTATTTTTCCTTTTCTTTTCCTTTTTCCTTTCCTTTTTCTTTTTCCTTTTTTCTTTGCCTTTTTCATTTTCCTTTTCTTTTTCCTCTCCTTTTTCTTTTTTTCTTTCAGATATTGAAATGTGCTCTCTGATTCACAAGTGTCATTTCTGAAGGTGTTTATCTTTAGTTCAAAGTAGAAATCAGAGGATCAGGGGTTTTGGCTATCAGACTTTTGTAAGCCAATAAATTCTTTAATCTGTGGACCACGTTTCCAGAATCAGCCACTGGATTTGACAGCCCAATATACCCATACAGAGATATTTGTGTGCTGGGCAGGAGGATAATTATATCTGAAGCAAACTAGAACAGAACTTTTCTGGGAAGGAAAGGGAAATGCTATTTTTTGCTCCTGTTGTTTTTGGAAAAGAAAATAAACCAATTAACTGAAGCGAATGTGTCTCTTCACTCGGTAGGGAAGAGCTAGATCACAACAGGGGAGGTCTTTCTAAAATAAGAGCTATTACATGAAAAAATGCCAACCATAGACCTGAGAAAATTTCCTCCCATGTTGCTTCCATCCCAGCTCAGTCTCATTTCTGTACCAGAGAGCAGATACCATCTGAAAATCCAAGTTACCCACGCAGTGGCTGTAGAATAAACTATGTGTGTAAAGTTGGGCATGATGAATACCATGTTAAATGTGATCAATATTGAAAATACATCCTTGGATAATGAAAATTATTACTGGGAGCAAAGGGAGGTTTTTTGAGCGTTAGTAATATCATTGATGTCTTAAGACAGTTTTGAGAGAGTCTTATTCAGTAAAGAAAAAGGGGGAAAAAAGGGAGTAGATTGTAATATCTGTAATTTATGAGCATCAAAAATAGATGTGAATATTAACCTTTGAGAATACACCACATATTACATGGTAAGATGAAGACAGATGAAGCTGTGTGGTACAAGGCCAGAAATCACTGTAACTATCAAATTACGCTCATGAAAAAGCAAATAACTCTTGAGATGAGAAGATGAAGGGGAGTAGAAAGGGGTATAATTTGAATTGCCCTCGAAGCCAGTGGGATCTGAGGGCTTGTGCAGAATTCATGATGAAGCCCTTTCTTTTCAGCTTGACTCAAAATACCACAGCCTCTCAGGATGGAAGGAGTTGGGAGGGATCTCTGGGGATTATCTAGACCAACTCCCTTTCATACAGGAGCAGGCTGCCCAACATAACAACGTCCAGAAAGTTTTGGATTCTCTCAAGAGAAGGAGGCTCTACAATCTCTCTGGGCAGACTGTTCCAGGGCTCCACCACCCCCAAAGTAAAGATGATTTTCTGTATGTTTAGGTGGAACTTCTGTGTTCTAGTTTGTGCAGGCAGAGAAGTATGGAGACATTTGAGGACAGCTGAAAGTGACTTCAGGCCAGCACTGCAGACAGAGAGTTACGAGAAGCCAACAGGACAAGGGGCAATGGATGCAAACTGGAACAGAGAAAGTTCCATCTGAACATGAGACAGGACTTCTCTGCTTTGAAGGTGACAGACCACTGGACCATGATGCCAAAGAGGTTGTGAAGGAAACTTCTCTGAAGAGATTCTAAATCCACCTGGATGCTTTCCCATACAACCCAATGTAGGCGAACCTGCTTTAGCAGGGGTTTGGGCTACATGATCTCCAGAAGTCCCTTACAACCCTCACTTTCTGTGATTCCCTGAATGGGATGTGCAGGGAAGGGGTGGATTCCCCATTCCTGGAAGGATTTAAAGGCCCTGTAGATGTAGTGCTGAGGGACATGGTTTAGTGGTGGAGATGGCAGTGTTGGGTTAATAGTTGGCCTTGGCGATCTGAAAGGTCTCTTCCAACCCAAACAATTCTGTGAGGCTATCATTCTCTTCTTTAAGGAAACCTTTTGCCCCATGGCCAGCAGCAGATGCTCACTGGCTGGTGGTGATATGAAATAGGCAGGTGGATTACAGCATCTCCAACTCCCCAGTCAATCCACCCTCGATTCTAATGAATCACCAGGCTTCCTCATCATCCCAAATGCTCTTCAGGTCTAACTACCTTGCTGTTTTCACAGAGAGCACAGGGAGAGTGCTGAGTGAATATTTACCTTCCAATAATTGCACAATATTAGTCCTCAGGGTCTCAGCTGCCTCAGGAACTGCAGTTAATTTCCATGATGTTCTGCTACCCTGTAATTATCTAGAAGCTGGCACCAGAATGTCAATACAATTTGGTTATTCATTGCAATGTAGAGGTTTTGAGCTTACTTTTGAAAGGTTAAAGTGACTTGCCTGGAGTACAGTTTGGGCAACCCAAGTTTTACAGAGAAGAACAAACCTATGCAGAAGAGTCCATTTCTTTTGGCCTTGTTTTTCCCTTTTCACATTCTGCATTTCAGACAGGCTGGAAAATCTGTTCTGCCTGCAGATAAACACAACTTGCAGCTGACCAAAATATCCTGAGGTGCAAAGTGAAATGTAAGATGAAATGGATGTTGTGAGAAAGTCCACGAGGGGATGTGCTGAAGGGCTGTATCCCCTACTGAATCCTGGTCTCAGACAGTGAAGAAAGCTTTGATTTGGGGTGGTTGGTGCTAAAATAATTGTGTGCCAAGGGAGGTTCAGATGAATATTAGAATAAATATCTTTGCAGAAAGGGTTATCAAGAGTTGCAACAGGCTGCCCAGGGAGGTAGTGGAGTCCCCATCCCTGGAGGTATTTAAAAGGTGTGTGGATGCAGTGCTGAGGGATGTGGGTTAGTGGTAGTGGTTTAGCAGTAGTGGTGGGATTGTGAGCTCTAGGCAAGTGGTTGGACTTGATAATTTCAAAGGTCCCTTCCAACCTCAACAGCTCTTTGATTCTATGATTCTGTAAGAGCAATGGATATATCATGATAATGATCAGGTCCAGATAGGGCATTATTGATGATCATGGTCATCTTCCTGCATGAATTATATTTCAACAAATATGTTCTATCTCACCTCCAGCACAGTAGATAAGAAAAATATATTATTTCTTCAGAATTTACTCTTCTTTTAGAAGATTTCTAGGTGGGAAATCTCTTTCCTCCTCTGGCAAATTGGTCTGGCTGTTAATTTATCTGTGAAAAAAATTACATTTGGTTTCTGCTCTTATTTCTGCTTCCAGCCACTATTTCTTGCATCTCTTACAAATATTATCTCCTTCACACAGGTATTTGAAGATCTTCTGCTTAGGGAAAAATATGATTGCCTGGTAAGAGGCTTCTAGACCTCAGAATGTCCCTCAAGCCTTCAGCTGCCAGTCCAGAAATAGAGTTATCACTATCAGCCCTCCTTTGGATAACCATGGCCAAATTCCTATGTAACTAATCTATGAAAATAACTTGGGGCTGTTTCCTCTTGTCCTATCACTTGTTACTTAGGAGAAGAGACCAAACCCCACCTCACTCCAACCTTCTTTCAGGGAGTTGTAGAGAGCTAGAAGGTCTCCCTCAGCCTCCTTTTCTCCAGGCTGAAAAACTCCTGGTCCCTCAGCCACTTCTCACAGGACTTGTTCTCTACACCCTTCAACAGCTTTTTTGCCCTTCTCTGGACCTGCTCCAGTACCTCAGTGTCCTTCTTGGAGTGAGAGGCCCAAAACTGAACCCAGGATTCCAGGTGTGGTCTGAGTACAGGGGAACAATCCCTGCTCTAGTGATCATCAGGAGATCAGAATACCTTAGGGCTTCTCAACCTCTGCAAACTCCTTCAGCTTTTCAAACCTGTTCATCCTGAGGAAGTTTCCCTTGCTGGAGGTGAAGAAAGTTCATTCATACATCCTGAGGGCTGGATGCAATCCCAGGTAAGTCTGCATTTGCTCACCCATCTGTATGCATTTTGGGGCACGTTGAGTTTTTATTTCTACACTATCTGACTGCTGTAAAACAGCTCCCGGTTCGTTTGCTTTGCAAATGGAGGAGAAGGCCAACAAATCTGGAAATGTGACTAAAGTGCAGCATGAGACATTCCAAATTTCTCTTCTGCAGGCCTAAATGTTATGGAAATCATCTCTTGATTAAGCAGTTAATGAAGTGGAAGGGAAACAATCTTACCTGTCTCCAGTTTCACGTTTCTGTTTCTGTGTGGATTTTCTGTTGTCTGCTGGTCTGCATTGTTGAATGGTGTGGTTGAACAGTGCCTGTGAGTCATGCCTGAGATAGCATCCATCTCTGGGATAAGCAAAGCAGAACACACCTAACTCTGTGAGATGCATGAATGGCATTGTAGGATGATGCAACCTGAAAGAGCAGATTGGGTAAAAAAAGAAGGCAAAAACATGTAGCCAGACTATCTGGAGTGAAACAGAGCAAGACTCTTCCTCCTCTCTGCTCTGTGCTATGGTGAGGAGCTGTTGAGTGGACATCTTCTCTTAGGGACTTATTAAAGGGAACTCATTGCACTGTGCAAACTACAGCCATGTAACTTCCATTTCACAGCTAGCTCAGACCAAGGCAGGACAGTTTGGCACATCTGATTGACCAGTCTGCGTGGTCATTCCTTGTCTGTAGCCTAAGAGTGTTCTTTAGCAGGTTGGTATGCCCCTGTGTATTGAGATGAACTTGGGCTCTGTCCTGGTTTGAGCTAGATCAGAACTGATTCTGTCAGTGATGTCACTTCTCAGCTCAGTCTCTGCTCAGTGCTGGCATTTTCTGAAGTTCAGAGCAGCTTTGGACTGACAGTGGCTGCTTCAGCAGTGAATACATGAATGGGAAGAGTCACTGCCAAGGGCTAGGCTGCAGAAAGGCTCTGACTTAGGCTGGCTCTTGTGCAGGCCAGGGGCACTTCTAAATCTTGGACCCCACATTAGAGTGTAGGAAGACAGAGGTGACACCTGTGGGGAGGAGCAGAAAGGACTGGTGACCCTCAACTAATCAACAAGGGATTCCATCCCATGGGCATTATATACAGTATAAAGCTGAGAGATCACCAAACTTAAACTGAGGAGGACTCTCTCCATTTTGCCTTCGGTCCCAGTCCATCTGTTCCTGAATTTTGATCCAGGTTGCATCAATGCTTCACTCAGTTCAAGCTGAAGGTTGAAAAAGGAGTTAATTGTTTGGGGTTCATTTAACACAGGAGAGTGTTGATCCTTCCTCCATTATTCCACTTTGTCACCTGAACAAGTGAAAAAAAAGAAGAAAAAGAAAGAAAAAAAGTGCACCTGTTATATACAATCTCTAATTCGTAATACAAGCTGGAAACCACTGAAGTCTGATCTCTTACCTTGCTAGGTCTTAACCTGAAACCAGTACCCTGGGTACTGAAAGGTATGTGACACTTCCTTGTTCCCTTTTTGGATGGCTAGAGCATGGATCTGAGCTCTTCCTGAATGTCTTTTTTGTTTTTCTACTCTCTCTCCCCTTGTATTAAACCCAACAGAGAGAACAGACACTGAGCAAGGTGCTCCTCTTCCCCTCCTCATCTTGCTCAATCATGTCAATGGCACAGACATAAAAAATTCACAGCTACTAACAGCCCAATTGGCTCTGACTTTATTACCTAATTTGCAAGTCATTTCTTTTATTTTACAATTTCATGGGCTGGTTTTAACAAAGTGTGCAAAGAGAGATCGGTAGAGGCAAAGCAGCAGGCTCGTAAAACAGAGCTTTATTGGAGAAATTGTTTGCTGGCTCTGCTGTGGCCTCAAGCAGGTGGTGGCTGAGAGTGAAGACTTGGGGGCTAGAGTCAGACCAACAAGACTTTGACACGCCATCTGAGCCCAGAAGAATGTAGGGGTGGCATGAAATCACCAGAGCACACTGTCAGTGGGATGGTGATAAGGGGAAAGAAAAGTAGGAGCACACCCAGGGCACATCTATGTCTGTCCCAGCCCCAGCCCCTGCCATCCCAGGGTCTGACCTCATCAACAACCCTTTGGGCTGGGCTGGAGCAGGTAGTGAGGGACAAGGTGGCATTTTCCAGAGCTAATTCCACTCTTCTACAGCAGTGTCAGGGCTGAGGAACCCCAGTGCTCTCTTGGAAGCTCCTGTCCCAGGATGGCTTGTATCAGAAATTGTATGGCCAGCACGACTAGGGCTGGCCAGTTCTCCCAGGTCACCACTAAAGACTAAACCATGCCCTTCAGCACCACTTCTACACATCTCTGAAATCCCTCCAGGGTGGTGCCTCCACCACTGCCCTGAGCAGCCTGATCCAGGGCTTGACAACCCTTTCAGTGAAGAAATTGTTCCTAATGTCCAACACAAACCTTCCCTTGTCTAATTTAAGGCCATTTTGTCTTTCCCTGTCACTTGTTACTCAGGAGAAGAGACTAACTCCCACCTAGCTCCAACCTCCTCTTAGGGAGTTGTGGAGAGATCGAAAGTCTCCCATCATCCTTCTTTTCTCCAGACTGAACAGCCCCAGCTGTTCTCCAAATGCTTCTCCAGCATCTTTGTCCTTCTCTGGACATGCTCAGGCAACTCAATGTCCTTCTTGAAGTGAGGAGCCCCTGTGAGAGCTTTAGGTGCAAGAGATTCTCTCCAGTGTCAAAGGTGTTCCCTAGAGTTTTTTCCATTTCTCTTGTTTTTCCTCTACAGCAATAAGAGCATCCCATGATAATCACTTATTGAAATGAGCAATTTTCCCATTTTTGTTTATCCATCAGCCTGTTGGCACCTGATGTTCTGAAGGGTGATAATTGCCACCCCTGGTACTCCTGGAGGAACCAGTTTCTTGTCCTGGAGTAGCCATAAAACCTCTAGTTGGCAGTGAGCATGGCCATTACATGCAGCATAAGTAAAGCCTGTGAGGTCTTTATGTCACTTGGTTTTTATCAGGCTGTCCCTGCAGACATTCACCAGGAATGAAATGTGTTGAACAACCAAAGAGATATGGAGGGAGGGGAAAATCCCTGTGCAGACACAGAGCCAAGTTCCTTAGATCTACTGCAGCTCTCTTCTCAGAGCATCGATTGGGAGCATTTGTTTCCATTTTAATGTCACTATTGACATTTCATTGTTACAAACCTTGCTCCCTCCTAACTGTCTCCCTCTTTCAGGGAAACATTCACTGTGGTTAAGAAGGTTTTTTATGTCCCTGAAGCTTTTAGACTGGGAGAGAGTTTTGTGGGCAAGTTTGCTGTGGTTTGAAGGGGGACCTCACTGCTCTCTGCAGCTCCCTGAAAGGGGGTGGTGGTGGGGTGGGGGTCAGTCTGCTCTCCATGATGTCAGGTGGTAGCACAAGAGGAAATGGCCTCAGATTGGGCTAGGGGAGGTTTAGATTGGACACTGGGAAAAATTTCTTTACTGAAAGAATGTTCAGGCATTGGAATAGGTTGCCCAGAGAATTGGTGGAGTCACCATTCCTACAGGTGTTGAAAAAAAATGTAGACATGGCACTTTACGACATAATTTCATGGCCACAGTGGTGTTGGGTCGATGTTCAGATTCTGTCCTCTTAAAAGTCTTTTCCTACTGAAACAATTCCCTGATTCTATGAACAGGAATACACTGGGTAGTGTGCAACCACACATAAAAATTTAAAATATTGAGCCCCTAAGGGCCTTTTTGCCTCTTTGTGGTCCCTTTATTTGGTAGCCCACATGGACACATGCCCTTATTATCTTGGTATCACATTTCATACCAAGGACATGTGCCCTTAGTGACTTTGTAGCACATCTCTTCTCTGGTTATTCCATGAGGTTGATTGCAGTAGAAAACACATATCTCACAAGCAGCTTTTTTTCTACTTTTGAATAGATCTTCATTTTCGAGAAGCAGGATTTCCAAGTGAATGAAGTAAAATGCAATTCTATATTCAGTAAGCAAAAGAAAAGAGAAAGTTAAATGGTCCATACAAGAGAGCAATCTCTCTCTTTGGCTGCACCAATCTGTTTGTAGACATCTGTCAAGAGGAAGAGCTCTTCAGGATGGAGAGACCTATTACTGTAACTGAGACCAGCCTCATTCAGTTACAGCTGCACACCTTGTAATTCAGAAGGTTGGGAAATTTATGTCTTTTCCCTGTCTTCTTATTTTTGATCCACCTGAGCACAGACAGGTCACATTGGAAAGACTGTCTTGGCAATTATGTGACACTTTTATGTCTAAAAGTAGTGATTATCACAGAATAGCCTGGCTTCAAGATTAGGAGCTTTAAGGAAATTATCAGCCATTAGGAGGCTCTTGGTAAAATTATGAGAGGTAATAGTACTCTATTCTGCTAAGGAAAAACTACCTGAGAAGCACAACTCACATAGGAATTTAATTTTGAAAGACACTCTCATTGTAGATGAGCCCAAGACTCACATTTTGTCCTTGTTTCTTGTTACCTCATAATGAAACTGGACACAGAAACATAGAATTGTTTAGGTAGGAAAAGACCTTTGGCACCACAAAGCCCAACTGTTAGCCCAGCACTGCCAGATCATGACTAAACCACATCCCTCATCATCACATCTGCACAGCTTTTAAACAGCTTCAGGGATTTTGAGTCCACCACTGTCCTGGACAGCCTGGTCCAGGGCTCAACAACCCATTCAGGGAAAAAATTGTTCATAATATTCAACCTAAACCTTCCCAAGTGCAAATTGAAGCCATTTTGTCTTGTCCAGTCACTTGTTTCTTGGGAGAAGAAACCAACCCAGACCTCACTCCAACCTTCTTTCAAGGAGTTGTAGGGATCCAGAAGATCTCCCTTCAGCCTCCTTTTCTTCAGGTTCAACAAATCCTAGTTTCCTGAGGTGCTCCTCAGAAGACTTGTAATCTAGGCTCTTCACCAGCTTTGTTGCTTTTCTTTGCTCATGATCCTGGTGGACGGGGATGAACCTGGACTTTAAATACTTCAAGCTTGTCATAAATGTATTCTGGAAATGGATTTGGGAACATACAGATCAGGACTGAAGACAGAATGGACAGTCCTGCTCAATCCAGCCACAAAGGAAAGTCATGAAACAGATTCTCTCAACTTGCATTTTCATAGCTTTATCATTAAGAAGACCTACACTATCTGGTTTATAGCTCAGTTTGGCTTTTGCCACAATCTGTTATGCTGGAGCACACCTAGAAGCACAGACCAGATTCTGTTTTGGGTTTTGCTGTAACAACATGCAAGGAAAACATTCAGGGATGAATATAAGGCACTAATACAGAGTTATTAACCTCCATCTTCAAGAACCATAGAATCATAGCATCATAGAATCATAGAAACAGAATTGTTTTGGTTGGAAAAAGCCTCTAAAATCATCAACCTCAGACCACCATGGCCATTAATCCATGTCCCAAAGTGCCATGTCGACATGTTCTTTGAACACCTCCAGGGATGGTGACTCCACCACTTCCTTGGGCAGCCTCTTCCAATGCCTGACCACTCTTTCAGTAATATTTTTTTCCTAATATCCAACCTAAACCATCCCTCATGCAATTTCAAGGCATTTATTTTTGTTCTATCACCTGGTACTAGGGAGAACTCCTTTCAGGGAGTTGTAGAGAGCAAGGAGCCTCAGCCTCCTTTTCTCCAGGCTGAACAACCTCAGATCCCTCAGCTGCTCCTCACAAGACTTCCCAGCTTTGTAGCCCTTCTGTGGACATACTCCAGCACTTCAGTGTCCTTCTTGGAGTAAGTAACCCAAAACTGAACCAAATACTCAAGGTATAGCCTCACCAGTGCTGAGTACAGGGCTTACTCCTGCTGGTCACACTATTTTTGATACACACCAGGATGCTATTGGCCTTCTTGGCCACCTGAGCACACTGCTGGCTCACATTCAGCCAAGACAGAAGAGTTCTCTTAGGAAAACAAAAACAGAGTTGCATAAACCCCACTGTAAACAATTCCTGCTGCACTGGAAATGTCAGCTATTATGCATTCAGTGTACTGAATGTCTGTGTACTCCCACAAGCATTTCCCTTGACTGATGTTTCCCATGGTTGAATAAAATGCTCCAAACCCATTATTCACACTATTTTAAGTAATTTTTTTCTTAAACAATCTCTCCTAAACTTTGAGAGCAGGTGACTTCTTGCACTCACATTATGACTAACCCGTAACAGGAGAAATAAAATGGATTAAACCCCACCAAACACACAAGATCTCAAGTAGCTGTTGGTGGACAATCATTAATGAATGAAAGAAAAGAAAAGAAAGGAAAAGAAAAGAAAAAAGTAAAAAGGAAAGGAAAGGAAAGGAAAGGAAAGGAAAGGAAAGGAAAGGAAAGGAAAGGAAAGGAAAGGAAAGGAAAGGAAAGGAAAGGAAAGGAAAGGAAAGGAAAGGAAAGGAAAGGAAAGGAAAGGAAAGGAAAGGAAAGGAAAGGAAAGGAAAGGAAAGGAAAGGAAAGGAAAGGGAAAAGAGAAAAGAAAAGAAAAGAAAAGAAAAGAAAAGAAAAGAAAAGAAAAGAAAAGAAAAGAAAAGAAAAGAAAAGAAAAGAAAAGAAAAGAAAAGAAAAGAAAAGAAAAGGAAAGAAGAAAAGAAAAGAAAAGAAAGAAGAAAAGAGAAGGAAAAGAAAAGAGAAGAAAAGAGAAGGAAAAGAAAAGAGAAGAAAAGAAAAGAAAGAAGAAAAGAAAAAAGAAAAGAAAAGAAAAGAAAAGAAAAGAAAAAAGAAAAGAAAAGAAAAGAAAAGAAAAGAAAAGAAAAGAAAAGAAAAGAAAAGAAAAGAAAAGAAAAGAAAAGAAAAGAAAAGAAAAGAAAAGAAAAGAACTCCCAGTAGGTTCTGCAAGGATTGCTTCCAATCTTGACTTTGTTTTCAGCAGGTTGCTAGAGGCAAGTGTGAATTTACTGGTGGTAAAATATATGAATGATGCAAAGACTGAGGAGGTGGTTGAGTGCTTGTTACAGGAGAAGCATGGAGGGGGCCTGATTGGCATTCAGACATGGAGGTATTTCAGAAGTGTGTTGACAGGGCACTTTGGGACATGGTTTAATGGCTGTGGTGGTCTTAGCTTGATGGCTGAACTCAATGACTTTAGAGAGATTTTCAAAACAAACCAATTCTATGATTCTGTGTAGCACAGCTAAATGAAAAATGTAGATGATCCATGGGAGCAAAAGATGAAGGTTACACAAGCAAAAAAATGAAAAGCTTTTGGTAAATGATTGCTTTGTAATCTGGTGGTACTACAGTCCACAGCCCATAACCATGTCAGCAAGATTTGGGTGATCCTTGGAGGTGTGAAGAAATGTTGAGTATGTGAAAGGAACTCTTCTTCATGGACATTACTCTTCTGTCTGGTGGGACTGTGTGTATGTTTGACAAAAGGTTTGAAGAAAAGAAACAAACAAGGGATGGAGTTCTGTAGACAAAAAAATGTTCTGCAGTGAATGGCCCAAGTTACCCGATTTCTTATCATTCTCATATGACAAAGAGGTGAGCTAGTTATTATGGACAGATATTTTCTTCACTACATCTTTCTGCTTCTTTCCTGATAAAGAATGTAACAGGAGCTAATAGCTTGCAGTGCTGCTGAAAGCACTTTCCCTGGGAATAAAACCAAATTAAACCATGAGCCTGATTGACCATTTGGATGAAGCATCAAAGGAAAACATAAAGTGACCCTTTTTTGCTGTCTTCAAAGAAAGACTTCATAGAAAGACTCCATACATTCAATTAGAGAAGAATAGATTTGAGTGTAATGTGAAACATATAGATGAAAAATTAGATAGAATCCCCAGCTGGAGGAGTTGTCCTTACTTAGAGCCTGTAGTTGATACAAAACATCTGATAGGACATAAGGAAATGGCCTCAAGTTGGACCCAGAGGAGTTTAGATTGTGTATTAATAAACATTTCTTTCCTGAAGGAGTGGTCAGGCATTGTAACAGGCTGGCCAGAGGGGTGCTGGAATCCCCAAGCCTGGAGGTGTTCCAAAACCCTGTAGCTGTGGCATGTCTGAAGCGTGAGGATGCTCACAGGTATGATGATTAGACCTGGCCTGAGAGGTTGGCAGGAGAAATAGCAGCACTTCACTCAGGCTATGCTTGCTTCTGGGAAACTTTAAATATTCTGCTTTGAGTCTGCACATGTTAATGGCCACACAGATGAAAAAGGCTGAAGAATTAAATAGAGATTACGGAGATGTCTTAGTTGGAAGAGACCTTGAAGATCATCAAGTCCAACCATTAGCCCAGCACTGGCAGGTTGCCACTGAACCATGTCCCTCAGCACCATGTCTACACATCTTTTGAATCCTTCCAGGGATGGTGACTCCACTACTTCCCCATACAGCCTACTCCAGGGCTTGACAACCCCTTTGGTGAAGAAATTGTTCCTAATGTCCAGCCTAAACCTTCCCTGGTGCAACTTGAGGCCATTACTTCTTGTTCTATTTTTCCTTTTGGTCATATTGAAGAGAAAACGCCTATGTGGGGCATTTCTTGGTTCCTCTCTTCTTCCCTTTCAGAAGGAGGTGACTTCAACCAGGCAGGGATGTTAATAAAGTCTTATTTCCTTCCCCAGAGACCTCTGGTGCTAACACAAACTGAGATCACACCCTCTACCCTCCCCTGCATCCCTCCAGATGTCCATCTTGCAAGTCTCCTGTCACAGCTGCAAATCTCCCCCTGTTCAAGTGGTCAATCCAGTATTGTCTTCAACAGGAAACAAACTCAAAGTCTTGTTTTTGCTGACAGCACAGAGCTCTTTAACTGTTATTGAGGTGCTCTGAAGCAGAGTGGGAAAGAGTACAGTGTGTTTGCTAATCCCATTAATCAGTTGATTACAGCCCAAAGTAATTTTTATGTGTATTTCATCTCCCCCATCCAAACACAAAGCAGATGTTCTAGTGAATAAGGAGTCTGCTTGGCTGATTATCACATGATGTGAAGGGAAAGCATGGGGAGATGGCAGACCTTCACTGGGTAGGTTTGAGTAGGTTTTCAGGTGAAAAATTAATACTGAGAGTCACAGGATGATTTTTCTCTCCTTTAAACCCCAAGCCTCAGCAAAGCTGAATTGTAGATTGGGGGTGGGGGAAGGGGGGAAAGAAAAAAGTTGAGCATGTTAGCAACGTTGTTTCTGACTTGTCATTCTTTATCAGGCAATTAAGTGCAATGTGACATTTTCTTGACAGAGTAGTTCTGTACAGCTGTGGCTTTCTCCAGACGAAACAGCAAGCAAATTAGGATGTGTGCATCCATAAATCTCCATGGCTGCAGCTGTAGCAGGAGTAGAAAGAGGGGGAGGAGGGAGGGATGATGCATGGAGCTCTTTGCAAGAGATCTGTATCATCTCCAGTTTCGTTTGCCTTTTGCTTTATTTCCTTTTTATGATCAGTCTTGATTTAAAAATTATAAGCTTCGTGTTAGAATCATAGTAACATAGAATCATAGAATCATTCTGGTTGGGAAAGGCCTTTAAAATCATAGAATCATAGAAGTGGTTTAGTTTGAACAGACCTATAAGAGCATTGAGCCCAGCCATCAACCTTACACCAGCCATGGCCATTCAACCACTTCCCAAAGTGCCACCTTTACACATTTTTTTAACACCTCCAAGGTGACCCTACCAAATCATCAAGTCCAGCCATCAACCCAGCACTGTCAAGTCAACACTAGACCATGTCCCTCAGCACCATATCTACACATCTTTTAAATCCTTCCAGGGATAATGTCTCCATCACTTCCCTGGGCAGCCTGTGACAGGGCTTTACAACCCTTCCAGTGAAGACATTTTTCCTAATATCCAATCCACACTTCCCTTTGTGCAACCTGAGGCCATTTCCTGCTGCCTGCTAATAATTCTTTCTGTCCAAGTGTTCCATCACATGGAATCCTGTGGGCATCTCACAGGTCCCTGGTTTTGGTAGCAAGCCACTGCTCTACAATGTGAGACATGGGAAAACCGAGACCCTCAGTCATTAAGTAATTTGGTTAAAATTAGAATTGTGGGGAAAGAAAAGACACCACCAAACACAACATGAAGACACTTCAACAGCTTCCTGCTGCCCCAAGGCAAGATGAGCTAAATCTTAATCCTTCTCTATGCAGAATCCAGGCTGGAGCATCCAAATCTGGTTCATTAATCCAAAATCCATCCTTCCCTTCTGAAATGTGTTTTGGCCACTTTCCATTCAACAGCCACACTCTGACCCTTGCAAAAAGAGTTCCTGCACTAAACTGGTTTTCTCCTAGTGCAGAGGCAACCATACTCTTTGTACTGAACTGTCAGCAAAGCTTCAAGATAGGAGGAAGAAAGGAGATTCCAGGCATCCCTCGGGTCTATTTTCCTGAAGCAAAACTGATTAGCCATTTCCCTGTGCTTGCTGGCAAATTGTCTCAATGTTGTGTTTGCATAAATCACAATAAGCCTAATTCAGGCAACAAGCCATGTGCAAACAGAAACCACTGCCAGATGCTCCTGCAGAGGAGGACACTGAAGAAACCATCAGTTAATTCAGTCACCAGCTCTCATGAGCTCAGATTTTTGTGTTGATACACTTGAGGTAATGAAGCCCAGGAGATGTGGATAACAAGGTTTGGAGATTTGCAGCCATTAATTGCATCCACAGTGAGATGTCACAGAGCATTTGGAGCTGTTTTCTGAGTGAACTCAAGTTTTCCTCAATTATTCTGTAGTTATCTGAATTCTGTCCCTAGGCAAGGTTCATAAGATGCTGTCCTAGCAGAATAGTTCACCAGTAGTTCACCAGTAAAACTATGCTGTGTTCCTTAAAAGTAGGATTAGCAGAAGGTCACAGCACTAATTGGTGAGCTTGAAGGAAGGTAGAAAGGAGATTAGAGGTGGGAGTTGGTCCTTTCTCCCTAGCAGCAAGTTATAGGACAAGAGCAAATGGCCTCAAGTTACACCAAGGGAGGTTTAGTTTGGATATTAGAAGAAACTCTTCACTGAAAGGGTTTCTCAAACACTGGAACAGGCTCCACAGAGAGCTGATAGAATCCTCATCCATGGAGGTGTTTAAAAGACAGAGATGTGGTGCTGAGGGCCATGGTTTAGCTCCAGGACTGGTACTTAGATAATGGTTGGACTCAATGACCTTAAAGGTCTTTTTCAACCAAAGTGATTCTAGGATTCTCTGAAGGCTGAACCTCTGCCAACTGCTGGCAAATAATACACACTGTTCTTAGTCACTGATATCCATGAACAGGTTATTTGATTTATGGATTATTGCTTTGGAGCAAGCAAAACAGATCCTGGAGTAACTCAGAGGGCTCTGGAGAGCTCTCTACCCTCAGGCAAAGTTGTTGGTTGTCTTTAGAGATGTGATCTGTGAAAACCCACCCACTGCACCCAGATGGATGGGAGAATGTCATCAGTTACCACAGGACACTCCCAAAAAAGATCATTCCATCTCCAGACTCGCAGCCTTGGTCCTTTAGGAAGACTTTTGAAATACCACCACAAGGCTGCATCTGAGAAGGAAAATCTCCAATCTAAAAGCCACACTTTTCTCCTTCCTGTTTCTGTATCCCTAACATTTTGGACAACAGGAGATGCTTGGTGAGTTCAGTACACTGCCCCACATCATGGAAACCTTGTGAGATGTAAGCAATGCATGTCAGCATATGCTACCTCTGGAAGCTGTGGTGATCTGCTTCACCTTACTGGTCAGGCAACAGTCAAAAGAATGAAAGGTCATGCCCATCAGACCTAGGTGAAGGTCAGCCCGCACACAGGGAGCAGAGAACTGCAGACAAAGAGCTTATAGCTTAACCCTTTGATGGGGCTCTGAGGGACCTGATCTAGCTGCAGATACCCCTGCCGACTGCAGTGGGGTTGGACTAGATGACTTTTAAAAGTCCCTTCTAACCTAACACTTTCTATGATTCTACAAAGACAAAGCACAGCCAGGGGAAAAAAAATGTTTGGGGCAGCAAAGTGTCTGGGACAAGAACATTGGAGCAGTCAGAGGAAGAAAGCACCTTGTGTCATCTCTGAGGTTTAGTTCCTGAGATCACACTGACTTGTTGGAGCTGGATTAATGCTTAGACTTCAGGATCTCAAAAGTCTCTTCCAAAAAAACTGCTCTATGACTCTGTCTCTTGTCCATCTGTTGCTGCCTTAAGGAGGTTAAGCCAGGAGAACAAAAAATCCCTCCAGGAAGGATGGAGAGGGAAAAGTTAGGAGGAATGGAAATGGAAAAAATTCCCTGATGTTATGCAGAAGCTGGAAGTGGCTGTGGAGGTTGTCCTTGACAGCCTTGCTTAACTCTGTGCTGGTAATTGTAAAAGCAAGAATAAATTCAGATATGCATCAGTCTTTGTGGTTAAATGAAACCTTGATCTGTTATGATCAGTGATCTTCATTAAAATTGTTATTAGATGTTATTAGAGGGTAAAATTCATTCTCTGTTGGATGCCACAAGCACTTTATCAGCTAGAAATCAGTCAGAGGAATCAGACTGCAAAATAAGAGATTTTGAGTAGGGGTTTTTACTCTTCATGAGTAAAAAGTGAGGAGAGGAGAGGAGAGGAGAGGAGAGGAGAGGAGAGGAGAGGAGAGGAGAGGAGAGGAGAGGAGAGGAGAGGAGAGGAGAGGAGAGGAGAGGAGAGGAGAGGAGAGGAGAGGAGAGGAGAGGAGAGGAGAGGAGAGGAGAGGAGAGGAGAGGAGAGGAGAGGAGAGGAGAGGAGAGGAGAGGAGAGGAGAGGAGAGGAGAGGAGAGGAGAGGAGAGGAGAGGAGAGGAGAGGAGAGGAGAGGAGAGGAGAGGAGAGGAGAGGAGAGGAGAGGAGGAGGGAGAGGGAGGAGGAGAGGGGAGGGGAGGGGAGGGGAGGGGAGGGAGGGGAGGGGAGGGGAGGGGAGGGGAGGGGAGGGGAGGGGAGGGGAGGGGAGGGGAGGGGAGGGGAGGGGAGGGGAGGGGAGGGGAGGGGAGGGGAGGGGAGGGGAGGGGAGGGGAGGGGAGGGGAGGTCTTAGTACAAAGGTTGCATAAGAATGTGTCCAGGTGATTTGTGGGTTTTATCCAGTGAAAAATAAACATTTGGAAACAAACTAACAAAACTAAAGTCTGTTTCATCTGTTAATCACATTTCTGTTTTGCCAGTTAATTCCACTGGTTTCAGCAATATGCCTTTCCTCAGTTTAAAGCAGTGTCAGGGAAGGAGAAACACGCTCCGAATTAATCTCAGGAATGAATTGATGGCAAGTTGAGAGAGAGAGAAGGATGGTCCCAGAAGGTAAAGGACTCAATTTCTCCAAATGTAGCTATAAATAATTCATCTCTTGTTTCAGGTCCCTTGTAATATCCCACTGCTGTAGGCCTCATGCTTTCTGTTGCTATTAAACACATTACAAATGCTCTGCACAAGTAACACCGGGTCACTGAGGACCTAATCTAAACTCCACTTGTCTCTTTGCTATGATTGCATTCTCATTCCATGCCAAGGAAAGGCATCTTCTTGCTTTCTGTCAGCTTTGGAAGGAAACCAAGAAACCTACATTGGGTTAGTGTTTACTTCTTAAAAAACCTCATTGATTCCAACACAGGAAAATGATACAAATACAGATAGTGCTTAGTTGTTGTAATTCCACAGGACATGGAAAGCTTCAGAAAGTTTAATCAGTGGGACATGGCCAGTAGGTGAAGGGAAGCGATTGCATCCCTTGAATCTTGGGTTCAGTTCTGGGACTCTCACTCCAAGAAGGACATTGAGGTGCTGGAGCAGGTCCAGAGAAGGGTAAAAAAGTTGGGGAAGAATTTGAAGAAAAATTCTTGTTAGGAGCATCTGAGGAAACTGGGATTGTTTGGTCTGGAGAAGAGGAGGCTGAGGGAAGACTTTATTGCTCTCTGCAGCTCCCTGAAAGGAGGTTACAATGAGGTGGGTATTGGTCTCTTCTCCAGGTGATAGAACAAAAGAAAATGGCCCCAGGGGAGGGGTAGGTTGGGTATTAGGAAAATTTCTTTACTGGAAGAGTGGTCAGTCATGGAAAGAGGAGTCACCATCTCTGGAGGTGTTAAAAACATGTAGACATGGCACTGCAGGATATGGTTTAGTGGGAATGGTGGTCTTGGGTTGACAGTTGGACTCAATGATCTTAGAGCTCTATTCCAAGTGAAACAGTTCTATGATTCTACAATTGTCTCAACTGAATTGCATCATCTCTGAATGTTTTTCCTGGAGATGTCTAAACTAGAGATAATGGATGTGTGAAACAGGGTCTGACTGGGATCTGAGTAGTGAGGTACATGATCCACAGGATGGGGATTTCCACTGAGCTTCATCCAAATTAAGATCATGATACTGTGGTAGGATTTAATCACCATGTATGAGAGTTTCCCTCCCAGAGAGGAAATCTAAAGAATTCACTTTAATTCCTCCCTAACCTAACAAGTGTCTGAGATCCAAAGATATGTCAGTTCTTGTCTTCAAACTGAGGTTTCATAATTCTACTAGGGGAACCCACAGATCTCGTTACCCAGATTGTACTTTCATCTCCTTGGGAGAATGGCATCCAGGGGCTGTGATTCCTCCAGACTCTCATTTTACTGGTGAGTAATCGAAACATACAAAATCAATTGGATTTTGTTGGTTTAGAGAGCTGGAGATTTCATTTTAGAAGTGAAAAGTAAAGTTTAGGAAGCTTGGGCATGAGGTCAAAGGAGTGAGTCTATTTCTTCATCCTCTTCAAGTTCTCTTGAACAGAAGAGACATCAAGAAACTTCCATGTAGTCAACAGAGCTCAGGATATGGCAGGGGGGTTGGAACTAGATGATCCTTGTGGTCCCTTCCAACCCTACTGATTCTATGATTCTATGATTCTATATCCTTTCTATGACAGTTCTTGTTAATGATGTACAATTAATAGGATCATTAGATCAGATGGCTGTTAGACAAATGAGATGTGTACAGATGAATGAATTCAGCCAAATCCTGTCCCCCTGTTTTCTTCACATTGGCCCCAAGATTGCTCTATCAGGAGACAAAAACATGTGCCAGGAGACTAGGAGGCTGAAGACAAACTACAGGTCATGCTGGTCCCTTTGACACTGAATTGTAGATGTCTTGCCCATAGAATCACTGAATGGAAGGGGATGGAAGGGACCTCTGCTAAAGCAGCTTTGCCTAGGACAGATTACACAGAAAGATGTCTGGGTGGGTTTGGAATCTCTTCAGAGATTCTCTGGGCAGCCTGCTCCAGTGCTGCATCAACCCTCAGCAGTGTTTGAATCAAGGACTTCCTTCTAAAAAAAGGGTAGAATCCAGCTCATCTAAATGGAGGAGATCTTCATTCCCTGTTGTCCCTGTTGCCTCACTCTTACAGACATGCCCAGTGTACTTCTGAAGTGTATGGCACTAGAGGCTTTCCATCTATCAACTTCCCTTGCTCTTCAGTCCTGTTTTTCTCTCCTGCACCCTTGTCCAGTTTGACATTCCAACCAGTATCTACACACAAGTTATAAATCACCTGGTTTGTCTGAAATGACAAGCTTCAGCCTAGTCCAGAGAGCAGCCCAGCTGAAGAATACTTGAAAAGCAAGGCCTCCAGAGAGGCAAGCATTTCAGTCATGGAGGCAGAACTGGCATGACTTACTGGTTGACAAGTCCTTTTCACATGCTGATGGCATTAGTGAGTTCCTTATTCACAGCCCCTTACAAGCTCCCTTTCCATTGTGTGTCTGAAAGGAAAAATAAGAAAAGCAAGCAAAGAAGATGACAATCATGTGACCCTCCAGTGACAAACCAGAAGAGACAAAGCTTGAGAAAGAGAAAACAAGCAAACACACACATCTTGAACTGGGACAGGAAAGGTGCTTTGCTTGCCATGGATACTATGGCATGAGGGTGGTGAGGCACTGGAACAGGTTGCCAGGGATGCTTCCTGGAGGTGTTCAAGGCCAGGCTGGACAAAGCCTTGAGCAGCCTAGTCTAGTGGAAGGTGTCCTTCCCCATGGACCAGGTTGCTCAAAGCTCCATCCAACATGACCTTGAACACTTCTAGTGATGGGGCATCCACCTATTCCAGTAGCTCACCACCCTCACATGGGACTGACTGATAGGACCCAGGGCTCACAGGAGCTTAGATCCCTTTTAACTCACAGATAGAAGCTGTGTGGGTTCCTCAGAGCATCTCTGAAGGCTCCAGTGCGATCAGCTACAGGAAGCCCATACATCTAATCATCCCAACCCCTCTCTAGATTTCCAGCTTTGACCTTGCTAAAACTCATTGAGCTGAACCCTCCTTACCCTGACCTTATTTCTCCCTTAATTTTGTGGTTGGACCCTATGATCTTCAGAGGTCCCTTCCAACCCCTAACATGTGTGTGTGTGACCCTGTGACATCTCCATCCTTACATAACCATAACCTTTTCAGAGTGGTTTTTGGCTACATGGAATATTCTACAGACTGCCTTCTAGAGTTTCATTATGTGAACAGATTCCTTCACATTGCATCATCTGTTGCCTTTTTTTTTTTTTTAAAAATAGGAAAATCTGCATCACTTCAGTGTGATTACTTGTTAAAACAAAAAAAAAAAAAAAAAAAAAAAAAAGAAAAATAAATGGAAGCATCTACATATGGAAAATTTTAGATTCTCAGAGCTGGTGGCATTAAAGGGAAGTTTGTCCAGCCACACACTATGTGAAGTGAGAACATTTCACTGTTATCAGGCAAGTTGTTAAATGACCTTTAAATTATTTTTATTTTTCCTTTTCCCCTTTTTCCCCAGCAAGCAACATTTAACTTTGCATAGCCTCCTGAATAAAAATCTCTCTAATAATTACATTTTCCAGCTCCTGTGTGTTTGTCCCCAGATGACTCCTAAGTAAAGCCTCCTAACTGCAGGAAGCTTGGTTAGTTACAGCCATTTTAAACCACAGCCTTGGAGAACATAAGATTACCCAACAGAGGTGGAAAATGGCCTGAGGGCATTGACCTATTAGTGGAGGAGAGGACACAGGCTGCATTTTTACCTATTCTTATATTTTCTTAAATTCATTCCTAGGCCTATTCCCCCTTTTTTTGACATTTTCTTTATTCCAACCCTGTCTGTCTATTAGACTGCTGCCTTTCAACCCATGGTCTGCCTTCTTCATATAGGAATTCTGCAGGTAGTGGCTGAGAATTACAGAATCACAGAATGCATAGGGTTGGAAGGGACTCTCAAAGGTCATCTAGTCCACCCCCCCTGCAGAAAGCAGGGACATCTGCAGCTAGATCAGGTTGCTCAGAGCACCATCAAGTTTGACCTTAAATGTCTCTAAGGCTGGGGCCTCAACCACATAACCTGTTCCAGTATTACACCAGAAAAGCCAGCTGATGAAAAATGGTGCTGCAGTTGGTTTTAAAGATGTATTAAAACTGCATTAAAGGGAAAAAAAAAGGTGTCTGGTGTCCTCTTAGCCTCCACTTTTCTAACCTGCCCAAGGTCTTCCCTTAAAAGCAGCTGCCCTTTGCTCTGCTCACTGAAGTGTTGAGCTTGTCTTCCTGAGCACTTCCGCACATGCTTAGGCCAGGTGAGATCTTACCAGTAGAAAAGCAGGAATGTCTCCTGATTTCCTCTGTAAACACCTTAGCAAACCATCCCTAGGACTGTGCTCAGACCTCATTTCCTCTGATGGTTCCAGATAATGAGCCCTGGTAGTAGAGGACAAGTTATTTTGCAGGATTTTCCCAAGTGCAGCAGTTCAGTCTCAGCCACGTTTCCTCCCATCTCAAGTTAATGACTCTATTTGCAACGTGGCACAACTCTTCTGGGGTGATATTTTCATCCTTTTCTGAACTGACATTTCCCAGCTTTGGCACAGAAGACTGCTTATGTTACCAGCAGGTTGCTTAATCCCTCTGTTCCTTATCTAAGAAAAATGAAGAGCCTAATGAGGCTGCAATTGTACTTTGCTAAACTGTCAGATCTTCAGAGCAAAGACTATCTTTCCTCAGGTGAATATTCAGTGCCTAACACAACCCAGCCTTGACTGAATTGATGCCTTTGGGTGATGTTTTCCTACTAATTTAGTTGCACCAAGGGGGACAGTAGAAAACATCCTCCTGTGTCAGGAAGATTTTGCAAGGGATCTTCAGTAAAAACAAGAGATTGGAGGTTCAGTTGATTCATCTCCCACAAGAAAAGTGTGGACACTTCCCAAAAGTCCCAAAAGAAAAGATGCATTTGGAAATGGTAGAAAAGTCAATCAACATCTCCCATTTTCACTGCTATGATAGTTTTTCCTTACAGGGTCCTTTGTCACAAGAGAAGAAAGCTGTGTCCCTTTGAAGAGCTTGGACTCAATGATCTTAGAGATCTTAGAGGTCCTTTCCAACTAAAGCAATTCTATGATTTTGTGAGTCTATTCTGTGCTGGTGCTGCTCCTTCCACCACTCCCTCCTCTTTACAGAGCTCACAGCAACAAGACATTTTGCAACACTATGACTGCTGGAAGTTGTTTAACCACCAGCCTTGAAAGAGAGCTGATTTCTGAGGCACTGACACCCCCTCCTGGCTACTCAGCTGAAAAGAAGAACCCTGGATATCAATAAGCATGAGTTGGTTTCAAAGAAGGCAGTCATGCATGCAATGATCAGGGCAAAGCAGCTCTCATGAATACGTCAGGAGAACATCCTCAGTGTTCACAAGAGGTGCTGGCACAAAAGCAATTGTTTGATGCATCAAGGAAATGATTCAGTCATAAAGGCAGTTTAGATTCTGTGTATTTCATTTTAAATCTTTTTTTAGTTGTTATTATTATTACTGCCTAAAAATAAAAAGAGAGCAAACCCAATAATAATGGCATTAAATCAAAGGGTACCAGATCAGAACCTGCTGATCTATCAGCCTGGATGACAAAAGACAAGATGACAGTGATGTGGAGGCAAGGAAAGCTGTGTGGAACATTTTCATCTAATAGGAAAATCTCACCCTGCTAATGAGACATCTAAAGTGAAACTTGCACTCAGAATTAAAATCTACAACCCGGAGCAAAACAACCCAGACTCAGCTTCCAGGTGTGGGTTTGGGAGGTTTCATTATCTCCAGTGAATGTATATCAAGAAATAAAATGTTGCTTTGGAGCTGCTGGTATCATCTGAGCACCTAGGGTCAGGTCCAACAAAATTAAGTCAGAAGGGATCTTGCATTCAGCTATGTGACATGAAAACTTCAGAGTGGCCTCAGCAAGTTGGCCCACAGGTCCATGTAATCCCATATCTACTCCTTGTTAGGATCTTCTCCCAGCTTATAAAGATTTCAGTGTGAGAAGCTCTTAAGTCAAGCATCTTATCCTTGAACTTTAAAAATATTTGCCCTTTTGCTTTGTGAAATCCTCTAAGGTCTAGAGCAAAAGTCTTCAAGGAAGCAGCTGAGGGAGGTGGGGCTGTTCAGCCTGGAGAAAAGGAGACTCAGAGGACACCACCTAGGTCTCTACAACTCCCTGAAAGGAGGTAACAAGCAATAGGACAAGAGGAAATGGCCTCAAGTTGTGCCAGGGGAGGTTTAGGTTAGACATTAGGATCAATTTATTCCCTGGAAGGGTTGTGAAGCCCTGGATCAGGTTGCCCTGGCTAGTGATGGAGTCACCATCCCTAGAGGGATTTAAGATATGTGTAAACATGGTGCTGAGGGTGTACTTGGCAGTGCTGGGTTAATGGTTGGACTTGATGATTTTAAAGGTCATTTCCAATCTAAACAGTTCCATGATTCTACATGTGTATCACCCACAGTTCTCTGTGACAAAGAGCTCCACAGCTTGATAAAGCTTTGTGAAGAACTCATCTCTTTTCTTGCTTCTGTATTTTTCACTTTCAAGCCCTCAGCTTTTGGTCAGGGAGACTCCATGGGCAATCTTCCCCTGTCTGTTTTCTCTAGACCACTAAAAAGTTTTACAGATTTCTTTCATTAATGGTCTCTTTTCCAAGCTGAACAATTCTGAGCTGAAGACCTTTGTACTGTAGGAAGCACTGAAAGGAGCTCTTTGTCCATTACTCTGCTTGACAAGATGGTAATTTTTCCTTTTTATTTTAATGGTTTGTAATGGTAGGTGATGGAGACAGCTGTCTACACTCCTGAAAAGGCAGTGGGAGGCAAAAAGCTAATTCAGACATGAAAAATTTATTATTCATGTTTCTTTTCTCCTGTGAAAACAAACAAGGACAGCACATCTCCATCTCCTGTAAAAGCAGGAAAGGGAAGAAGCAGCAAATGATTCCCACTTGTCCTCTTCCCTTTGGTTTCTTACAGTTAGTTGCTCCAAAGATTTAAAACTATTTGATGGTGTGTCCTGTACTACAGGTCTGGGAGACCTCAAATCAAATAAGCACAAGAAACATCCATATATAGCACCTTCAATCCAGGGGCCTTCAATACAGGAAGGACATTGAGGTGCTGGATTGTGGCCAGAGAAGGGCAACAAATCTGGTGAAGAGTCTGGAGAACAAGTCTTGTAAGGAGCTGCTGAGGGAACTGGGGTTGTTCAGCCTGGAGAAGAGGAGGCTGAGGGGAGATCTCATTCACTGCTCTCTACAACTCCCTGAAAAGAAGTTCGAGTGAGGTGGGGGTTGGTCTCTTCTCCTTAGTCTCAAGTGGTAGAATGAGAGGAAATGGCCTCAAGTTGCACCTGGGGAGGTTTAGTTTGGATACTAGGAAAAGTTTCTTTACTGACAGAGTGGCCAGGCATTGAACAGGCTGCCCAGGGAGGTGGTGGAGTCTGGAGGTATTCAAAAAATGTGTAGATATGGCACTTTGGAACATGGCTTAGTGGGCATGATGGTGTGGGGTTGACTTTAGCTTTAACGTTCTATGATTTTATGAAGAAATGGCAGACAAGGAATTTCTTCCTAGAAATTCAGCAGTTGCGAAGCAATCCCAGCCACGGACCAAGAGAGAACCAGCAGTGAAATCAAATCATTTGGTGGTCTTCCAAAAGCTGAGTGTATCCGTGCTCCTGTCAGGGTGGCAAACTGGTGGCATTGTAGAACCTCAGCACTTTGCTCAGGAGGCATTTTCTTAGTAGCTTAGTGCCACAAGCTGGCATACAGCCTGCCCCAACCTCCAGCTGGAGTGTCCCCCCACACCTGCTCTAGGCCTGTCACATCCCTCAGCTGCTGTTACCTAACAAACACGGTTCTGGGGAGCACCATCTCTCCTCTCCTGGCAGTGATCTTCTGTTTTCACTGTAACATTTTGACACTTCCTTCCCAATGCTGATTCCCATTATGATAATGATGAGAATTACCTTGATATGTACAATTCCTCCAGTTTTCCAGGCTCGTTGAGGCTTTATGTTTCATGACTGCTCTACTCTTTAGGAGCCCACCTGAGGTGGATCACAGCACCTACTTCATGGAGCCCTACAGCTTCAAAAAGGGGCCAAGGACAAGGTGAGACAAGAGCTGCCAAAGAGAATTTAGGGTGCTAGAATCCTAATAAAATGCTCACATTGGGAAATAAGTAGTTTTAAAGTAAGAGCAATGCATCACTGCAAAACAGCTGGCAGCCAGGCAATGACAGATGTGCTATCATCTGGGAGGTATAAATCAAAAATGTGGGCACTCCTTTAAAGATGTGACAATTGTTTATTGCTGCAAGTGTAGGAGTTACAGGCATGAGGTTCTCAGGTGGCTTGTACACACAGTTAGTGTGTCCTGCCAGGACATCCAGTTTCCACTGCTTCCATTGCTAGCAAGGAGATCCAGAAGGCAGCTAACATAAAACTACCAGAGTTTGACCTACTACCCTTAGGTAATGCAGAATCAGCTATAATCTTTCTTCACAGGTAAAAATGATGCCTTCAAAGGCCAGGTAATCTTTGGGCCCCTCACCACAAGGAAGACACTGAAATGCTAGAGCATGTCCAGAGAAGGGCAACAGAACTGGTGAAGGTCTCTTCTCCCAGGCAACCAGCAGCGGAACAAAAGGACACAGTCTCAAGTTGTGCCAGGGGAGGTATAGGCTGGATATGAGGAGGAAGTTCTTCACAGAGAGAGTGATTGCCCATTGGAATGGGCTGCCCAGGGAGGTGGTGGAGTCGCCATCCCTGGAGATGTTCAAGAGAGGACTGGATGAGGCACTTAGTGCCATGGTCTAGTTGATTGCTTAGGGCTGGGTCATAGGTTGGACTGGATGATCTTGGAGGTCTCTTCCAACCTGGTTGATTCTATGATTCTGTGATTCTAAGGGCCTAGGGAATTATTCTTATGAGGAAGAGCTGAGGGAACTGGGGTTGTTTAGTCTGGAGAAAGCTGAGGGGAGACTTCATTGCTCCCTGCAAGGCCCTGGAAGAAAGTTGGGGTGAGGTGGGTGTTCATCTCTTCTCCCAAGTAATTAGCAATAAGACAAGAGGAAGAGTTTACAGTGGGAAATTCCCTCTTGTCCACACTGATGGCCACCATACCATCTTCCCCGTGGTGGCCAACAGGTCTTCCCTGGATGTTGGTGTTGGCAGAGTGCATTGTCATGGTTGTTTTACTGTCCCAATGGTTGCACTGCCATGCTCATATATATCCATATGATCACTGTAGAGCTTCCAGCTGAATATTGCAGAATGCCACCTGCATTTGGGGTTACAAACTACAAGGAGTATGGTAGTGAGTAGCCTGTTCATAGGTTAGGACAAGGGGTAATGGCCTTAAATTGAAAGTGGGTAGGTTTAGATTAGATTTAGATTACATGTAAGTAAGAAGTTCTTCATTGTGAGGGTGGTAAGACACTGGAACAGGTTGCTCAAAGAAGTTGTAGGTATCTCACTCCTGGAAATATTCAAGACCAGGTTGTGGCTTTGAGTAACTTGGTCTGGTGGTATCCCTGCCCGTGGCAGAAGTGTTGGAACTAGATGATCTTTCAGGTCCTTACCAATCCAAACCAATCAATAATTCTATGATAATACTTTTCTAAACAGGACAACCAGCTGAACAATTGGAGCTATTCAGCAGCAGTAACTTCTGCATTGTTTTCTATGACACTGTCACTGCACTCACAGACAGAGTTGCAAATGCATTTACATATTAATCCCAATTCCCTTTTATCTCAGGGTTAGTTGATAAAACAAAGCATCAAAGTAATCCAATCAGCCCAAGTGCTGTTGTTTGTTTTATTAAAATTCATGGCCCCCCTTACAGGTTGTGTAAAGAAGAAAAGCTGTGTTCAAACTGACAGCTCTATCAAAGGCAGATAACATTCAGAGTGTGAGTTTTAATCTCTCTTTCCTTTTTCTCTACTAGCTAGATTCCAAAATGACTTGCATATTGTTTTCCTCCTCTCCCTGTTGTATGTGTTTGATCTTCAGAATAGTAACAACCTGACCTCATTAGCTGATGGAGCAGAGGGGACAGTGTGCTCAACTAGTCAGACCACCTGGCTCATCCAGGAAGCAGATCACAGAATCACAGAAGGATGGGGTTCTGAGGGACCTCTGCAGATGACCTAGTCCAACATCTCTGCTAAAGCAGGGTCACCCACAGCAGACTGCACAGGATCCTGTCCAGGTGGGATTGGATACTAGGGAAGATTTCTTCCCTCAAATGGGTTGTCAAGCCCTGGAACAGGCTGCCCAGGGCAGTGATGGGGTCCCCATCCCTGGAGGGACTGAAAAGCTGTGCAGCTGTGATGCTGAGGGCCATGTTTAGTAGTGACCTGGCTGTGCTGGGTTAGTGGTTGGACTTGATGATCTCTTACAACCAAAATGATTCTATGGTTCTGTGATTCCATGATTTCATGACTCTGTGGTTCTATGATATGGTGACTGGGTTGATTCTGATCTGTGGCTGCATGAGGCAATCATACCACCTCAGCAGAATCAGGGAAAGACAGAAAGGGCTTCATGGTTTAAGGTCTATATTCAGATTGCCTCTAATAATTAGCTACTGAGTTGGAATGAAAACTCATGAAAACACAAAACACCACTCAACAAGCAGTGCAGTGGGAGGTCCTAGCTTGAGAGGCAGAGCCCCAAAATGTCATAGCTGGAGCACAATCTTAGGGAGCTGACACAGCAGATGGGGCAAGTGTCTTCTCAAGACCAAGCCATCTGGACTCACCCCAGAGACAGAGTTCAGTTAAGCCAGAGCCTTGTTTCCTCTCTGGTCAGTGGTGTTTCTGTTGAATGTAGAAGAGCTTGGAGACCTTTCCAGCATGTTCCTAGGTTTACAGGCTGGGTATGCAGCAAATACACAAGGACCAACAAGATGTCTCCAGCTGTCATTACCTTCAGTTAGGATGCTGCTGCCCTGCTCCCGTTGGCTGGTGATTTATTAAGAGCTATTTATGCCTCAGCCAATATTTCCTTCTGTTATCCTATCTGTTAGCAGTGTCCTCTGAAGCTCCACTACACTGCCTTGATTTATGATTCACACTATTTTATTTTCTTCAGAGTTCTGTTATATTTATTTATGCTGCCCTGGAGAGCTGATTTGCAAATGTACCAGTGCCAGAAAGTTCATCCAGGTTCCCTCCCTGCCTCCACCCAGTATCTTTTCTTATTCTTTTGAATAAGTCATTGCTTTGCTAGAGAGATAATAAATTTTCATCCAATTTTTTCGTCTAAGCCCCAGTGTGGGGGTCATTAGTAGACATCTCTCACCTCTTCACGGGGATGATTTGAATTTCTGTTAATAGGCAAAGGTCTGATTAAGACCTTCATAAAAAGCAAGGTGCTGTAATTAAGTGTATTTAATGGGGGTGGGGAATACATTGTTATGTGTTCTATAAATGCATAAACTTTGGGGGAAAAAAAATTACCCTGTTTGTGTTGTCTCACAGAATATGCAAAAATAAAAAGCAAAACCCTTTGCTACCTGATCTGGAAAGAAATTGTAGAGCATTGAGACCAGAGAAGCAGCAAAGACTCATTCCCTGCAGCCATTTCCCTGGATAGATCTGGACTATTTTAAATATTCTAAGCAACAGCACCCCTTTCCCTCCCTTTCTTCAACCTTCTGGGTATTTCTGCTCTGTCTCCATCTGTCTCCTTTCCTTTTACGCCACTTAGTAGCTGCTCTCCAGTTCCATCATCCTCTATAATGGTTTGGGCTCTGATGAGTAAGTCTGAAGGGCATCAGTGGGGTTTGCCCATGTGGGTCTCTATTAAAATGCACTTATTCTGTCAGCTCATAACTACCTCTTTTTAACTCAAGTAAGAGTGCTGTGCTATACTGAGGGCTTGACTTAACGTTCCATGATGGAGACAGACAGAGTACCTCCACCACAGAATCATAGAATTGTTTTGGTTGTTAGAAGCATTTCAGATCATCAAGTCCAATCAGTAACTCAGCACTGCCAAGTCACCACTAAACCATGTCCCTCAGCATCACATCTACATGCCTTTCAAATCCCTCCAGGGATGGTGGTCCTTGCCTGGACTATCAGAGTTGTTGAAGGGGTCTCTTATTTCTCTGATCTTGTTACAGTCCTTGTCACCACAGTCAAGATGACCAGAAAACATGGAATTTCTTCTGGGTATGATCACTATTTGTCTTCTAGTCCCATGACTCTCTCTGGAGTCAAAGCATTTGTCTGTCTGAGAAACTCCTGGTACTAAACTAAGGAGAACTCACACCAGTGGGTGCCACAAATCAGCCCCACACCTGAAATGACTGTCCCTTCCTACCATGCAATTGCAGACATCCCATGACTCACTTGGGCCACTGGTTTCCACTGCTTTGCCAGGAGTTTCCCATTCCTAAGAGCACAAATAAACTTTGTGGTGCCCCACTAGGTGTTTTTATTATGGCTTGGACTGACTTTGCCTGCTGATCAGCTCAGCTGCACTCCGAATCTCTGGCCATCTTCTCGCAAACCCTTGTTCATTCTTCTCAACTCCCATACATGACAAATGACTGTGTCATCTTTCCACTCCAGGGTCCTGATCTGTGTGACAAAGAGTTTCTAATCTCACCCTATTGTTCATCCTTTTTTCTCCCCTTAATCTCAATCAGCTCAATGTGTCAACAGCACTTGCTCAAAATCACTTATCACCCACGAAATTTATTTAGAATTAATCAGAGACAATTCGAGGTGTTTATTAAAGCAGCAACAATCTCAGCTTGACCTTGCAACAAGATTTTGGTTTCAAAGAAACAACTTCAGTTGCTCTTTGGTTTTTATCTTTGTCTGACACCCAGCTGAAAAAACTTTTGGTAGGGAACTAACGAAGGTGAAACCAGATGCTGTTCTTCAAGGAAGTGCCAGTGACACCTTCTGCTTAACAGAGTTGAAATCTCTCTTTCTTTTTTGTTGTTTCAGAGAACACACAAGCCTTGTGGGAATCACCTGCCAAGGTCCTGTCCAAGCTGAAAAAGGGTCTTATGGTGCCAGCTCCTTCTCCAAGCATCACACCTCAGAGGGAGAGGAAGGGGAGAGGGAGGGAGGGGAGGGAAAAGGAGGGGAGGGGGTGCTGGAGCTTTGTGCCAAGCTGTCCAGAGAGGTTGTGTAGTCTTTTTCTCTGGAGAGATTCCAAACACAGTTGAACATAGTGATCCTGAGCAACCTGCTGTAAGTAACCCTGCTTTAGCAGGGGGATTAGACTCAACCATTTTCAGAGGTGCTTTCCAACTCCCACCATGCTGGGACTCTGTGAAACGGAGTGAAAATCAAACTGGATGACTCTGCTGGGAATGACTTCTCCTTTTGAAACCTCAGCATCTGCCAATACCTGTCTTTCAGGCAGCACAGAAAGGCTCTCCAAGCTGCCAAGACACTTGGCAGCTCCCTGCCAGCCTGAGTCGATTAAGCATCTCTTGTTAACAGTTAGAGAACTGCTACAAGAGCCTCAGTGCAAGGAACAGAGCAGCCAGCTCTCTGAATGAAGTAGCAGCTTGGTCAGAGCCACTGACCCTGTATTTCCAAAACCATTTCTCCTTTAATCAACTTGTCAGAAGTGACTGGCTCTCCCAGGGAGAGGTCTGAGCCTCAGTCACCATCATCCACAATTCCCTCCCTACCCATCTCTCTACCTCCTCCATCCAAGGGCTCATCCCTTCTTGTATTCAGAATTGTGTTCATCAATCAAGAAGATAAGATGGAATCAAGCTCCTGATTACGTTGCAGGCAGGAAATTAAGTCCCACCAAATCACTACCCAGAGGATGATGTATCAAATCCTACAGAAAATCTCTTTTGTGCTGTTTGCAGAGGGTGTTCCAAACTCAGGGACAAGACTCCTGGTTTAATTCAGGTGTCTATTATAAAATGTAATTCTTTGTTCTGGCTTGAGCTAGACCAGAATTAATTCAGTCAGTGGTGGCACTTCTCAGCTTGGTCTCTGCTCATTGAGGGCACTTTCTGAAGTTCAGGGCAGGTTTGCAGAGACAGTGGCTGATTCTGGCTGTGAGAATGCTGGTGGGGAGAGTCACTGGCAAGGGCTGGGCTGCAGAAAGGCTCTGGCTTAGACTTAGTCCAGTCTGGGACTTCCCAAGTGCTTGCCCTCAGCTTCAGTGGTGATGGTGGTATAGTTGCCATTAGGAATCGAGTTCAATTTGGTTTTGTATCTCTTTGTCCCTATTTTGTTTTATTGTTCTTCTTTCCATCCCAGCTGGTTTAGTTTCTTTCCCAACCCATCAGTCTCTCTCCATTATCCCCTTTCTCTTCCCTTTGGGAAGGCAAATGGGTTCATAGAGAGCCCCTGTCATTGGTCTAGTGGCCAGCCCACCTCTGACCCTTGACATTCTTATAAACAGGAAACAGAAATGGAGCCATCTGACCTGATGGTGAATGTATACAGTACCAGTTGTGAAGAACAAAGAAGGAACATCTCTCTGTTCCCTTGTTTTAGAAATATGTACCCAAAACCATCTTCTGTCCAAGTGCCCAAGTAGTTTCAGGATAAATGAGAGTATCTGGGACAGGTAATTAATTTATCAGGGAAAAATAATTTCCTAGCTCCTTGCATTCATCTCTCTATATTAAAGTGGTTAAGCAAAATGTTATTGCCTAGGAGAGAAAAAGCTACACTCTGCAGGAAGATGACGAAGAAAGGAA
The DNA here is from genome assembly GCF_027791375.1 of Indicator indicator. Taxonomy (NCBI): domain Eukaryota; kingdom Metazoa; phylum Chordata; class Aves; order Piciformes; family Indicatoridae; genus Indicator; species Indicator indicator. Next base: position 23,266,635 of record NC_072021.1, read on the forward strand.
AAAGAAATTAACCATCCACACTTAAATGTTTAAACTCATTGGGACCAAAAAGTCCAGGATCTTGGCTTAGAATCAAGCCATAAACTGCTGAAATCCATGAGCATGGCCACCTCTCCTCAGAACACCCATAACAAACACTATAATTAAAGCATGCAGAAGATGAGGAGGGTGACCCTGACAGAGTGCTTCGTTCTACAGCAGCTGTAAAATGAGCGCAGGGATGTGCAGCCCAATGGATACATCATGTTAGCCATGGAATGATCTGCCAAAGAACATCTTGGGGAACTCATGCAGCAGCTCTACAGCATCACAAGCTCTTTGCTCCCTGAAAATCGATGAGGCAACTGAGATTTTCTGAATTAAGCCATGAAGGGCTTTTAGTTGTGCACAGATATTCTGCTGGACTGCACGAATCAGAAGTTTATGTGTGTGTGTAGTTAGCTCAGTTGGAATTCTACTTCAACAATCTCATTTGCATAAGTCAGAGATTGTAATGACTTACTCCACTAAGCATGCCCATGCAGTTAATTACTTTTTTCCAAACGAAATGCCAAAAATTATTTCCCAGCAGAGAAAGGCAATTGCTCACCCAGAGCAGCGCAGGATGCTGTCAACTTTAAAACAATTAATAAGAAATTAATTTTACCAGACTGCTGAACCATGTTTAGTGAGCAATGCAAAGTGTAATGTGATCCAATGCAGCAGCTCCATTGGCAAGTCCACTTCTCTGCTGCCTCTCAACAGGAAATTCTGAAAGGAGGAAATACTTGAAGCACCTTCGTCTTTAGAAGGCAGTACTCCTGGGCATGTTAGAGGAGACAGTCATATGCTAGGTCCTACACTTGGGTCACAACTACTCCATACAAAGCTACAGGCTTGGGGAAGGGTGGCTGGAAAACTCTCCAGTGTAAAGCACCTGGAGGTGTTGGTTGGCAACTGGTTGAATATGAGCCAACGTGTGCCCAAGCAGCCAAGAATGCCAACATCATCCTGGCTTAGATCAGCGATTGTGTAGTCAGCCCGGAAGTGATTGTCCCTCTGTACACAGCACACCTTAAATACTGGCTTCAGTTTTGTGCCCCTCGCTCCAGGAAGGACATTAACGTACTGGAACACGTCCAGAGAAGGGAACAAAGCTGGTGAAGTCTAAAGAACAAGTCTTGCAAGGAATGGCTGAGGGGACTGGGGTTGTTAGTCTGGAGAAAAGCTCATTGGTCTCTACCACTACCTGAAAGGAGGTTGGAGTGAGGTGTGGGGTTAATCTGTTCCTCCCAAGTAAAAAGTGATAGGATAAGAGGAAAAGGCCTCCAGTTGCACCAGAGGAGGTTTATGTTGGACATGAGGAGAAATATCTTTACCGAAAGAGTGGTCAGGCATTGGAACAGGCTGTCCAGGACAGTGGTGGAGTCACCTTCCCTGGAGGGATTTCAGAGCCAGGCAGATGTGGTGATCAAGCAGTGCTGGGTTAATGGTTGGACCTGATTTTTCCAACTAAAATGCTTCTATGATTCTGTGAAGGCAGAGCCCTTGAGACAGCAGAAGCTGCCTGGAAGTGCATATCTACACATTTTTGAGCACTTTCAGGGCTGGTGACTCCACCACTTCCCAGCACAGTCTGTTCCAATGCTTGGCCACTCTTTTAGCAAAGACATTTTTCCTAATATCCAAACTATATTCTGGTTGTTAGAATTTCACTGGAATGAAGTTGTGCATCAAGCCTTATCTTTGCCTAGAAGAGCTGATGGCAGCATTTGTCACCTGCCATAAGTGTGCCGAGCAAAGCAGAGATTTTCTTGAGCTTCCAGGCAGCATCTCTCCTGGTAAGGAGCAATCCTATCCCACCTTCTGTATACATCCAATCACTTAATGCTGTCTTCTGTGAAAGATAACAGCTTTGAAAAATTAATCCATCCAAAGTTTTAATCTCATGTGCAGATGAAAATTAGACTTTAATTGCTCACCAGCTAAACTGATCATCGAGATACACATCAAACTGGGTGTACCAGGGAGGTACAAATGATTCTACAGTAGGTCTGTGCCTCATTTCTGTTAATGGGAGATGAAATACATGCAACAAAGTCATTTCTAGCCCATGGTTTCCCTACAGGTGTCTGGCCGACTCCTGCTCATTTAAGCTCTTCCAAACCTCTTAACCCTTTGATTCCCAGTGTGTGAAATCATGTGTGCAGGGTTTCCTGGTTGCAGATGATCCTGTCTCTTCTTATGGGTCATAAAATAGCTTAACCCAAGAAATATACCCTACAGAAAATTACCTGGTAGACCTGGGGGAAGTTAGGGTGATGTGTGAGATACCAACATCCCCTCTTTGGAGACCATGATCAGTGGTGTTTATGGAAGCAGATAACCTCCTAAGCCCTTGACCTCAATTTTCAGCTGATACTCTTCTAATAGAGAAATTCCAAGGTGAGTGGAGCAGAGAGCCAACATGAGGAAAGGAGGGAGCAGCCAAAACTCAATTACCTGTTTATTATCCCTGAGAGCTGATGGAATTGTTATAGTACCAGCCATGCTTTTAAAAGCCATTCTTCCCTGCTGCCAAGCTATTGAATGGAGGTGAAGGTGTGTGTGGGGGTGAAGCTGCTGGACAAAGTTCAAACCCAATGCATTTAACACATGGCATAAATAACCAGTGGCAGCCTGCAGGCAGGTACCTCCTTTTATCACAGCTTTCAAGGCAATTAACAAGGCATTGTAAAGCAAACAGCAAAGCCAAAGCCCAAGAGGAGTGAAATGGTTGTGTGCAAGTCACAGCTCAGTTCAGAAGCAGAGGCTGAAGTGGCAGCCAGCTTTTCTGGTTAATATCATGGATACACTGCAATTTTCCCACCTCCTTTAACCAACCATGGGGCCAAACTCTACAAAACAGCCTAGGATGGGTTCAGAGCAGTGATAATCAATAAACATTGCTGTGATGTACATGTTCTCACAAGACACCATTCTTGCCTTCATGAGTCTTGTGGTTTAGCCCCAGCCAGCAGCTAAGCACAACTGCCAATGGTCAGGGCTTGCCACTAGATCAACGACAGATGTTCTTTGTGAATCCCTCTTCCTTCCCAAAGGGAAAAGAAAGGGTGTAAGAGAGAGACTGATGGGTTGGAAAAGAAACTAAACCAGCTGGGAGGGAAATAAGAAGAATTAAATAAAAGATACATAAATAGATAACAAAACCACTGTAGACCCCAACCCCCTTGATGGTAATGACATCACCATGACCACTGATGCTGAAGACAACATCTTTGTAGCCTCTTCTGGACTCTCTCCAGTTGTTCCTTGCTCCTCTTGAACTGAGGAGCCCAGAACTGGACACAATACTCCAGCTGCAGCCTCACCACCTCAGCTTCCTAAAATCTAGCACAGATTATTTGCCATTCATTCCTCCTGCTCTTTTGGTTCTGTGCATGAGGGTGGAATTGCTTTTCTCCCTGTGATCCCAGGAGAGAGATGATGCCACTAAAAATGATCTTGTCCCATTTTGCCATGGCCTCTTTGCATGTTTCCCAGAGACAAGAAATAAAACACCAATTAAAAAATATTTAAAGCCCTATTAAAAACAACTTCCCAGCTTGCTGGGGGATAAAAAACAACACTGGTTATATTTCATGGCCTGTGAATTGTAGAGCACTGTCCAGTGGGCACTTGAGCTCTGCTATACTACCTCCTGTTTGGAATGAATCACCACCTGGTGCTGTAGATGATCTTGGTTAATTACCCCCCCTTGACATGAAGAAGAGAGGTTGTTGCAATTTTATGAGTCACAAACTGAGCTGGTAATAACAATAATTCTGCCACTAAGCCTTAACTTTATGTCTTAATTGGAGAGAATGTTGTTCGATGGAGAGGAATGGTAGGATGGGTGGAAAGAAGAGATGTGGGGGGAAACTGATGTCCACAAAAACCTTCCACAGGCTCCTTACAGCTCCTGAGGTCCACGATGCAACAGGAAGATATCCTCTGCAAGACCTAGTGGAATTTCATGTTTTCAGTGGTGGCCTGTGACAGGACAGGGGGCACTGGGCACAAACTAAAACACAGGAGGTTTCACTTGAACTTAGGGAGAAACTTCTTTCCTTTGAGGGTGACAGAGTACTGGAGCAGGCTGCACAGAGAGATTGTGGAGTTTTCTTCTCTGGAGAGATTCCAAACCCACTTGGACATAGTTCTGGGCAACCTGCTGGGGGGACCCTGCTTTAGCAGAGAGTTGGACTAGATGATCTCCAGAGGTCCTTTCCAACCCCTACCATTCTAGGATTCTGATTCTATAAATGGACTTGTAGAGTAGAAATGGAACTGGACATTCATTTAGCTGCCTACAACTACCTAGGTCAGCATTTTGATTGCCACAGACTCCATCTCTGCATGGGGCTACTCATTCTCCCAAGGCCCAAATTACTCTCTGAAGCTGCTTAGCTCCTTGTTGCGTGTAGGAGTAGCCACATCTCATTTAGATTCCGTAGGCAAGTGAATGAAATCTCATGGGGGGAAACTAGGCTTGAAACTGAGGTACTGGGATTTTCCATCTCTACCATTGTTCTCCTGATCTGACCCATCATGGTGCCTTGGTCATCTCATCTTGGGTGGTAAGATGTTTGAGGGGGACAGATCCAGCACAAGAGGATTGTGCTCCCTGTTAGGTCTCCAGATAGTTCTAATGCTATGTCAAATCTGGGAAGGTTTCTCTGGGTAAGGATTCATCCAATATGGAAGAGGAGAAGAGTCCCTCATAGAGCAACTGCAGTGCAAATAAAGGACAATTATCTAATACATGAAGTCCAATGTCCGTGTGACAGATGACATTTGGACTCGTGAGGGCTGAAGGGTGAATCAAGGATCATAAGGTTGCCACCTAGTACAATCCATCTGTCCTTACTCCACCCAGCAGTGGGAAAACACTTTTTCTCCATGGCTAAAGGTCTGGGGAACAGCAAGAGAGATGGTGAAGCACTGAGGGATCTTTATAAGCCTCTCATCATCTTGCATGGCTGTGCTACCTGCAGCCTGTGATCCTTTCATCCTGGATGAATCTCTTCCACATTTTCTAACTCTCCTCCCTGAAGCTTTTTCTTCAGGTACAATTTAAAACCTTGTTTTCCATCATGCAAAGATCAAGGCACAGGACTCCCCGTGCTTTCATCTTTCTTTCCCTGGCATCAGTCTGTCAGCTGTCTGCAAGCTCTACTTTTCCCTTGTCAGGAGCAGATGCTCTTCTGAAAGATGCTGCTGCCCTTATCACAGGTTTCCCATTCACTGGCAGGTTTCCAAGGACAAGTTAGGATGAAGCTCATCATTTTCTTGGCTTAGCTGAAACGTTCACAATAATGGCTTGGAAATAAAACCTAGCAGGAGGAGTTAATGGCACTCTTACACAGCTGCAATGATAAACCATTAACCTGCCACTTAGCTCCACTGTATGCAAGAGTTACTCACACAGACCTTAAGATGGCTTCAGCAGGCTTCTATACTCCTCCTGAAAGAAACCATTTCAATGTTAAAACTTCTCAAAATAAATGGATGAAAAGATAGAGTTGGATCAAGGGGGACAGAGAGAAGGACTAGCAGGAGTTTCAGAATCATTATTTTTTTTCCAATGAGAAAATCAGTTACTGCTGGAATTCTTCAAATTAAGCAAGCACCTGAATATGGGAAGTTCCTTGAGGAATGACTGCAGAGAACTGAAAAGTGTCTGGCCCCATCCTCTTGACATCTGTCCTTTAGATATTGATCAGCACTGAGAAGATGCCCTCTCAGGCTGCTTTTCTCCAGGATAAACAGCCCCAGGTCTCTCAGTCTTTCCACCTCACAGAGAAGCTCCAGGCCCCCCTTCAGCATCTTCCTGGCCTCCATTAAACTCTTTCCAGTAGTTCCCTGTCTCTCTTGAACTGGAGAGTCTAGAACTGGATACAGTACTCCAGATGTGGCCTCACTAGGACACACTAGAGGGGGAGGAGAACCTTCCTTGACCCACTGGTGACACTCTCCTTAATGCAGCCCAGGAGGTCGTCTGCTTTCTTGGTCACAAGAACACACTGCTGGCTCCTGGTTACTTTAGTGTCTACTGGGATTCCCAGGTTTTTCTCTGTGGAGCTGCTTTTCAGCAGGTCACTGGTGCATGAAAAATGTGTGAAAGCAAGATCTTTATTCTGCCTTATAAGTAGAGAGAAGTTATACATCATAAGAATGATTCAGGAATCTAATGTTTGGGGTGAAAAAGAACAGGAAACTCTAGAAATCAACAGAAAGATCAGAGTAGGTCCCCATGTTTTATCAGATGGTCATGGTCTCAACTCATGACTTGCATGCTGCAATAATGCAGACAGTATTAATAACCAAGACAGCTTGCTCAGGGGGAGACCCTGCTCTGTAGATACCTGATGCAGGGAAGAGGAATTCCATCTGAATTATCAAGAACTGGCTACACTGGTGGTTTCTCTTGCTAGCACCATGGTGGTTCATTCTCTCTCAGAAACACAAGAAGCACCAGCTTCAGGAGTATTTGGTGTAGCATGCCAGTGGTATCTCCAAGCATCACAAGAACAGGCCAGCTGGTGTCCATAAGGTGATAAAGATTATGTCTCTCACCAGCTCAAGCATCAGTAAAGACAAGTTGCAATGTCCCTTCTCACTGAAGGAGAACATGCAAAACCAAAGCTAAAATTCAGTATTCTTCATCCATAAGAAACTGCAGAGTGAAATGCAGAATTTTTCAGAGCTGCTGCTAGAATGAAGAACTCCATCTGCTGTCCCAACCTACTCTTCCCTCATGCATTTTCAAACACAGATTTAAGAACCAAAGGCTTCAGGAATTCACAAGCCCACCCACCCTACCCCAGCCTCTTCAGTGCTTCACAGAGCTGCAAGCTCCTCAAGGGAAAATGTAAAGCCTTCAGAGATTAAGGACCAATCTCTCCAGCTTCTATCTGCACTACATAAATGTCAATGTATTGAAAACCCCAAACACAAGTTATTAAAAGAGAGAGACTTTTGTAAGAAATGGGGAAAAAATAAAAAGAAAGAAAGAAAGAAAGAAAGAAAGAAAGAAAGAAAGAAAGGAAGGAAGGAAGGAAGGAAGGAAGGAAGGAAGGAAGGAAGGAAGGAAGGAAGGAAGGAAGGAAGGAAGGAAGGAAGGAAGGAAGGAAGGAAGGAAGGAAGGAAGGAAGGAAGGAAGGAAGGAAGGGAAGGAAGGAAGGAAGGAAGGAAGGAAGGAAGGAAGGAAGGAAGGAAGGAAGGAAGGAGGAAGGAAGGAAGGAAGGAAGGAAGGAAGGAAGGAAGGAAGGAAGGAAGGAAGGAAGGAAGGAAGGAAGGAAGGAAGGAAGGAAGGAAGGAAGGAAGGAAGGAAGGAAGGAAGGAGGAAGGAAGGAAGGAAGGAAGGAAGGAAGGAAGGAAGGAAGGAAGGAAGGAAGGAAGGAAGGAAGGAAGGAAGGAAGGAAGGAAGGAAGGAAGGAAGGAAGGAAGGAAGGAAGGAAGGAAGGAAGGAAGGAAGGAAGGAAGGAAGGAAGGGAAGGAAGGAAGGAAGGAAGGAAGGAAGGAAGGAAGGAAGGAAGGAAGGAAGGAAGGAAGGAAGGAAGGAAGGAAGGAAGGAAGGAAGGAAGGAAGGAAAGAAAAGAAGAAAAGACAGCTTTATTTTTGTGTTTATGTCACAAGAACCATAATTGGACCTTTCTCCAATCTCTGGTAAGAAATTCCTGCAGACAAGATTTTGTTTGAACCTCTCATAAAACTGAACTCACACCAGGGTTGTCTATTAATGTTATTCAGGCATCTCAAAGGCTGGCATTTCCCTGTTGAATGCTCTTGGCAACCTTATCATTCCCTTACCAGAACATTTTCATGTGCTGAATAGGGAATGTTATTTCGGGTTTGAAATGCTGTCTGAGGATGGAAAATGTTCATATGTGGCCTAGGACAAAGAACAGCAAAATAAATGAAATTACTCTGATGGGCTTCAGAGTGCTTTGATCCAAGCCTTGAATGACAGCAGATATAATTTTGGTTAAGTTTTTTTTGGTGTTTGGGGTTTTTTTTCTTTGGGGGGGTTGGGGTGGGGTGGGGGCAATATATGTAGAATCTTTAAAATTCTGCTTCTAGAAAACAGTAGGTGTTTGCTATGCCTCTCTCATTAATACTTTGATTTACTGCCAGAAACTCTGTTTCCTTTTCCTTCAGCTAAAGGACTGAAACCCAAGCTCAAGATTTGCAAGAGGATTTAGTGGCACTAGAACTCGGCGAATCAGATATTCTGGATGGTGCTTGTTTTGGCCACGTTCCCTCATGCACATATGTCTTCCTTCAGTAGCACATTCAGGACTTTAAATAACTATTCCATGCACAGCTGACATATTTGCAGAGAAACTTACCAATAAAACTTTCTCCTACATTGTCGTAAAGTTGCTTATTTTTAGTATGCTACATAGTGCCAGAAAGGTAACAGAATTAACTGTCATATTTTATTAAAACCCCTTCCTGGCCTATGTCCAATAGTAGAGGCAAATGTGAGGCAGCAGGAAACAAAAAAAAAAAAAAAAAGAAAAGTTGTTGATAGAGATTTTTGGCTTTCCTAGTTGTTTTGTTGTTGTTGTTGCTTTTGTTGTTTTGTAGCTTAAGATCTGCTTGGGGAGGTGGGACTCATCTCTTTCTAAACTCAGTATGTAGAAAAATATGTTGCACCAGAGGAGGTTTAGACTGGATGTGAGGAAAGATGTCTTTACTGAAAGAGTAGTCAGGAACTGGAACAGGCTGCCTAGAGAGGTGGTGGAGTCACCATCCCTGGAGATGTTCACAAAACATGTAGGCATGGCACTTGGGGACATGGTTTAGTGGAGCATAGTGGTGGGTTGGGAGTTGGCCTTGATGATGTCTTTTCCAACCTCTCCCATGCACAGGTTCATAATGTCAGTCATCTAACTACAACCAACTTTAACTGACAAAGGATGTAACACTATTGTCCTAAGAAGAGCAATCTGGGGATACAGAAATGGAAAAGAGTTCTCAAAAGGAAACAACAGACCTCAGGAAAGATTGGGTTTGGGATTCCGTCCCAGCAAAACCAGGACACTTTGATCCTATGAACACTGAAGCAGGGCAACCAAGACTAAAGTCATTGTCTTCCTTCTGGTCAATATGCAAAGGGAAAGCTTTGCAGCAATTTGGTGGACTTTTGTCTTTGAGTGATACCTGTCATAAGCAGTTTATTCCCTGCTGCCTCAAGAAGGACAAACTCCTACCACATTAAACTACCAAGCCCAACATGGGGCAGTGAAGTTCCCACTTGGCAACTGAGTATTCAAGGGCCTCACTATGGATTCTGACTCTTCCTTCTGCATGAGTGGTTTTCAGGACAGTCTTTTTAAACACCCTGAAAGGTGTCCTAAAATTAGGCTGCTGCCTTTTCTGTACAAGAACTTGCTTGGAGCAAAGATATGCCAGGTCCAGAGCAGCTGGAACCCTCAGCATCTCTCTGTTGCTGTTCCAGGGCTGGACTCAGCATGGCAATCAGACAGACTTGCTGAAAGATGGACAGGGGTGATGCTGGGATGGGGGTTGTCCATCATACAGTACAAGTTTAGTACAGACTAAATTTTGGAGTCTGGAGTAAAGAAAGGCACTGCTGGTGCAAGAAGGCAGAGTAGCACAGATAGGTTGTGGTAGAAAGCTACCTTATTCCCAGAGACACAATCCTTCCAGCAAAGTGGTGGAGTACCCAACATTGGACACTTTTAAGATTTAACAAGACAAGGTGCTGGGTTATCCTATTGAGACTGGGCTTTTGCCAGGAAAAGTTGGATCAGATGATCCTTGAGGCCCCTCCTAACCTAGTGTTCCATGACTCTGTGATCTCAGTCTGACAACATCCTCGTGAATATCAGCATCTCATCACAATCTCTGACATGAAACCACTGAATGAATCCATCACAGGATGACATCAGCTCCTTCACAATCTATAACTGATTTCTGCCATGAATCTGCCCGTTCCTCGATCCTCCACCTCCATGTCCCCTCCATGTTTCATGTTTTATTAATGGCTTTGTCAGGCAAGCTGATTCATCCCAGAGGAAAGCATCAGTTTCAGGATACATATATCAAACTGAAATGCAAGCTCTGTAACACCAGATGAAGAGTTGCATGGAAGAGGAGTGGAGAAAAATCAATGGGTTATTGAAATGAAGATTGGAGGAACATGTTTGGTTTTAATAATTATGTTATAAATCAAAAGGCCCAGCCTGAGAGATGGGTATCAGACAGGAGGGAAAGAGGAAAAATCAATTATTCTGGTGACTTGATTCTCAAGTCATGCATGGCCACAGCTCAGTCATAATCCTTTCCTCGTAAATTAACTCCTTTATCACTCCCAGGAGAGAGAGGGATGAGCAGGGGCCCCAGAGGAAAGGAAGCCACATGTAGCAATGAAGTGGGGATTTGTAGATGAAACTGAACAACATAGAATCATAGAATGGAATCATGGAATGGATTACTTTGGAAGGGACCTTAGAGATTATCTACTCCAACCTCCCTGCCATGGGCAGGGATGCCTCTCAACTAGACTCAGCTTCTTAAGGCCTCATCCAACCTGGTCTTGAACACACCCAGGGAGGAAACATCCACAACCTCCCTGGACAATCTATTCCAGAGTCCCACCACCCTTGTGCTGAAGAACTTCTTCCTAAGGTGCAGTCTAAACCTACTCTCCCTCAGCCTAAAAACCATTCCCTCTTGTCCTATTGCTAGACACTCTTATGAAAAGTCCCTCTCCAGCTTTCCTGTTAGGTTCCCTTTGGGTATTGGAAGGCATCTATAAACTCCCTCTGGAGCTTTCTTTTCTCCAGGCTGAAGAACCCCAGCTCCCTCAGCCTATCCTCATAGCAGAGGTGCTCCAGAGGCCCTCCTCTTGACTCACTCCAACAGTTCTGTGTCTGTCTTATGAGGAGGACACCAGAACACTGTTTGGTTTTGCTTGACAAGGGAAGAAGGTGTCCTCCACTTAAATGGCCATATGGGGACAACTACCTCACAGATTGCAATGATAGGTGTGGGAAAGCTGCCCAGCTTACCATCAAACAGAGATGCAAGCAGATTTAGTAGCTTTGGGACCAAGGTCATTTACAATCTGCAGGTGTTTGTGCTAAATGAACATCCACAAAGCTGACCTGTTAAATGAATGATGGAGGGACTCTTGTGAAGAGAAGGCAACCCTACTTTGGCTAAAACTGATGAAGCAAGGCAAAAACAACATAAACACACAACTTCAAAAGAGATTTTGAAGTCCAGAGTGCCCAAGTGGAGACCTTTGCCTACTTAGTATTAATGTTAACACCCCTCAGTGTGCTAATGAGCACATAGAGTACCTACTCTATGTTTATCTATCACCTGTCTGGGCAACCTGGGCCAGTGTATCCCTATCCTCATTGTAAAACACTTTCATCCTTTCATCCTTCATCACCCATATCTTGTCTAAACCTCCCTCTTTTAGTTTTAGCCCATCACCCCTTGTCCTTTCACAACAGACCTTCATAAAAAGATTGACCTCATCTTTCTTTCAGCCCAGTTTAAGTACTGAAAGAACACAACAAGATCTCTCCAAAGTTGACCTTTGAAAGTCCCTTCCCACCCAAACCATTCTATAGTTCTATGATTAGGTGTTCATTTAGAAGTTTTTTGAACTTTGAACCAGTGAGCTCTGAAATAGTTGCTATGACTTTGTACACCACCAGTAGAGCACAGCCCAGGAACCATCTTTCAAGATGTTTTGAATCAAGGGTAGGGGTAGAGTACACTGCAGGGTTGCTTAGTTTGTCTTTTCTGTAATGGAGTTCCTTTCTTGGAGTTAGAAAATGTTGCTTCAGTCTTCAATTTCATCCTAATAGCATAAGAACATCACCATCTCTCACGGGTTTTATTACATTTCATGATTTTATCATGAATCTTGCATTATTTATTATCGATCCTTAAAGCTCCAGCTACAGAATTTGAGCCCAACATTTGTTTAAATCACACTATGAGATGTCCTAGCTGTGGAAAGAAATTTTAAAATCCAAGACCTCCAAAGCTGGAAGGCAGATAAAAATCACTCAGAGGGTATTTTATTGTTATAACATTTATTTATTTGTTCTACACTATGATTTTCCAACCTGACTGAGGGTTTAAGAGTGGTTTTTCATGTTGTGTGGCAGCTGATTGTGTTCAGGCTTCAAGGACTTTGAGTTAGTAAAATAGGTTAGGTAGAGTTCACAGGGACCCTCACCCCTAGCAGGAAAAGAGAGTTGCTGAATCACAATAATTAAAAAAAAAAACAAAACCAAAACATAAAAAAGAGAAAGAGTGATTCCAGAGCTATTATTCAGTGTGAGAAAAGGACTCACAATAACTACAGACTCACAAAGTTCCCTTTGCTGGGTCCTACTAAGATGAAATATCAAGATCAGAGAGAGAAAAAAGACCAAAGGCATTGATACCGTGGGCTGTAGTTCTCCCCCGATTGCCTACTCGTGGCAGGTGTTTGTGGCTACTTCAGGAGAACACAGGCTTATAGAACAAGGCAAATTCTTCTGTAGCTTTTCTGCTGTGCTTTTGTTCATCCCCTGCTTCAAACTCTCTCTGGCACAGGCACAGCATGGAGCATTTCCATGTCTGACCTGGATATACCAAAGCAACTCGAAACTGCTGAAAGAGAGACAGCAAGTCATAGAATAGAATCATAGAATCCTAGAATCAGTCAGGGTTGGAAGGGACCACAAGGATCATCCAGTTCCAACCCCCCTGCCATGGGCAGGGACACCTCACACTACAGCAGGCTGGCCAGAGCCTCATCCAGCCTGGCTGCAAACACCTCCAGGGATGGAGCCTCAACCACCCCCCTGGACAACCCATTCCAGGGTCTCACCACTCTCATGGTGAAGAACTTCTTCCTCAGTCCTAAAAGGAGAGGAATGAGTTAATGATGAAGGAAGTGTTCAGCTCTTCAGAAGGGAAATCCTGAATGCATTGAGGTGAGTGGCAAAAATCCAAACAGTTTTAGTAAGGCCATAAATTTAAACCTAATTTTTAATCACATTAAGAATATGGGTTTGAATTTTTAATACATAAAAGAGGGCACACAGAAATGGCAGCGGTAAGTACTGAGTGACAGCACATACTGTTGGTGGGTGGAGACATCAGTTCTAGGTCACAGAATCACAGGGTCACAGAATTCCAGCATGGTCAGGGTTGGAAGGGACCTCTGGAGATCCTCCAGTCCAATCCCCTTGGCTAAAGCAGGGTCATCCACAGCAGGCTGCCCAGGTTTGCAATGTCCAGGTGGGTCTGGAATCTCTCAAGAGAAGGAGACTCCACTCTGGACAGCCTGGCACAGTCCTCTATTATGCCCAGTCCTCCATCCTGAAAGAAAAGTTGATTTTCCTCATGTTCAGATGGAAATTCCTCTGTTTGTTTGTGCCCATTTGCCCTTGACCTGTCACTGGGAACCACCGAAGAGAAACTGACTCCATCCTCTTGCTCCCTGCCCCTGCTGTTGCTGAGCATTGATCAGATTCCCTCTCAGGCTGCTCTTCTCCAGAGTTAACAGCCCCAGGTTTCTCAGCTTTTCCTCCTCACAGAGATGCTCCAGTCCCTTCAGAACTTTTATAGCCCGCAATGGACTCTCTCCAGCAGTTCCCTGTCTCTCTTGAACTGGGGAGCCCAGAACTGGATCCAGTACTCCAGAGGTGGCCTCCCTAGAGCAGAGTAGAGGGGGAGGAGAACCTCCCTCAACCTGCTGGCCACACTCCTCTTCAAGCACCCCAGAGACCACTGTCCTCCTTGGCCCAGGGGGCACACTGCTGGCTCAGCATGAACTTGTCAACAAACACTCCCAGGTCCTTCTCTATGGAGCTGCTCTAACCTGTAGTGGTGCAGAGAATTATTCCTCCCCAGGTGAAACTCACATCACCTCTAAAATTTACTCTTCATCTTTTATTTATTTATATTAATTAATTTTATTATACAGTGGATCCCAGCAACCATGCAGGGTATCTTAATGCCATGATTGCTCCAAAGAAATCCACACAATATCTCTGCAACCCAGAAGGATACAACCCACTTGACAACTTTATCCATAATTCAAATAAAACAAGGGAAAAACCTCTCAGGATCTTCAAAAGGAGCATCATCCACCTCTGTTAACCAGGGATCTGGAAAAGTCTGGCTCCTTTTTTGAGTTGAACAGAGGTTATTTTGGTGCAGAAACGAGAACCTCATTTTGCTGCAGAGGACAGCATAAGTGAACCTGAATATAACAGCCTGAAGTCCTACACAGAATTAATGAAACATCTGTCTGGACCAGGAATATCCTCCCAACAAATCAAGGATGTAAAGGCTGCAGGAGCTGATGGTTTTGGGGTTGTTTTTTGGTTGTTGCTAATAAGGGGAAAAGCATTTCCAGCTAATGGCTTCATTCACGTGAGGCTAAATAATCCACTTGGAGCTGCAGAAAGCAGGATTTGCAGGCTGCAAAATATTTTCCTGCTATTCATATTTATGATCCTTCCCAGGGCAATAGCTGTGATGATACTTAGTTAATAGCACTAATGACACTCATTGCAGGTGCTTCTACTTAAATACCCATTAACACTCTAATTTTACTCTTTTGGCTTAGACAGTATTTCCATCCTGTCATGGGCTCCTGGGAGAGTAGAAAGTGATTCCAGAGAGCACCTCTGTGGTTCATAGAACTATAGAATCATAGAATTGTTTCATTTGGAAAAGATCCCTAAGATCATGGAGCCCAACCATCAACCTAAGATCATCATGGTCATTAAACCATGTCCCAAAACTCCATGTCCACACATTTCTGGAACACCTCCAGGGACAGCGATTCCACCGCCTCCCTGGCCAATGTATTCCAATTCCTGCTCTGCCTGAGGACAAATTAGGCATTCCTGTTAGGAGAGCACTGAGGTCCACTAGCTGGTTTTGGACTGGGCTAAAAATGATGCTCCAAAATTTCAGAGTCCTACATATTGTTAATTTGCCTTGCATCCAGTAGTTCAAGTTGGCAAAGATCATGGGATGACTGAAAGCATCCTGATTTCTTCCCTTGGATGAGGTGAGAAACAGATATTTGAACAGGGAGAAAGTCCTAGAGAGGAGATTGTAGCAAGGTTGGTTTGGTCTCTTCTCCCAGGTAACAAGCAACAGGACAAGAGGAAATGGCCTCAGCTTGTGCCAGGGGAGGTTTAGGTTGTACAGTAGGAAAAAAAGTTTCCTTAAAAAGGTTGTCAAGCCCTGGAACAGACTACCCAGAGCAGCAGTGGAGTCATCCTCCCTGAAGGAATCGAAAAGATGTGTAAATGTGGTGCTGAGGATGTAGTGGCATAGTGGTGACTTGGGTCTTTTCCAGCCAAAATAATTCAATGACTCTTTGAAATGATGGGAAAGGACACATGAGCACTCCACAACCTACTTCAGTACTCCATTTAGTATAATAGAGATAGTGCAAGATGCTTTTGCTGCTGAAGATGGAGCCCACATTTACTGCAACACATCAGCTTTGGATGCAGAAGCATCCATGCAAGAAAACACATCTTCAGTGTGTTGAAAGTAATATCTTCCACATGTTTCCAGGTTACATGGATGTTTGGGTTCTTGTTCAGGGTCACCCAGTCCCCTTAGCAACAGAGACAAGAATAAGACCAGAGAGATTGTGGAGTCTTCCATCTTTGGAAGCATTCAAAACCCTCATGGACCTTTTCCTGGGTGATTTACTCTAGTGGATCCTGCTCTGGCAGTGGGGGTTGGACTATGTGGTCTTCAGATGTCCCGTTCCACCCCTACGATTCAATGATTTTGTGAAGTCAATCCCACATCCCATTCTAGTCCACTCCACCTTCCTGCTCTTGTAGCTCTTGGGGTGCTCCATCTGCCTCTTCCCTGTGGCACAGATCTCCCAGGCGATGCTAATTGAAATTCCCAGTGACTCCTTCTCCTGCTCATTCCACATTCATCGCCAGTCGCTTCCTTTCAAAACTCATTAGTGGCATTTATCCTCATTTAAATGAGAAGAAGCCACATAGGTAAGATATACAGATGGCACATTGTCTGCAGAGAATTGTTAGAACTTGGAAAGGAGAAGAAGAAGAGTATGCTGAGGAGATAAAAACTCCCTCAGCAAATTATCTGTGGGATAAAGAAAGACAAAGGTCTGCTGGAAGGCAGGGTTGGCTCTTGGGAAGGAGTCAGGCGTTCTCAGAAGTGGCAGAGAGGCATCTAGAGGGAGCATTTCACCTCTCAAAAATAACAAGAAAATTAAAAAGCAGAACAAAGCAATTAAAGAGGCAGGCAGGCAAGAGAAAGTCGATGGAGTGGTGCACAGAAGACCTGTGGAAAAAAAAGTAATGCTCAAACAGTAAAGTTATTTCTAGAGATGAGACTTAAAAGTGTTCCCCTCAAGCTCAAATCCTGCACTTTTGGCTCAATGTCAAAGCAAGGCCAAGAGATGCACCAGCCCCTTTTTCAAGAAGGGCTGAGGCCTCTGGACCATTCTCCAGGACATGTTTCATGACCAGAGACATTCTCATTTACAGCATGAATGCATCTATGCCACGTGTATACATTTTATTTCCTCTATCTTTGCCTCTTACACTATTTTTTCTTTCCTTTTCTTTATGCTTAACCTCTTGGCTCTCTCTGAAGGGTATAAAGAGGACACTCATATTGAAGTATACCTCTAGGTGCTGCATATATGATTGCATGTTATAGAATCATAGGATTGTTTCCGTTGGAAAAGGCCTTGAAGATCACCAAGTCCAACCATTATCTAACTCTGTCAAGTCCACTGCCTAACCATGCCCCTCAGCACCACATCTACACCACTTTTAAATTTGTCCAAGGATGGGAATTTAACCACCTCCCTGAGGACCCTGTTCCAGTGTTTGAGAAGTTTCTTCTAATATATTCAGGCTAAGCCTCCCCCAGTGCAACTTCAGGAGGTTTCCTCTTGTCCTATCACTTATTCCCTGGGAGAAGAGACTGATCCCCACTTGGCTCCACCTCCTTTCAGGGAGTTGTAGAGAGCCAGAAATTCTTCCCTCAGCCTCCTTTTCTCCAGGTTAAGCAACCAACCCCAGTTCCCTCAGCTGCTCCTCATAAAAGCTGAAGCTTTGTTGCCCTTCTCTGGACATGCTCCAGCACCTCAATGCCCTTCTTCTTGTGAGAGCCCCAAAACTGAATCCAGTACTTGAAGTGCATCCTCACCACTGCTGAACTCAGAGGAACAGTCACTTCCTTGATCCTGCTGGCCACCCTGTTCCTGACCTAGGCCAGGATACTTATGGCCTTCTTGGCCACCCAGGCACATGAATGTGTTGGTTCACATTCAGCCAGCTGTTGATCAGCAGCCTCCAGTCTTTCTCTCTTGGGCAGATCTCCAGACTTCATGCAACCAAGCTGCAAGGCTCAATCAGGTAGCAAAGCCATGACAAAACAGTGAGGAAGCAACGACAAATTTCACACCAGTATTAGTTTATCCAGAAAAGTCTTCCTAGCCCTATAATTTGAGTTTTTCTGCTCCATGGGCTCCCACAGGCAAAGGGAATGAAGACCCATTGATGTCAGAGGAGCTGTTCAGCCTTGGTTCTGGCAGGGTTTGAGAATCCCTTCACTGGGCAGCCCATCATGCCCTCTAACATGCATAGTGTCTAGAGTTTTCCATTATCTGCAGCATCCCACAGATTTTGGCTTGTTCACCCTTTGATATTCATTTTAACTTTGGATTCAACGCCTTCGTTCATATAGCACAAAATGTACTTTCAGTACCCTGTAATCTATAATTTGTGTAGCACAAAAGTCCTACATAACATCATCAAGACAGGAACAGAATCTTCTAGTAATATTATGTCCACTGTGCTCTTTATATAATCATTAATCTGCTCTGGAATAGAAGTTATCTTTTCTCAATGTAGTTGTGTACAGCACTTGCACAAGGCAGACACGATCCATGTTTGGAACTTCTGGCAAAGCAAGAAACAAGGTGACTGCAAGATGAAATCAAAGACATCAGTAATAGAATGGGGTGGTTTGGAAGGCACTTTGAAGATCATCTAGTTCCAACCTCCCAGCCACTCCACTAGGCCAGGTTGCTCAAGGCCTTGTTCAACCTGCCTTTAAACACCTTCACGAAGGAGGCATCCACAACCTCCCTGGGCAACCTGTTGCAGTGTCTCACCACCCTCACTGTAAAGAATGTCTTCCTAATTTCCAGTCTAATTCTCCCTTCATCCAGCTTAAAGCCATTCCCCCGCATCCTATCACAACAAGCCCTCATAAAAGTCCCTCTCTCAGCCTCCTTTTCTCCAGGCTAAACAATCCCAGTTCCCTGATGTCAGGGAACAGTAGATTTAGGAGTTCTACAATCAAGACTGAAGAAGCAGCTTTTCACCTCATCTTATGCAGACATGTGTGCCCACCCAACCTCTCACCTCTATGCAGTCAATGGAGAAAAACAAATGTTTTGAGAGCTGCTTCATCTCATTTATTGTAGAATCATACGATGGTTTGGGTTGAAAGAGAACTTTAAAGATCAAATAGTCCAACTGCCTGCAGTCAGCAAGGATATCTGCAAGTGGAGCAGGCTGGTCAGCACTTCATCCAACTTGACCTTCAGTGTTTCTAGGGATGGGTCATCTACCACCTCTCTGGGCAACACGGGCCAGTGTCTCAAACCCTCATTTTAAAATATCTCTTCCTTCTCTCTTGTCTAAATCTCCCTCTTTTAGTTTCAAACCATCACCTCTTGTCTTGTCACAATGGGCCCTGCTAAAAAGTCTGTCCCCATCTTTCCTGCAGCCCCTTTTAAATATTGAAAGGCCTCAAAAGAGTCTCCCTGGAGCTGCTTCTTCTCCAGGCTAAACAACCTTAACTTTCTAAGCCTGGCCTCACAGCAGAGGGGTTCCAGTCCTCAGATTATTTTTGTATGTCAGCTTCTGAACGCTCTCAGTTACTCTGTATTCTTGTTTGCTCTCCGTAATTTGCTCTCTGTGATTTATATGCTGATGCTGTTCTTTGCAGCTGGCAGGTCCCTGTTATCTCTCAAATTGTTTTCAAGAACATTTTTTTAAATGACATGCAGAATAAGCAGAGGATCAGCCTCCACTGTAGTGGAACCGTTCTGGTTGGAGTCACTGCAACGATCGGACACGCTGCTCCCAGCAGCTGCCTAGGGAAGCTAAGAAGTGTGAGCAGAAGCTGCTCATTTACCCTAATCTTAAAAGAAATACAGGATTTATGTATTAACAGACACTGTTTGCTTGATGGCAGGTGAGTAATCATGTAGGAGCACCAGTTGGACCAGCAGGGATGACAGACTGAAGAGTTGATACATGGTGGTTATTCCTTGTTCAGCGAACACTTCTAAGCACTTCCCAAACTATTGTGATGGATTAGGGAATTCATGATCATCCTCCCATGTCTTGTTACATGTAAATGAGGAAACTGAGGCAAGGGAGATCAAAAAAATATTTCAGAAGTGACAGATGGAAGAATCAGAGGGAAAAAAACAAAAAGTCTGTTTTGCTGACTGACTCTTTGCAGCTACAGTTAAACAAGCATTTTTCTGTTTTATGAGGGCTAGTAGATTCCTTATCCTTCTTCTGCTGACTTTTGCATCAAGTTTTCCAGCTCTGGAGTCCTTGGTCATAGCTGCTACTTCAGTCATCAGACTGCTCTTGAACTCAGGAGATGCTACTGCTGCCACAAATGAGACTAACACACCAGGCAGCCTCTTTACCTGATTGTGCTCATGCTGGCTTTACATTTTAAACTATTTAAATTTCAATATTTCAAACATTTTACTCTGCTGTGGTGAGACCCCCACCTGGCTTTGAGCAAACAGGTCTAGTGGAAGGGGTCCTTGCCCATGGCAAGGAGAGTTGGACCTAGACGTCGTTAAAGCCCCTTCCAACAAAACCATTCTATGATTCTATTATTTTCTCCAGGCATAGAAGACATCCTTTTAAATTGAAGCTCAGATTTTTGAGTAATCTCATATCTCTAATAATTAGAATTTACCAAAGAGCCAGGCAAGTACCTTGGGCTTGCAATAAATAAGAATAAAACTCATCTATCTCAAACTGAACATGCATCAAAGTACGTTTGGTAGCAGAGAAAGAGTGCATTCTCTCCAGGGAAGAGTGGCTGGTGGGAAAAATATGAAGCAAACAAAATGAAATTTAAAAAGGAAAAACTGGAACACAAGATCTCATCCACACATTATGCTAAGAAGTCATTTTCTGCATCAGACTCCAGGGAAAACAAGTTTCTGTGTAAAGGAGTCAAGCTATTTCACCCTCTTTTACAACTTATAATCATCTGTAATCAACAATCAGTTAAGCCACCCTGTCATCCTCTGTCATTCACTCTACCCACATCCAGCTAGAACCATTGACTCCCTCTTCCAGCTTCCTAAAAAGCAGAGAAAGGTCAAAACAGTCAGAGATGGTGGAGGGGGGGAGGAACTTTAGAAGAGGTTTCATTGTAAGGAAGCAACATCAAATGTGTCTGCTTGGGAGAAACCCAAGCATCTTTCAGAAATCTTGATTTGAAAGTGTTGAAAGTATTTAGTGTGTAGGAAAAGGTTCATCCTTCTGTTTGGAAAGCCAGGTACTCACAATTAGGTCAGCCACAAACATTCAAAAATCATGAGATAAGATTAAAACTGACAGGATGTTAATAATGCATTATAAGTCCTTTTAATATCTTTTCTGACTTCCCTGATTGTAGGACATATCTTCATGCAATTTTCCTCTGCCATGTGTCTGGGAGCACACCAAGTAAGGCCAGTCAAAGCAGTCCTTTCTTTGGTCCCAAAAGATTTTCACTCCCTTTCCCTGGAAGTGTTCAAAGTCAGGTTGGATGGGGCTTTGGCGAGCCTAGTTTAGTGGAAGGTGTCCCTGTCCATGGCAGGGTTATTGCAACTATATTATCTTTAAGGTCTGTGGTTCTCTGGTTTGGGACAGAAGTTATTGATGCAGCAAAGGGTCTGTCACCAGAAGTCACAACCGTCACAATGCAAGGGTGAAAGGGGTCCTGTGATCACCAAGGTGAAATTGGATCTTGAGATCCATGGAACGATCTCAATGCCAAAATGTATCTCAGGTGCCATTTTAATGAAAAGGTCACGACCAGTTCAACTTCTCCAGAGAGTTCACTGAACTTGTAGAATGTCCAAGGTACCTTAAGAAGATCACAGAATTGTTTCAGTTGGAAAAGACCTTCAAGATCATCAACAGTCAAGCCAGCACCACCATGGCCTCTAAACAGTGTCTTGAACTGCCATGTCTACATGTTTTTTGAACACCTCCAAGGATGGTGGCTCTACCACCTCCCTGGGCAGCCTGTTCCAATGCCTGGCCACTCTTTCAGTACAGAAATTGTTCCTAATAGCCAATATAAACTTCCCCTGGTACAACTTGAGGCCCTTTTGACTAAGGAGAAGAGACCAGCTTCCCACCTGGATCCAACCTCCTTTCAGGGAGTTGTAGACAGCAACATGATCTCCCCACAGCCTCCTTTTCTTCACACCAAACAGCTCCAGTTCCTTCATCTGCTCCTCATAAGACTTGTTCCCCAGACCTAGATATTCCAGGGGGCACTGAAAACAGGATGGAATATTTCCACTCAGAGTTTCACCACAGATTTAAGAGCCTCTTTCCAAATAACAACTTGACTTCTTTTTTTTTCCTTTTCCTTTTATTTTAAAGCTACAACATGGAGCTACAATTGTGCTTGCTGCCTTGCAGTTTGGAGAAACAAAGTTTAATCAAAGTTTATAACCACTTTCATTGAAAATTAATCTGGGCTGTTTCCACTGTTTTCCATCTGTAATTAGTGAGATAAGGGAGCTGGGATTTGGCGAGGAGACCATCAAGTCTCAGTCTAATAACTCTGCCACTCAAGGTAAGGAGATGCTGTCACTTCTTTGGCTAAGAAGTGCATCTTACTGTGAGCCATTTTTAGCATCCTACCTTAAATTACTGAGCTCTAAAACAACTGGGAGAGGCTGCAAGGTAGAATGTGCATCCTCTATAGCAAATCCTGCCTTATCATGAGGGATTGAGGTAAGAGGACTGCTCTAGAGGAATAAAAACAGTCCAGTTTGGTCTTTTCCCCATTTTTTGTATCTAGGTCACAACTTGATTTATGAACCACGGCTAAGAACAGTTGGATTTCCAACTAAACATTACACTTGTGAGGAGCAGCACTCTTTTCTTACTGACCACAACAATCTTTTTTCTTCTCTGTCTATGGAAGTAAACTGAGGAATCCAAGAACTAGTGACATTTGAGTTACTAAATGTGGTTGGTGACAAAGCTGACATTGACAGCAGAAAGGTCTGATAACCAGTTCAGTGTCTTACAGACTGTGATTGTCCACATCCTCTCACACGGGCTGAGCATCTGCCTTGTCCTGACAACTCAAAGGAAGCAACAAAGCACCCATGCAAATGCCAGCAATGTTTCCCTGGTGAGGATCATCACTGCACCCTGTCATCTGTAGGGTCAAGATAATCATGGAATTAAGTTGGAAAATACCTTTAAAATCATTGAGTTTGATTGTGGCCCTGCCAGGCCACAATTAAACCTTCAGAACCACAACACCTAACACCGTGGTGGTGTTAGGTTGACAGTTTGACTCAATTATCTTAGAGGTCTTTTCCAGGTGAAACAATTCTATGACCCTGTCATCCCCTTCTCTGCAGGACATGCTTTGTCTGAGTTAGAAACTTGGATTATCTAATTTTGCAGAGCCACCTTTCATCTGAAAATCTTGGCAGAGCTCCTAAATGCAGGCTTCTTTGAGAAACACCAAATTATTGACTAAGCACAAAAGTTGTTCAACCTTTCAAACTCTCTTCAGTTGTTGACTTTTTATGTTCTTCTGTGATTCTAACTTTATGGGCAAATGCAAAGAGAGTGTAAACTCCTTGCAATATTTCCCAGCAGCAAAGCAGAAGCAGCTGAGGTCATATTTGAACATTTCATAAAGGGAGTGGAAATGTAACATCATTTGCTGACTGCATGAGTAATTAAATACTCAGAAAAGATCTAGCTCTCTCTAACACTGATCACAATTATCCATTATTCTGCTCTTGGTGTAATGAGTGTTTATACTAAAAGCCTCTTTGAAGTTTTAACTAGAGTGCTATGACTGACATCTAGATAATGAAGTGCAGCGATTTAATATCCTTGAAGTTCCTGTTCCCAGAATGATCTCAAAGTGCTCTGTATTTTTTTACAGTCCTAAACAACAGCATCCAGAATATTTGGTTTCCTTTTCATTACTTGGTCTTAGTGAACTATGATCAGACTTGGGTTGGAAGGCAAATATTTGTATTGGAAGATCAGAGCAAATTTGCAGAAGCACAGAATGCTTTTGGTTTGGAAGAGACCTTGAAGATCACCTAGTTCCAACCCCTCTTCCAAGGACGGGGACAGCTTCCACTAGACCTATCCAGCCTGGTTTGAACACTTCCAGGGATGGGGCAGCCATAACTTCTCTGGGCAACCAGCTCTGGTGTTTCACCATCCTCACAATGAGGAATTCTTTGTCTCTTGAAATCTCTGCTTCAAATAAGACATTTAACTTAGTTCAATTTAACTGTGAAGTCTTGATGTTTAAAGAAGTGCCATAAAGACCTTCAGAGGAGGATTCATCTCAGACACCTTAGCTGCCAAGTTAGTGTAAGATAAATCACTGTCTGGAAGTGCCTGTTTCTCTCTACTGACCATAGAAGGAGCCTGGACACTTACCTAGGATGAGTCACCTAATTTATAGATTCTAAGTTAATTAAGGTGGACTTGGCTTTTAGAGCTTAGTACTATATCTTCTTACCTGCATGATAACATGATAGAGTAAGGCACTATCATCTCATTTGCCCATCATCAGTCATAGAATCACAGAATCCTTTTGGTTGGAAAAGGCTTTCAAGATCATCGAGTTCAACCTGACACTGCCAGGTCACCACTAAACCACATTTACACATCTTCTAAACCCCTCCAGGGATTATGACTCCACCACTGCCCTGGGCAATGTGTTGCAGGGGTTGACAACCCTTTTGGAGAAGAAAGTGTTCCTTGTGTCCCATATAAACCTCCCCTGATGCAACATGAGGCTTTTTCTTCTCATCCTATCACTTATTACTTAGATGAAGAGACCAATCCCCACCTCACTCCAACCTCCTTTCAGAGAACTGTAGAGAGTAAGAAAGTCTCCCCTCAGCCTCCCTTTCTCCAGGCTAAACAACTTCAAATCCATGAACTGTTTCTCAAAGACTTATTGTCTAGACCCTTCACTAGATTAATTTCTCCTCTTTGAACACAATCCAGCCTTGTAAATTTGAAGCTGGTCTATAAAGGTGCCTCCCTTGATTTAAAAGCATGAACGAAAAATCATTAATTTATCTAAGATTTTTTTTTTTAATATATATATATATAATTAGTCAGCCCTACCTGTATTTGAAATGTTTGCTTTGTTTGGTCCTGGAATTTTCCTAACCTTAGTTCTAACCATTGGCTCTTTTTACATTTCTCTGCTGGATTAAAGAGCTTTTAGCAAATGAGTTGTTTTCTTCTCTCCTTTCAAAAGCCTATATTTGTCTAATCAAATCACTCAAATGTATTTTGTTCAGATAAACAGACAGAATGCACTCTACATAAACCCAGAAATAAACAGGAATGACAACCTCAAAACAAAGTCGCTTTTTCCCAGCTTGTGGAGTTAGCTGATGGTGATACAAACTTTTCTACTGGCAGAGTGCACTGCTGGCTCATGATGTACTTGTCCATCACCACTCCCAGGCTCTGCTGACCTTTCTAGCAGATCAACCCCTAACCTGTATTGGTGCATGGAGTTATTCATTCCTGGTGCAGGAATCTCCTCTTGCCCTTGTTGAACTTAGAATCATAAGAACATAAAACTATTGAGGTTGGAAGACACCTTTTAGATCATCAAGTCCAACTGCATGCCTAGAACTCACAATCCCACCACTACTGCTAAGCCACTACAACTAAACCATGTCTCTCAGCACCACATCCATGCATCTTGTAAATACCTCCAAGGATGGCAACTCCACCACTTCTCTGGGCAGCCTGTTCCAGTATTTGATAACCCTTTCTGTGAAGAATTTTTTCCTAATATCCAACCTGAACCTCCTTTGACACAACTTGAGCCTGTTTCCTCTTGTCCTGTCACTTCATAAGGTTCCTGTCCATCTAACTCTAACTCATCCAGGTTATGCTTAAGCATTGTACCTTGGTTTTTCTACCTTGACCTTGGTCACAATAGGGTAGAAGATCTAAAATAAGGTTTTTAAAGATGTTTTTCAGGCTTTAAAAGCTATCTCCATGTCTGTAGCAAAACCATTCAACTCTGATATTGCATCAGCAGCTCTGTCCCAAGCCAGCAGGTACCTGCAGACCTGTGCACATGAACTCCTGCCTGGTCCATGCATGTCAGCTGCTTTCTGTCAACTGAATGCTCAGGCAGAAAGGCTCAGGGAGGGTTAGACTGTGAGTGGTGGCACCTGTAACTCAGCCCCATACATCTACATTTGTTCTGCTAACCACTTTGGTCCTTGAGAAAGGAGTCACAGGCAGTGTTTTGAGTCTGTCCCTAGTTATCCAGGTACACTACAGGGTGATGGAGGCCTCTGAGATGTGTTCTGAAGATTATAAATGATCTGACCTGTAAAAAAAAACACATTTCAGCTCTAATAACTTCACCTTTCCCTTCTCTTTCTCCAATCTTATCATTACATTTCGTTGTGCTCCTCAGGGGCTTAGTCTGCGTGTTACAGCTGGGTAATTCCTTTATCATCCCAAAGCTGTCTATTAGATCTCTTCCTCTCTAAATCTTCCTCCTTAATTATTCTCATACTCTTTCTCTTTTTTTATTACCAGTTTGAGCTGGAGGTTCTCTCAGCAGTCCCTCACAATTCCCAGAAAAGCCTCACTCACTCACTCACTCTCCTTCAGATAGGTTTAAACTGGATAACTCCTTCCTTAGATCATAGAATGTTAGAATCATAGAATTGCCTTGGCTGGAACAGACCTCCAAGGTCATTGAGTCCAACCATCAACCTAAGACCACCATGGCCATTAAACCATGCCCTGAAGTGCCATATCCACACATTTCTTGAACACCTTGAGGAACAGTGACTCCCCCACCTCCCTGGGCAACTTATTCCAATGCCTGACCATGCTTCCTGTAGAGAATTTTTTCCTAATAGCCAACCTAAACTTCCCTTGGCATAGTTTCAGGCCATTTCCACTTGTCCTATAACCTGATACTGGGGAGAAGAGAATGCCCCCCACCTCATTCAAACCTCCTTTCAGGGAGTTGTAGAGAGCAATGAGGTCTCCCCTCAGCCTTCGCTTCCCCAGACTAAAAAATCCCAGTGCCCACAGCCATATTAGGAGGAAGTTCTTCACAGAGAGAGTGATTGCCCATTGGAATGGGCTGCCCAGAGAGGTGGTGGAGTCACCATCGCTGGAGACATTCGAGACTGGATGAGGCACTTAGTGCCATGGTCTAGTTGATTGCTTAGGGCTGGGTAATAGGTTGGACTGGATGATCTTGGAGGTCTCTTCCAACCCGGTTGATTCTATGATTCTATGATCCCTCAGATGCTCCAGAGAGTTTGAGTCAGAGGAGAGGCTGCCCAGAG
The DNA here is from genome assembly GCF_027791375.1 of Indicator indicator. Taxonomy (NCBI): domain Eukaryota; kingdom Metazoa; phylum Chordata; class Aves; order Piciformes; family Indicatoridae; genus Indicator; species Indicator indicator. The sequence continues at coordinate 23,293,339 of NC_072021.1, forward strand.
AGGCTGTCCAGAGGGTTGTGGAGTTCCCACATGGACATTGTGGTCCTGACCCAAGAGTCCCCTTCCAAGCCTACCATGCTGGGATTCTGTGAAACAGCTTTGTTTCTGTGCATGCAAGAGGATCATGTGGGTTTGCAAATGAGCCTTTTCCCAGTTAGCTGCGGGAGAGGCTGGAAAGTTGTTTTGATGCCAGGACTCTGGGTTGGTGATTTCTGACAGCGCAATGTTCATTTGACTGAAACCCTGTAATTGCAATTTAGCAACCCAAATGGTTGTCCTGAGGGGAGGAACCCGCCCCCTTCAGCTCTGTGCATGCCCAAATCAATTGTGCTCATTCGTTCTGAATATTGATTTTGCTTCAGCCCTTCTCTCGAAGCCCTCCAGGCAGGTGGGTAAATCAGAGCAGTTGATGGAGTGCTGCTGCAGCCCCTTGCTGATGTTTCTGACGAGGCACAGTGATTCTGCCCTGGCTGGGGGTGGCAGCTGCACTTTTATTGTCATCCTTGTTTGGAAAGCAATCATCCAGTGATGTCCTGCCAGCAACAGGCGTGTTCGTCCCAGCAACACGCAGCGTGTTCTGCACCCACCTTTTGTCAATGGCTGACAGGCAGCTCAAGACACTGTGCAATTAAGGTCCTCTGCTTCAGAGCCTGTTGAAGACTGTTGAGAGATTCACCTCTTCACTGGAAAGATCCAGTGGGTGGAAACAACAAGCCTATGGGAACCTCCTCCTCTTCTCTTCCCACTCTCTTCTTTGCACTAGTGAGACAACATCTGGAGTCCGGGGTCCAGTTCTGGGCTTCCCAGATCAAGAGAGACAAGGAAGTACTGGAGGCAGACCAGGAGAGGCTCTGAAGATACTGAGGGGACTGTCCAGAGATGGGCAGGCTGAGAGGTCTTGGGCTGTTTAGCCTGGAAAACAGAAAACTGGGAGGGGATCTTCTGCCTCTCATCAATATCCAGAGGGGAAGTGTCTAGAGGATGGAGTCAGACTCTTTTCAGTGGTGCCCAGTGATAGGATGAGGAGCAATGGGCACAAACAAGAATACAGGAAGTTCCTCATGAACATAAGGAAAATATTCTTTACTTTGAGCATGACAGAGCACTGGAAGAGGCTGCCCAGAGAGGTTGTGGAGTTTCCTTCTCCAGAGAGATTGCAAACCCACCTGGGCATTGTGATCCTGTTCAACCTGCTGTGGGTGACCCTGCTTTGTCAGGTGGGTCGGAAGAGATGATCCCAAGAGGTCCTTTCCAACCCCCACCATTCTGTGATTCTGTCCCACAAGAAATGTCTATGACCTTCGTAATAGCAGCCCACAAAGATCTACACCCTGCACTTGACCCTGAAACCCTTGCCCTGGGAAAATAAAAAAGTTTCTTCTCTCCTCCACATCAAAACAGGACATTTGAACTGTAGGTTTTTTCAGGTGCAAAGCCACCAAGGTCCAAACCTTCAAGTGTCTGAGTGCTCTCACATTCACTCCCAAGGTGGGTTGTGGGATTCTTATGGCTGAGTGGACTCTGCTAGTATATGAGCTCATGTTTTCTGCTCATTTTAGAACTCAAAAGTATCGATATAAGACTATGGTGTGGCACACCTTGATCCCTTACAAGTTGCCAACATTTCCCTTAGTTACTTTCTTGAGGTTTTAATGTGAGTTAGTGTTTTCCTGCTAAGCTCTCTGATCAGGTCTGTCAGGTTGACTCAGAGCTTCTGGCAGGTCTGTTGTTTTTTTAACAACTACCTCTTTCCAAATGCCAATGTTTTACACCAGATACCCCTCAAAACCACTCTGGCAGGTAAATAAGCTCTTGATTGTCAAAGTGATATAACTTAAACACAGATATAATACTTTTTAATAGCAGTCTGGGTTGTGTTTCCCCAAAATCTATTTTTCCTTGAAAGTTTCTGCACTTTTACATGCTATCAAGTCTTGATAGAAGGATTTTCTGAGAGCTGTTGGAAGACATTTCACACAAAAATCCCAAATGTAGTTGCCAAGTGTCAAGGGCTAGAGCTGGGTTGGCCACTAGACAAATGACAAACACTGTCTATAAATGCCTTTGCCTTCCCAAAGGGAAAAGAAAGGGAATAAGGGAGAGAGACTGATGGGGAAAGAAACTAAGCCAGCTGGGATGGAGGCAAGAACAGTAAAAAGAAATAGAGACAGATACAAACCAATACTAAACCCAACTCTCCTCAAAGCAATTATGTCACTGTCACCACTGATGCTGGGGGCAAGCACTGGGGAAGTCCCAGGCTGGGCTCAGCAGCAGACAGGAACTGGATCCAGGAGCAGGATTCTGAAGCTGGATTCAGGAACACATGGATCTGGATCAAAGGCAGAATGGACAGAGTATTCCTTGGACACCCACCATTGAAGAAGATGACTTAACCTTCATGATCCCTCAGCTTTATCTTGAAGATGACATGCATGGGATGGAATCTCTTGTTGGTTAGTTTAAGGGTACCTGTTCTGCCCGCTTCTCCCCACAGCTGCCACCTCTGGCTCACTGCAACCAAACATGTGGCACAAGATTTAGAAATGAACTTGGTCTGCCCAGGAGCATGTCTAAACCAGAGCCCAGCCCTTGGCAGTGACTCTCCCCGTCAGTGTTCTCACTGCTAGTAGCAGCCACTCTCTGTGCAAACCTGCCCTGAACTTCAGAAAGTGCCCTCATTGAGCAGAGACCAAGCTGAGAAGTCAAATCCCTGATCAGAATCACTTCTGGTCTAGCTTAAACCAGGACACCATGACTCCAGACTTCATTGAGTGAATAATCTACCAATTCAGAAGTTCCTGTGTTTGATGGAGTATATGATGAGTGGCTTGGAGACAAGAGGTAAGAGTTAATTGTTCTGTTTCCTCCATTGTGATGGTGAGAGGTCATCAGGAGGAAGAATGAGAAGAAACATAAACAGGTGGTTCTTCATTCAAAGTATAGTTAAGCTGTCCTTGGATATGATGAATGCTAAAAGCTTAGATAAGTTCATGGAATAAATGGATAGCTCCTGAAAGACAAATCCATCAAAGGCTGAGAGGACACAAAAAGCATCTCTGTCTCTGGAAGTCTCAGGGATAAAAATGACTGAATAGTTGGAGAGTAGAGGAAAAAACATCCTCCTGTTCTTGCTCTATACTTATGCTCTTCCTGTGTACAGAGTCTGCTTTTGGTCACTCAGAACAGTGTCTATAGGTGAGCCTTTATCTGGGCTTGTTTGACAGGGGGGTTGTGGATCAGAGAGGCAAAGGAAGTTACACATCAATTATGAGACAGAGGAGAACTGGGATGAAGAAGAGTCTGGCCCCATCCTCTTGCCCCCCACCCTTTAGCTGTTGCTCAGCACTGATCAGATCCCCTCTCAGGCTGCTCTTCTCCAGGCTAAACAGCCCCAGGGCTCTCAGCCTTTCCTCCTCACAGAGATGCTCCAGGCCCCTCAGCATCTTTGCAAACTCTGCTGGATTCCTTCCAGTAGTTCCCTATCTCTCTTAAAACTGTGGAGCCCAGAACTGGACACAGAACTGCAGATGTGGCCTCACCAGGGCAGACTAGAGGGGGAGGAGGCCACTGGTCCACTCTTAATGTGTCCCATGACACCATTTGCATTCTCCACCACAAAATAAATCAGCAAAGGCATCTCAACTTGACCAGTTCCTTGACCAGCTCATCGCAAAGTTTTGGCTTCTTTTTTTTTTTCCTAGTTGGACTCTCATCCTTCTAATATTTTTATTTTCATTTCTGACTTCATTTGCATACATACATTTTTAATTGGCTCACTGTATCAGTGGCCATCACGCTGGCAATGTGTTGACTGATCACTCTATAAATAGAGCATCTCTAATGCTGCTGGAGGCACTTCAGCATTTTTAATCACTTTCCACTCTGCTGTATCACTTTAAAATAGTAGAAGTGATGACATGTTCTTCTTTCTGAGCCACCAAACATGGTAGTGTTGGGATGTCCTTGGCAAGAGGCCAGCAGAATGATTTCCAGTTTTCTCACTTTCTCTCTCTCTCTCTCTCTCTTCCTTCCTTCCTTGGATGAAATATCCTCCAACTGACATTTGGCTTGCTTTCTAAGATGAATGGAATGGAATGGAATGGAATGGAATGGAATGGAATGGAATGGAATGGAATGGAATGGAATGGAATGGAGAAGGGGGGGGGAGGAGAGGAGAGGAGAGGAGAGGAGAGGAGAGGAGAGGAGAGGAGAGGAGAGGAGAGGAGAGGAGAGGAGAGGAGAGGAGAGGAGAGGAGAGGAGAGGAGAGGAGAGGAGAGGAGAGGAGAGGAGAGGAGAGGGAGAGGAGAGGGAGAGGAGAGGAGAGGAGAGGGAGAGGAGAGGGAGAGGAGAGGGAGAGGAGAGGGAGAGGAGAGGGAGAGGAGAGGGAGAGGAGAGGAGAGGAGAGGGAGAGGAGAGGAGAGGAGAGGAGAGGAGAGGAGAGGAGAGGAGAGGAGAGGAGAGGGAGTGGAGAGGGAGAGGAGAGGGAGAGGAGAGGGAGAGGAGAGGGAGAGGAGAGGAGAGGAGAGGAGAGGAGAGGAGAGGAGCTACAATAACACACTAGACCAAATGCTTGAGCAATTGAGGGACAAACAAAATGTTAATCCATGATAATTAAGAGCATTGTCCAAATACATCCTAACCACTGACAAGCTTGGGACATCAACCACCTCTCTAGGAAGCCTGTTCCAGTGTTTGACCACCCTATTGGTAAAAAAATGCTTCCTAATGTCCAGTCAAATCCTCCCCTCCTGAATATCCTCTTAGATAAACACACTTACCACTACAAGTCAAATGGCAAATCCCATCATCACCTTTACATTACAGCACCACATCAAATTTGTCATCACCACAGTTTGCTAGTGATCATTTCACAGTGATGTGTGGCACCTGCCTTCCTTTTGTGTCCTTCAAAGAATAACAGACTCACAGAACAGCAGGGGTTGGAAGGAACCTCTGGAGATCATCTAGTCCAACAGTCCTGATAATACAAGTTGCCCAAGGTCACATCCAGGTGGGCTTGAATCTCTCAAGAGAAAGATGCTCCACAACCACTCTGGGCAGCCTGGTACAATCCTCCATCATCCTGAAGGAAAAGAAGTTTTCCTTATGTTCAAATGGAACTTCCTCTGTTTGTTTGTGCCTATTCCCCCTTGCCCTGTCACTGGACACCATTGAAGAAAAATTAACTCCATCCTTTTTATGTTCATCCTTTTTATCTCTTGCTGAGCATTGAGATGATCCCTTCCCATTCTGCCTTTCCACAGGCTAAACAGCCTTGTTTTATTCTGGGGATGAGAGGAGAAAAGTGTGACATTTTTTTTGACATGGGTCTAGTCCTATATTTCCAGAACACAAAGCAACTTCTGCACAGTAGTCAAAGTTCATTGTGTTCCAATGCATGATTTTTACTTCCAGTATAATATCCAGGAAACTTACTGGAGTCAACACTTGTTTGTACTCTCACACAGTTCCAAGATTCTTGACATCCTGATTTAGGACTTCTTCAATGTACTGTATCTGTTTAGAAATTTAATATTAAAAGAAGCTTGACTCGGATTCCTTCTTGGAATTTATCTAGCTTCAGCTCCCAGACAGATGCTCTCATACCTTTGTTGTCTAGGCTAAATAGTCTGATCCTGATGTAAATTTTTGCAGTCAGTGATTAAACAATTTCCTGAACTTGTCTCTGATGAGTAGGCTCTTTTCTTCCCTCTTTAAGTCAAATCCAATCCTTTAATGACTCCCATAGCCTTTCTCTGAACCCTCTCCAATTTGTCAGCTTCTTTCCACTACAACACAGGCCATGATCTCACCAGAATTAACACAACCTCAGCCAAACTGAAGATCCATGTTTATGTCTCATGGAAACACTTTAGCCCCTTTTGGCTCCTGCCTTGAAGTAGGAGCTCATTTTTGGCTGATTATCTGCCATGAGCCTGTCTCAGAGTTACTGTTTTATACGAGCCCTATAAAAAATCAATCCACTCTATATGTTAATTTTTAGGATGGCATCAGCCCCTGATGGACGACCAATTTGGCTCATTTGCTGTTAGATGTATGTTGAATACATCAACAATTAGAAAAAAAAATATTTTCCTGAAAGAGTGGTCAGGCGTTGAAACAGGGAGGTGGTGGAGTCACCATACCCCAAGGTGTTCAAAAAACATTGCAGACATGGCACTTCAAGACCTAGTTTAATGGCCATGCTGGTCTTAGTTTGAAGGTTGCACTCAATGATCTTAGAAGTCTCTTCCAACTTAAACAATTCTATGATTGTGTGAGTTTTGACCTCATAGAAATACATCCCTTATGCAAGCCTGATCTAGTGTGAGATGTCTGTTTTTGAAATGAGTTCCATTGTCTGACTCAATCCTCTCTGGAGTTCCGTGTTTCCACAGGATTTATCTCTCCAGACCAAGAATGGTGTTACGTGCAGTTGCATGAGGAACTGGATAAGTTTCCAGCCATCCAGTGCTTGCCTCTACCACAGTCAACTTCTGCAACTCTGCGCGTTGGACTCCACACTGCAGATTTCTACCTTTGCTTGTTTCCAACCAGACGACAGGAACCGTCTGTGAACAAAGCATATCTCTTTTCATCATCAGACAGATCACTGTAAGGAGGAGCTTCCTCAGCAGGAGTTACTCTCTCCTCCGGACGTTTTGCTTGTGCCTTCTGGCCAGTTTGTGATCACCTCCACCAAACCGTAACCGGCTCTGCCGAGGCTGCCGGCGGCCTCCGCGCCCCGCGTTCCCATAGGCTGGCGGGACCTCAGCAGCGACCAATCAGAAGGCAGTTGTCAGGCCCCGTGTTCGGCACAGGCGGCCGGCGGGGGACGGGGGGTGGGGAAGTGTCGGTAGCTGAGCGAGCAGCGGCCGGAGCCGAGCCGAGCCGTGCGGTGCCGTGCCGAGCCAAGCCGACCCTTTCTCTGTTTTGAACTTCGCAAGGAAAAATTAAAAAGACAGTTTCAAACCATCACAGTGTCTCTGCCCATGGCAGCGGGGTTGGAACTAGATGATCCTTGTGGTCCCTTCCAACCCTGACTGATTCTATGATTCTATCCTTTCCGTCTGAACATACTTTACCAAAGGATCCATGTGTCACCATACTGACAATCCCAAGCTTAGTGACATCTATACAACTTGATGGTCATATTTTATCCTTGGCAACTCACCAGGGGATAACGTTTGATAGTGAAGGGCCCCAACCTGATCTTTTCAGAAGTTTATTATAAATAATTATTTGGGAGCAGACAGATACAGATTACATTATCTTTAGGATGAGAGGAAATGGCCTCGAGTTGCTCCAGGGGAGGTTTAGATTGAATATTGGGGGGAAAAGTCTTTACTGAAAGAATGGCCAACCATTGGAAGAGGCTGCTCAGGGACATGGTGGAGTCACTGTTCTTGGAGGAGTTCAAAAATTGTGTAGCTATGGCACTTTGGGTATGGTTTAATGGGTACTGGGTTATGGTAGAGCTTTTTTCCAACCTTAATAATTCTACGGTTATAGAGGAGCAGTTATGTCAAGAATTTCCCAGTTTTTGACAGTGGAAGGCAACTCCAAATCTATTTTCTGCTGGAGAAGACAACTTTGTTTTGCTTTCAAATCCAGAGAGACACAAGCTGGTTAAATAAGAGCTGCAAATCAACAAAGACATCATCCTCCAACAAGAAGCCATAGTGATACAATAGTGTGGGCTAAAGACAGCAACCCACTCAACCAGTGATGGAATCAGCTATCTCCACCTGGCAGATGCTTTCAAGGGATATTTATCAGCCTTCTCTCTCCTGTCAGATCTCACTGGGGTTTTTCTGCTCCCTTTACTTCAGTGCTATCAATTTTCTTCCCCAGCAGCTGGGGGGCTGATGTTAAGGAGACTTGATCTTGCCCTTAGATCACTAAAGGATCAAATCTTTATGATTATAGAATCATAGATTCACAGACTCAGAGAATGGTAGGTGTTGAAAGGGACCTCTGGAAATCATCTAGTCTAATCCCTATGCTAAAGCAGGACAACCCATAGGGGGTTGTCCAGGATCACAATATTCAAGTGGGTTTGCAATCCCTTCAGAGAAGGAGACTCCACAACCTCTCTGGGCAGCTTGCTCCAAAGATCTGACACCCTTACATGAAAAAAGTTTTCCCTTATGTTTAGGTGGAACTTCTTGTGTTCTAGTTTGTACCCATTGTTCCTTGTCATATTACTCCTGCTCATTTTCTGCTCATTCTCTCCAAACCAGAGTCAATGTGTCATGGAAAATAAAATGGGAATGGTAAATGTGCAGTTTTTATTCTGGAGAGCATCCTGCCCAGTCTGGACTCCCAACACCAGATGGAGCCACACCAGCTGCTGACTGAAGAGCTGCTGATGTTTAGGATGTTTGTCTGCTGTCAACTGACTGAAATGTGTCCTGATCTCCACTAGCTTTCTGAAATCACTCTCTGATGTCAAGGAAAAGGAATCTAAGACAGAAAGTCCCCACTATCAACAATTGCAGTTAGACAATTCCCACTTTAGGTGGACTTAAAACCCCAAGGTCTCTTCATAGCTTTTATTCGTTGCAGTAGACAGCTATGAATCAGTGCTCTCACTGGTGGTGTTGAGTTGATGGTTGGACTTGATGATATCAAAGGGGTTTTCCAACCCTGGTTCTTTTATGATTCTCTGACAATAAGCACATATAAAGGAGTTCATAAAGGAGCTAATAAAAAGATAGACCCCACCATGTAGAAATGAACATCTAAGATCTGCTTTATTCACAGGCATCATGACTACATTGGACATCCTTTAATGCCAAACAGAGGCTACCAAGAGGCTCTAGGAAAGCATGAGGGCCTTGAGCAACCTGGTCTAGTGTAAGGCATCCCTACCCATGGCAGGAGGGTTAGAACTGGATGATCTTTAAGCTCCTTTCCAACCCAAACCATTCTGTGATTCTATGAATCCATGGTTCTCTGATTCTGTCATTCAGACTGCTTTACTGGCCACTTGTGATGGTCTTCCTGCTTTTCAGGCATTATGTGTACAGCATTTCTCTAGAGGTATAGCCACATCCCCATGAAAAGTAACACTACTTCATGTCTGTGTAGCAACAATAGCATTCTCACTGTGGTAGACCTCAAGTAACCCTGTTGCTAGGGGGGTTCTGAAAACCCATCAAGCTATGGTGAAATGCAGCCCTTCACAGCAGAAAACACACAGCAAAGCTCATCCACAGTAAACAGAGTCTGCACATCAAAGCTCATTTAGACAGAGTAAGGATGTTAATTTAAAACAGGAAAAAAACATTCTTAATTAACACACTGAGAGTGCTGCTGTTCCAGAGTAAACAAGCCATACTACAAATGAGCCTGAAAATAGATTTAAGTTCACTTGAAACAAGGCTGTCTTGTTCTAGTGGGCCCCTCACTCCAAGAAGGACATTGAGGTTCTGGGGCATGTCCAGAGAAGCTGTCGAAGAGTTGTAGAATCTCAGAATGGTTTGGGTCCTCTAGCCCAACCCCCCTACAGTAAGCAGGGACATCCTCCATTAGATCAGGTTGTCCAAAGCCCTCTCAAGCCTGACCTTGAATATCTCCAAGGATGGGGCCTCAACAACCTTCATGGACAGCATGTTCCAGCATTCCACTACCCTCATGGTAAAGAACTTGTTTCTAACATCCAATCCAAGCCTACCTTATCTAATTGCACCTCATCCTATCACTACAGGTCTTGTAAACCATCTCTCTCCAGCCTCTTGTAGTCCCCCTTAAGGTACTGGAAGGTCACTATTAGGTCTCTGAAGAGTCTCCCCTGCTCCAGCTCCCTCAGCCTGTCCTCATAGCAGAGGTATTCCAGCCACCTGATCATTTTAGTGGCCCTCCTCTGGACCCTGGAAAAAGAGTCTTGTTTCTGAAGGCATTGGGGTTGTTTAGTCTGAAGACTAATCTGAGGGTGAGGGGAGACTTTCTATAACTCCCTGAAAGGAGGTTGGAGCCAGGAGAGGGTTAGTCTCTTCTCCTAAGTAAATAGTGATGAGAGGAAATGGCCTCAGATTGCTCCAGGGGAGGTTTAGTTGAATAGTAGGAAAAATTTCCTTACTGAAAGAGTGGTCAGGCATTGGAACAGGATGCCCAGGGAGGTGCTGAAGTCACCACGCCTGGAGGTTTCCAAAAAACTTACACACATGGTACTTCAGAACTTGGTTTAGTAAGCATGATGGTGTTGGGTTGACAGCTGGGCTTGGTAATCTTAGAGGTCTTTTCCAACATCACTGATTCTATGTATACACATATATTCAGAAGAACCAATCTGGATTTGTTCCACAGGGAGAAGCCATTTCAAAGGGAGAAGTATTTAGCTCATTAAAAATGTCCCTCTTCATGGGTCCATGAGGATGAGGAATGCTTCAAACCCATTGCCACAGGAAGGAAGGGGTTCAAAAGGACTTCTGGAGATAATCCAGTCCAAGATGATTAAACAGCCTTGATTTGAAAGTCCTCTCCATTTTTTTTTCTCTTTTGGAGTTTTTGTTGGTTTTTTTTTCTTCTTTACCAAACTGGAAATAATTGTCTGTGATATCCAAATTAGTCTGTGCAATTTTTATCAAGAACATTTGTAATTTAAATTGGATCTACAAAAGCAGGACAATAAAAAAAAATACGTTCTTCATTTCATGCTCGTTATGTATCTTGGTGAGACTGATGACATTTTAATACTAACATTGTTCATATTAAAAAAAAAAAATTAAGCCTACTTAATATTCCAGGCTCTGCTGATTGGAATCTAGTTATTCCTGACAAGGGAAAATCGATTGGTGTTCTAATGAAAAAGAACAGCACAGGAATAAACAAAACAATAAAAAAACAACTATATTCCATATGTTAGATGGAAGACTCTGTTCACTCCTTCCTTCCAGTATCTGAAGGGGGCTACAAGAAAGCTGGGGAGGGACTTTTTAGGGTATCAGGTAGTGATAGGACTGGGGGAAATGGAATAAAGCTGGAAGTGGGGAGATTCAGGCTGGACATGAGGAGGAAGTTCTTCCCCATGAGAGTGGTGAGAGCCTGGAATGGGTTGTCCAGGGAGGTGGTTGAGGCCCCATCCCTGGAGGTGTTTAAAGGCCAGGCTGGATGAGGCTCTGGCCAGGCTGATCTAGTGTGAGGTGTCCCTGCCCATGGCAGGGGGGTTGGAACTAGATGATCCTTGTGCTCCCTTCCAACCCTGACCCTATGATTCTAAGTGTCTCTGCTTGTCCAGTGTTAGGACTGGGCTGGCCACTAGGTCAAGGACAGATGCTCTCTATTTCCAATGGGAAGAGAAGGGGAATAAAGGAGAGAGACTGCTGTTGGAGAAGATCTCCAGTGCTCCCTTCCAGTCTCAGGTAACCTGATATTCTGTGACTATTAGGGTGTGAGAACTGGAATCCCCCTCCCACACTGCCAAGGACCAGGCTAGCTCAGTTGGGAAGCAAATGAATGGTGAGCAGGAGATCCCGGTTTTGATTCCTGGCCAATACACCCAAGAGGGATTTATTTACATCCTATCACTTTCTCTGCTCAAACTTTGGGAGAAGAAAAATTAAAGACAGTCTTAAAACCATCCCAGTGACCATTCTCATTTCATCTGTCCTCCAGCCCATTGCAAGTGCTGCATGCCAGAACATTGCATTATCCCTTCTGGACTTAAGTATGACAATGAGGAAGTGAATGAAAAAAGGCAGGAATGAAAGAGATCAGAGAGGTCTGATCTGGAATGTTACATCTGCAGTGTAAGCCCTGCCTTGGTTTTTTAATGTAGCTCCCCAAGCAGTTTAAGATGGTGTAAGCAAGATTTGCTGCTAAGAAAGGGAGATCTACTTTGCTGCTCTTCCCATATTTTCCTAGGATATAAAGGAAGAGAGGTGGAAGAAAGGGCTGTCAGAGAAGCATCAGGCTGGAAAAGGGTTATAATCAATTTCATCCAAAGATCAGATCTGGGATTGAATTTACTCTTTTTTTTTTTTTCATTAATAATGATGTTGCAAAAAAGCAGGAGAATCTTCAGTTCCATACACAAATCTCCAAGGCATTTTCCCCAGCAAGAAGGATCAAGATATCACAATGGGAGAAACAAATGACTTTGAAGATAAAAGAATTCAAAATGAGGTGAAATCTAACATGAGCTGCAAGGAGCAGCAGCAAAAATGTGTGCTCTAGGGGGGGGAGTTAGTCAGCTGGAAATGACAGAGAAGAAAGTCCTGAATATCTCAATCAAACTCAGTGGGGTGAGATCTCTGTCATTTACCATTCACTGTCTGCAACACAGATGATCACAGGCTAATCACCCTAAAATACCTTTTCAGTCAATGAAGATTGACTTCCTGCATTGACAGAGTCAATAACATGAATCATCTAACCAAATGCTGGTGTCTTCCCATTGAGAAGAATCAATAGCTCCTTAAACAGCAATGACTTTATGGACTCAATTTCTGTTGAGTCACAGGAGTCTAAAGTAACTTGTGCCAAGAGAGATGTCTCCACTCTCCCTTCTCACAGTTAGCCACACTCATCTGACAATGCAGCCCCAAGAAGTAGCCATTTATATCTTGGAACAAAAAGAAAGAATGAATTATTTTATTAATTTTCAAGAAGGTGGAGTGCATGGTCCTTCATTTGGGTCACCACAACTCCAGGCAGTGCTAGAGGACTGGAGAAGAGTTGCTGGAAAGTGGCTGGTGGGAAAAGACCTGGGGGTGTGATTCAATAGCTGGATGGATATGAGCCACCACAGCACCCAGGTGGTCAAGAAGGCCACCAGAATCCTGGCTTGGATCAGTGATAGTGTGGCCAGCAGAACTAAGACAGGGATCATCCCCCTGTACTGGGCACTGGTGTTCACTACAAGAAGGACATTAAAGGGCTGGAGTGTGTCCCAGGAAGGGCAACAAAGCTGGTAAAAGGGCCAGAGAACAAGTCTGATGAGGAGGGACTGGGAGAACTGAGGCTGTTTAATCTAGAGAGAAGGAGCTCAGGGGAGACCTTAGTGATCTCTACAACTGCCTGAATGGAGGTTGGAGTGAGGTGTGTGTTGGTCTCTTCTCCCAAGGAGCAAGAGATAGAACAAGAAGAAATGGCCTCAAGTTGTGCCAAGGGAGATTGGCAACCCCAAACGTGTTGTCAATTCCTGGAACAGGCTTCCCAGGAAGTCACCATTCCTGGAGGGATTTTTAAGATGTGGATAAGGTGCTGAGGACATGATTTAGTAGTGACCTAGCAGCATTGGGTTAGTGGTTGGACTCCAGCTTAAATGCCTATTCCAACAAAAATGACTCTGATTATTGATTTCTCAAATACAATTTTATGAGGAACATCATGTGCAGCTCCAATCACTGATGCTCACAAAGAACAAATTCCACTATGACCTCATGCAAGAAAGACTGTGAGGGTTTTCAGGGACAGGAGAACCTCTCTGACCTAATGAGATGACCATGGGAGCTAAGTTCGTGCAGCTGAACCAAACAATGGCTGGGTATGAAACTGATTGCTGGCTATAAATACATTTGGGGGGGAAATGCCAAGGACTGAGAACCATGTGGACTGAAGGACATCACTGGCAAAAGAACAAATGGCCCTAAATTAGATGTGCACAAATGCAGGAGATAAATTAGATGGAGGTCACAGCTGATTAGAACAGCCTTCCATTTGGAGAAACAGAGGCAAATCCTATTTTTGTCCTAGAAAAAGCTGATTCATTTAAAAATGGGGCTTGGAGGCATGGTGGCCATTGCCAACATGGCACTAGATGCACCCAGTGTTATTTCTAGGTTCTCATAAACCTCCATGGGACATCTTTTGTATATGAAAGACCACACACCTTAAATATCAGGCAGATTAATGTTCTCCAGAGGTCAAATCAACAATTCTTCCTGATTTTACTGTGAAATAAAGCAAAATTCAAATCCTGGCAAAATGTAATAGCCCCAAATTGAATTTAGCAGCTGTCTCATGTCTAAAATACGGAATGTGGTGGCAGAATTAAGATCTCCAAGGAGACCTTATATTGGTATTCCAGTACCTGAATGGGTCAAGAAAGCTGGAAGGGGACTTTTAACAAGGACTTGAAGTGATGGGACAAAGGGGAAAGGATTGAAGCTTGAATACAGTAGATTGAGACTGGATATTAGGAAGAAATTCTTTACAGTGAGGGTGGTGAGACACTGGAACAGGCTGCCCAGAGAAGTTGTGGATGCCCCCTCCCTGGATGTGTTCAAGGCCAGGTTTGACAGGGCCTTGAGCAACTTGGTCTAGTGGAAGAGAGGTTGGAACTAGATGATCTTTAAGGTTCCTTCCAACCCAAACCATTCCATGATTCGATGATTTGATGAAGTATAACACAATCCTGTAATGCCTCCAGTTGTTCAGGGCTCCAATATTGTGTTCAGCTGGCAAAACTTCTCATTCCATCAGCACAGCAAAATCTGCAATATTCCAGTGTCAGACCTACCAATGGTTTGGTAAAGCCCCTCCAGCAAACTCCTATTTCCTGGTAGCAACTTCTGGAAAAACAGACTGGTTGTTTTGTTTTTGTTTGGTTTTTTTTTTCCCCAGTCCCTGCCCATGAACTCATCAGACTGCACTCAAGAGGTGCAGTATGGATGTGTCACTCTTGTGAGACATCACCCAAATGTTCTGCTCTGGGTCTGTGTTGGGACCAGTGTTATTTGATATCTTCATCAACAACATAGGCACTGGGATTGAGTCAGCAAGTCTGCAGGCAACACCAAGGTGAGTGGTGTCATTGACACCTGAGGACATCTGACACCTCCCTGCCATCCAGAGGGACCTGGACAAACTTGAGAAATGGATCTGTGTGAGCCTCATGATGTTCAACCAAGCCAAGTGCAAGATCCTGTACATGGGTTGGAGCAATCCCTGGCATTGATACAGGCTGGGAGATGAGTGGATAGATAGTAGCCCTGTGGAGGACTTGTGGGTGCTGGTTGGTGAAAAGCTGGATATGACCTGGAAATATGTGCTCCCAGACCAGACCCAACTGTGTCCTGAGCTCCAGCTCCAACTCCATCCCCAGTAGAGTGAGCAGCAGGTCAGTGAGGGGATTCTGACCCTCTGCTCCACTCTCCTGAGACCCCACCTGCAGTGGTGGGTCCAGCTCTAGAGTCCACAGCATACAAGAGACATGGACCTGTTGGAGTTGGGCCAGAGGAGGACATGGAATGATCATGGGGAGGGAAGCCCTCTGCTGAGAGACCCTGGCCCAGGCTGCCCAGAGAGGTGGTAGATGCTCCATCCATGGAACCATTCCAGGTCAGGGGTTTTGGAGCTCTGAGCATCCTGATCTAGTTGCAGATGTCCCTGCTCACTGCAAGGAAGTTGGACTAGGTGACCTTTAAGGGTCCTTTCCAACCCAAAACATTCTATGACTCCCAAACCATCCTTTTTGCTGCTCTCTTTAACAGGCATTTCTTAAGCTTTCTACAGCCCAGCCTAGTGAAGGAGAAAATTGACTAAACAAATGTGAACAGATTTAACCAGCTTGCTCATCTGACATTATTATGATGCTGAATTGCCTCTAAGTTCTTTGCCCATCCTTCACTTTGGCTGCCATTCCACCAAGGTGATAGAAGAGTTGAAAGCTGTGATGTCCTTTGAGCTGGTAAAGGTAAATCCCCTCTGACACAGTCAGAGTCTTTTGGTTAATTATTTCTGGCTCATCCTGACCAACAATTAGTTTTAATAGCCCAGCTAAGTTAGCTCTGATGATGTGATATCAGTACTGATCACATTAATGACCCATCTGCTAGGAAGCCAAGGCAAAGTACTACCAAGCTCAACTTCAGCCCATAAGATGTCTGGATGGCTATCAACACCCATCTCCACTGTTATTTGTAAGTTAGAGTTGTTGATTGCTGTCTGAGTGATGTTTTCAACCCAGCAGAAGTTGATGCCCACCTTGCCCAAATGCAAGCATTTCCCATCAGTGTTTACTTTAGTCCTGCTGAAATCAGCAAAGAGAATCAGGGCTCTCCAGATGGCAAGTCAGGCCACTGATGAGCTGAGTTGTCCCTGGAAGGCACTCATCATTCATTGATGGAAGCTGAATAGCCCCATAATGTAGATACTTCATTTTAGTGCTTAAAACCAGGTGGGTTGAATCTGGGCCTCTGTGCACTGGGAGCATGAGGAGAGCCAAATTCAGCAACATCACACCACTTACAAAAGTCTGTTTGTTCAAAGTATTTTTCTGGCTCCTATCACTGGAATATTTATCAGAATGTTTATCTTCAGGACCCCTCTCAAAGTAATTCAAGTGTTATAATTAGGCTCAGTTGAGGAATCAAAGTGCTGCTTTATGGGAAATATCACTGTTTAAAACCCAGGTTTTGTAAAAATTAAAATGTGCATATAAAATAGATACCAAAATATGCAATGCTGTTGTCAAGGGTAAGGGCTGGGATGGACACTAAATAAGTGACAGAGGCTTTCTATGAACACCCCTCCATTCCCAAAGAGAAGAGAAAGGGAATAAGGGAGAGAGACAGATGGGTTGGCAAAGAAACTAAACCATCTGGAATGGAAATAGGAACAATGAAATGAAATTGAAACAAAGAGATACAAACCAATATTGAACTCAACCTCCCTGATGCCCATAGCATCACCATTGTCACTACTGATGCTGGGGGCAGGCACTGGGGAAGTCCTAGGTTGGACTCAGCAGCAGATGGGAAGTGGATTCAGGAGCTGCATTCTGGAACTGGATTCAGGAACACACAGATTGGGATCAAAGGCGGAATGGACAGAGTTCTCCTCAGATATCACCCATTGAAGAAGAGGCTTGACCCTGGTGATCCCTCAGGTTTAATTGGAAGATGACATGCATGGGATGGAATCCCTTGTTGGTCAGTTTAATGTCCCCTGTCCTGTCCACTCATCCCCTCAGATGCCACCTCTGGCTTACTGTGTTTCTGCAGCCCAGCCCTTGGCAGGACCTCTCCCCATCAGTGTTCTCACTACTGCAAGCATCCACTCTCTGTGCAAACCTGCCCTGAACTTCAGAAAGTGCCCTCACTGAGCAGAGACTGAGCTGAGAAGTCAAATCCTTGAACAAAATTACTTTTGGTCTAACTCAACCCAGGACAGTTACAAAGCAAAGTTTCTGAGGAAGAATTCCTCAGAATTCTGAGTCTTGTGTTTTAAGTTCTGCTCACCGTCAGGGTATGATGTATTCCTCATTTCATGGTATCACGCCAGCAATAATTAGATTGCAGTCCAGACTTTTAATGAGATTATTCTTATCCAAGTCTCAAAACTTTTAAAAATCTTGCACATTTATCCTCTTTTACAGACAGGGAAAACGAGACACAGGTAAATATTTTGGTAACTAGGAGCTTAGTGATAATTTCTCAGTAAATTCTCCTCTTCTCCTCTAAACCACTTTTTTTTAAATTTAAATCTCTTACTTTGTTTTCCTCCTAGACCACATTTTCCCTCAGCTAATGGGATGATAAGTCTCTCTGCCCATTAACGGATGTGACAAAAATCACTCTGGAAATCATTGCAGCAGGTTTGATTGGCATCAGAAGCTTTAACAAAAATATGTCTAGGACAATCAGAAGTACTGGAGATGAACTTAAAAAGTATCTTAAAAAATGGTGTCCAGGTTTGTGGTGTGACACAAATTGTAAATACAGGTGTGAAGAGAAAATTTTATCAGAAGATATATTGACTGAGGACAACAGTATGAAGTTCAAGCCCCTGTTCCAGGTCCTATACTTGGGTCTCAACAACTCTTGAATGATCCAGGCTTGGGAAAAACTGGCTGGAGAGCTAACTTGTGGAAAAGAACCTGGGGGTGTAGGTCAGTAACATCTGAAGATGCACCATTGTGTGTGCCCAGATGGCCAAGATGTCCACCAGCATCCTAGCTTGGATCAGCAATAGTGTGGCTGATAGGACTAGGCATGGGATTGTCCCTTTGTACTCAGCACTGTTGAAGTTGCACCTCAACTTCTTGGTTCAGTTTTGGAGCCCTCAGTCAAAGAAGGACATTGAGATGCTGAAGCAGATCCAGAGGAGGGCAACGAAGCTGGTGAGGGATCTGCAGAACCAGAAGAAGGGTCTAGAGAACATGTGAGAAGCATCTGAGGTACTTAGGATTGTTCAGCTTAGAGAAGGCAGGCTGAGGGGAGACCTTCTGGCTCTCTACAACTACCTGAAAGGAGGGTGGAGCCAGGTGGAGTTGGTCTCTTCTCTCAAGTAACTAGTGACAAGACAAGAGGAAATGGCCTCAAGTTGCACCAGGGCAGGTTTATGTGGCACATGAGGAACAATCTCTTTCTGGGAAGGGTTGTCAAGGCCTGGACCTTGAGCACCAAGCTGCTCATGGCACTGGTGGAGTCCCCATTCCTGGAGTGATTTAGAAGATGTGCAGATGTGGTGCTGAGGGTCGTGGTTTAGTGGTGGCCTGGCAATACCAGGTTAATGATTTGGCTTCATGATCCTGAATGTCTCTTCCACCCAGAATGATTTCATGATTCTGTGATCCTATGTTTTATCCCTCTGCTGGTTTCCATCC
Organism: Indicator indicator; assembly: GCF_027791375.1. Lineage (NCBI taxonomy): Eukaryota > Metazoa > Chordata > Aves > Piciformes > Indicatoridae > Indicator > Indicator indicator. The sequence continues at coordinate 23,311,899 of NC_072021.1, forward strand.
ACCTTCCTATAAGTTACTGTGCTAGACAGCAGATGCTGGACTCAAGAGAAACTGCATGCCCAAAAAAGTTACCAGTAAAAAAATCCCTTGAAATGAAAAAGATCAAAGGATTAGAGGTCTCCTCCCAAACAACTGCTGATCAAAGAGCCACAGAGCGAACAAGACGCAGTTACTAGGAGAAAAGCTATCAGGAGGGAAGGTGGATTAGAGGTGTTTCAGGTGGAAGGCAGCAGTGTGAGGAGTTAATGAGTTCCCTGGGAAAAAAAAAAAAAAAAGGTAAGGGGAAAAAAAAGCCAAGCAAAAGCTACTTTCACACAGCTTTATCGATTTTTCACCACGCTAACTTCACACTAAGCAAGAGCAGGTCACAGCTGAGTCAGAACAAATGAAAATATAATTGGAGTCAGTGTGAAAGAGTGGACTTTTTGCTGTTGCATTGAAGCTGGATCTTTGATACAGAGGCAGAAGCAGATGTTTCAGTTTTGCTTCACTTTTCCACAGTAAATTTATTCAGCATAATGTCTTAAGACTCTGGGGTTTAAAGGGAGAGACATTCTCATGTCCCACAATATGTGCACACACTTGATCTGCAGCCAGCATGCATGGCAGAGCTGTGAGGCTCTTCTCACAGCATATATGGGGCAGGAAGAAAACACAAAATCATGGAACCATACAATGGTTTGGGTTGGAAGAGACCTTAAAGACAGGAGGAACAAAGTCTTCCCTGAAAGGGTTGTCAAGCCCTAGAACAGGCTACCAAGGGCAGTGGAGTCACCATCAGTGGAAGGATTGCAAAGATGTATAGATGTGGTGCTAAGTGACATGGCTTAGTGTTGACCTGGGAGTGTTGGGTTAATGGTTTGACCTGATGATCTTAAATGTCTCTTCCAGCCAAAATAATTCTGTGAGTCTAAGATACTCTTCTGTGATTCTATAAACCTTTTATGGAGTACAATCTACTGAGCAGAAAGTAAATCCATTCCCTCTTATTGAAATTTATAGGAAAGGTGATGTGGAGCTAAATTCAAGCAATGTTCAAAGGTTCTTTCCACTCATCTCATCTCTTTCTAGGTATTTTAAACCACATTTCTCATCATGGTATCTGAGCTCAGTATCTCAAACTGGCTTCAAAGCCCAAGCCAAGTATTAATTCACAGCTCTAATGCATTTTTCAGTGTGCTGCAGCATTAAAATGAACTTGAAACATTTTTCTGTGCTGATGCAATTTCTGAGTGCTTTGATCAGAGAAATGTTTGTTCCACATTGGGATATACTTACTGTCCAAGAGTGCCTCTTCTTGGGCTGAAAGTCATTGTGGGTTTTGGTGGTGGTTTTTGTTTGTTTGGTTAGTTTTGGTTTTTTTTTTTTAATACAGAGTCACTGAAGAGCCAGCAGTTTTCATACTGGTGAAAAGAAACTTCTCATTCAGATGGGCTTAGTTCTTCTTTTCTATAGATTTACTTATTGTTTGCACCATATGAGATGAGAGAAGAGCTCTCTCCCACACAAGAGGAACAAAGAACTGCAAGGGAGCATAAATCATCAAGATGAATTTCCCACCACCCCCCAGTAATGCAGGCAAGGGTGTAACAACAGATGGTTATTCCACAAAAGGCTACATTCTTTAGCCTAGAGAAAAGAAAGCTGAAGGGAGACCTTCTTCCTCTCTAGAACTACCTGAAAGTAGGTTGGAGCCATGTGGGTGCCAGTTTCTTCTCCAAAGGAACAAGTGATAGGACAAGAGCAAACAGCCTCAGGTTGCAGTGGGAGAGGTTTAGATTGGAAATGGGGAACAATTTCTTCCCTGAAAGGGTTGTCAAGCCCTGGCCCAGGTTACCCAGGGCAGTGGAAGAATCCCCATTCCTGGAGAGGTTTAAAAGCCACAGAGATGTGGTGCTGAGGGACATTGTTTAGTGGTGACCTGACAGTGTTGGTTAAATGATTGGACTTGATGATCTGAAAGATTTCTGCCATCCAAAATTATTCTATGGCTGTTCTCAGTTCCAGGAAGCCCAGAACTCTCTAATAGGTGTAAGATATTGTACAAAATATTGAATGTCCCCAAACTACACTGCATCTAGAAAGTCCCTGGCTAATACACAGCTCAGCTGGAGACCAAGGAGGCTTTCAGCTTTTCTGGTTTGAAATGAAAGCAAGTTTTAGAGGTACATTTTCCTTCCACTAGCAAAGACTTTCTTCTCATAAGGCAATACTCAACATCCATCTGAGAAATGTCTGTGATTTTGACCTGGAAGTATTTTGCTTTGGTTCCTGTTGTCAAGGAAGGCATAGAGGTGAAGAGAAATATTATTTAGATCATTTGATTGTAAGATGGAACAGAAGGTTGAAACTGGACAAAGAAGTCTGACTGTTGAGGTTCTTTCATCAGAGCCTTTTCACTCTCCAGAGTGCTCTAAAGCAAGACAGATTTTTCTCCCTAACTTAGAGTTTTCAAAAATAAGCACTGAAACTCAACCTGTATCTGAGCAACTTCCATGTAACATGAATGGCAAACCACTCAGCAGGCTTCACATATTCACTGAGACTTCTCATTTCCTGAAACAGGAAGACAGTTTATGGCAGGATGTTCTTGTTTCTATTCCAGTAGGCTACCTTCACTTTCATGACAGGTCTAAAGATGGGCATGAGGTTGAGTGTACATCCACTGCATCTGAGCTCATGTAAGGTCTTGAACCTGAAGAGGTATAATAACATCAACATGTCACATGGAGATCATAGAATGGCTTGGGTAGGAAGGGATCTTAAGGGATCATCTAGTTCCAAACCTACTGCCATGGTCAGGGACATCTCCCATTAGATCAGGTTGCTCAAAGCCCTGTTGAACTTGACCTTGAAGATAAAAGCTGTGGTCAAAGACAGATGTGATTGTCTCAGAAGGTGTTATGCAAGCATGGTCTGTTGGTCCCTGGGTTTAAACTGTTATCTTCATGAAGTGTTCTTCTGGAGTATGAAGATGGACATGTGCTTTGCCACTGTCCCTGGCACAACTGACTCTGCATTATGCTTTGGAGGTAATGTTTTACACCAAAAGAATCGCTTTCTAGGACTTTCTAACCTTTTCCATGATCAATCTACAGAGACAGCCTAGACAAATAGCTGAGATGAGATGCTTCAGCTGCAGACATAACGCCAAATAATTCCCAGATAAGTGGAGTGACACTCAGGTAGTGTTTCAGATTACATATCCTATCAATACAAGAGCAAGGAAGAGATCCTAGCTTTCCCACCATCCAAACATCTAGACCATGCTTCACAGAATCATAAAATGTAGGGGTTGGAAGGGACCTCTGGAGATCACCGAGTCCAATCTGCTGCCAAAGCAGGATCACCGAGTGCAGGTCACACAGGAATGCATCCAGAGAAGGAGACTCCACAACATCTCTGGGCAGCCTGCTCCAGGGCTCTGTCACCCTCACAACAAAGTTTTTCCTGATCTTGAGGTGGAACTTCCTGAGTTCTGATTTGTATCCATTTCCCCTCATCCTATCACAGGACACCACTGAAGAGAGTCAGGCCACTTCTTGACATCCACCCTTCAGATATTTGTAAATATTAATAAGATCCCCTTTCACCCTTTTCTCTTACCCCATGGATAACATTGTCCAACAGGACTCCAAGCTCCATGGAGCAGTTTTCCAGCAGGTCAAATCCTTGTAGATGAGTAATGAGTCTCCTTCCCTGGAGAGATTCCAAGCTCAGTTTGGCATTGTGATCCTGTGCAACCTGCTCTGGGTGACTGCTTTTGTTGAGAAGTTGTACTAGATGATCCCTAGAGGTCCCTTCCAAGCCCTATAATTCTGTGATGGTGTAATTATATTCAATCATACTTACAGATCCTCTTTCAGGAGGGATCTTCTTGTGCTCACAGTACCCTGAACACACTGACTGGTAGTCACTCCACTGGCTGTGGTTGGATTTTTCTTTCTGAGAATGGGAGATCTACATTTGAGTCAACCCTTGGCTGAGTTTTAGGTCTGGAGAATGAATGAAAGAGTTTGTCCAGAAATTTAGTAATACCTTTCTCCTACTTCAAACTCTCTCTCTATGGCTGTAGTGATTTTTGGACTTGTGGAGTTAATTAGTGTGTGTAATTTCTGGTAGAATGCAGCAAACCCAGCGAGAAACAGGCAGTGATGGAAAGTTCAAAGCTCACTTTTAATTCAGTCACCCATCTTACATATTCAACCTTGTTCTGGTCTATCAGGAAGTTGCTGAATGGATGGTTAAGGCTCTTTATTCCAACCTCATACTTACCTAGCCTGCAGGCAGCTGCAACCCCCTCCTTCTAATTATCAATCCAAAAGCATAGAGCCCACAGTTACATGAGTCACAAATTATATCTCCCAGCAGAGCATAAAGCTCCTTTTTCACACCTACAGAGGATGAGTCATGAAAAAAAAATGAGGGGAAGGAAAAAAAGGGAAATTCAACATTCACCATCAACAGAAAAGGTAAAACACCACCCCGAGTACAGCCAGATGCCTTTGAAATGGACAAAACATGGAGTTGGTCTTGAAGTAGGTTTTTTTCTCATGAAGCTTTGGTGAAAGGAAACAGAATAAGTTCCCTCTAAAGCTGTTCCTTAGTTGAGAACTGCAGGAAAAATCAATCTTGCACCAAAGGGAGGAAAGGAGACACAGCATCTGCAGAAGAGCTGGAGCATCTTCCCATTAGTGGGAATTGGTCCCCAGTGTTTGTAGGATTAAACCAGAGAGAGGAGAGACATGGCACAAGAAGTATTGTAGGATAGGACTGAATGCAATAGACTCATTAAAGCTGATTTAGTTTTCTTCTCCAACCCATAACTTCCCTTCTTCCCTTTGGGAAGGGAGAGGGTTTCATAGAGAGCATCTGTCAGCTGTCTAATGGCCAGCCCAACCTTAACCCTTGACAAAGGTTTCATCCACTTTGGTGTAGGACAGTCATTCTGTACATACAGAAGAGAAATGGACAATCTAACAGGCTCGTAGGAGAATGGGGGTGAACACACCTTCAAAATGTTACCCTGGGACACCCTCATCTGTCATGTTACTGAGAGAGGATTTATCAAAAAGGGAGATGTTTTCTGGAAGACATGCAAGGAACAAAGATTTCTCTCCATCAGGGATGTTACCAGATGAACTCCTGCCTGTTGAGTTATTTGGTGGTGATTAATGAAATCTCAGGAGTGATGCTTCTAGTGAAGATAAATTTCAGGTAAGCAGGTAAACAAACAAATGTTAGAGGAAAAGACTGTTGGGAGGCAAAAGGGATCCATCAGCATCTGCCAACTCACAAAAACAAAACAAAACAAAACAAAACAACTCTCTTGAACTAGAATGTGCTGAGGAAGCTGGATGGGAAGCCAAATTTTGTGAGGCACAAAATGCCTCACATTTCTACATCCTAAAATTAAGAGAAATTGCAGCCAAAGCACAATGCATGGTGCTGTTTTCTTCTCAGTCTGCAAACAGATCTTTGCCTTCAACATCTTTGGAGTGCTTCATGGGTTTATGTCCTTCTATTGTTCTGCTCATTTTCCATATCAGTGCCCTCTTTCAAGGACACATGAGTTCTTTTTAGTATCAGAATTTACTTTTTTTTTTTTTTTTTTGAGGAGACCTGCTGGTCACACTCTTCTTAATGCATCCCAGGATACTATTGGTCTTTTTGGTCACAGGAGCACACTGCTAGTTCATGGTGAACTTATCACCCACGAGTTTAGGTTGGATGTTAGGAAAAAGATTTGTTACTACAAGAGTGGTCAGGCATTGGAACAGGCTGCCCAGGAAGGTGGTGGAGTCACCATGCTTGGAAATGTTAAAAAAAGATGTGTGGACATGGTACTGTGGGACATGGTTTAATGGCTATAGTGGTGCTACATTTGTAGTTGGACTCGATGATCTTAGAGGTCTCTTCCAGCTTTAATACTTCTATGATTCACACTTGCTGCTCCCTTTCTGCAGGCATCAGAGCCATAGACTGGAACAAGGTAAGCTCAGCACAGCTTGAAAGGTCATGCTGATACATCTAGTGCTCAGAAAACCTCATCTCTAGTCTGTCTTAGAGAGATGCTTAACCTTTGCTCATTTTCTACACTGCTCAGCACGTCTGTTTCTCCTGTCACTTGTGTTCTCTTAATTGCTCGGTAGTGAATTTCTAACAACATCCCTTTTTTCAGTTTTGGCTTTAAAAATAAACCCCAAAATGTTTAACTTTCTCACAGAATAAAAGAATCACACAATGCTGGGAGTTGGAAGGGACTGATGGAGATCATCTACTCCATTTCACCTGCTAAAGCAGGGTCATGCACAGCAGATTTCCCAGGATCATGTCTAGGTGGGTTTGGAATCTCTCCAGAGAAGGAGAGTCCACAGCCTCTCTGGCCAGCCTGGTCCAGGGCTCTGCCACCTTCAAAGCAAAGAAGTTTGTCCTTATGTTGTGATGGAACCTCCTGTGTTCCAGTACATGCCTGTTCTCCTTTGTCATATTACTGGGCACCAGTGAAAAGGGACTGGCCCTATTTAGTTATTGATGAACACTGGGAAGATCCTTTGGGGCTGATGAATGTTCAAGGGATTTCTATATCTGTTGAATCTGAGGAGTACTGAAAGGTAAACAGAGACTGGACACACACACAAAAAAAAAAAAAAAAAAAGAAAGAAAAAACCAAACAACCCCAAAACAACCACCCCCAAAAAATAAAGCTGCTGTCAACCAAAGAAATGTGCTTTAAGGAGATGTTTTTTCCTGCCATTGACTCCCCATGCAAGACTGTCCTTGTCTCAGAGGGTTTTAATGCTTACTAAAATACAGGGAGTTCAATAATAATATATTTGACGTCACTGCTAATTAAATAACATAAATGCAGAAAGCTTCTTAAGGGATTATCTGTGATAGAACCTCAGGATTTGCACTGCTTACACTCAGAGGTTCAGATGCCAGACCACCACAGTGAAGTAGTGGGCATGTAGCCATCAAAATAAATGGTATTGTGTAATAATCAAGGTTTTTAATTTCGGAGATTAAGAAACAAGATGATCAGCCACTGATTTGTCTGTCAAGGGCCATAATGCTGCTCACAGTAAAACCAGGATTAGGCACTGATCAGAAAGCCTCAAAAGCTAACAAAAATCAATATGCTCAGGCTCAAGATGCAGTGACTGTACTGCATCTTCTCACATGGGGGCTTCTGCTTTCTATATTCTCCAGCTGGAGGGGAATAATAACATATCCCATTTGATTACTCAAGGAGAATCAAGGAACTGTTTTGTTTAGAAAAGACCTCTAAGTCCAACCATCAACCTAAAATCCCCATGGCCTGAACTGCCATGTCCACACATTTCTTGACCACCTCCAGGAACTGGTGACTCCACCACCTCCCTGGGCAGGGAGAGTACGAGGAGAAGATTCTCAGATTTGAGATCAGCAGAGCCCTGGAGCAGAGAAGTTGTGGAGTCTCCTTCTCTGGAGGGGTTTCAAACCCATCTGAACGTTGTGATCCTGGGTGACCTGCTGGGGGTGACCCTGCTTTAGCAGGGAGATTGGACTAATGATCTCCAGAGATTCCTTCCAGCCCCCAACCATGCTGGGATTCTGGGATTGCTGAGGGTCATATGATAGAAAAGGGAAGTCAAATGTTTTTTATTCTGGGAACTGAAAGTGTTACTGAAAGTAATCATGAGAGGGAATTGACATTAAGGAATTGGATTTGATATCTTACACAGAGCATAGTCTCAAAGTACAGTTTGCTGTCAGGAAGGCTTGGTCTGGGCACTTCTTCTCTGACCTTCTGCTCTCCAGAGGCCAGTGGTGAAACGTGATGACCAAACCGCTCGAAACAAGCTCTAAGAGCAGCCCCTTAGGGAAAGTTCTGAGAAGGAGAGATGGTGTGCTAAAGGAAGACAGTGGGGGAATTAGCAAACAATGGCAATAACTGAAGGAAAAGTCAATAAATGCAGCATTGATTTTCTGATGTTCTCTCTCTGTGTGTGCAATGCTACTAACTTTGACTGTTTAATTATTTGAGACACTTTGCACTGGTTAAGTATTTTTCTGCCTGAATAACACCATAGCTTGGATGCCTTAGCATCTCAACTGTCTCTGCATATCATTTCATCTCCCATAAAGTTCAGCTGAAAGAAGAAACCTCAACCTTTACAACTGAGAGATCAAATGGGTAAAAAAAAAATAAAATAAAACAACTACTGCAACAATATTCAGAGGAGAAATAATTTCCCTTGTGTGCCAAACTGATCAGTTTGGATTCAATTTACCAACTAACTTCTCTCCTGACTGACAAAAAAAAAATGCTGGTGGTCATTTCTTTGGCTTTTCTTCCACAGATGAAGGGGAGATGAAGAGAAATAGGTTGAAATCAACAATGAATGAAAGGAAGCTCAGAAGCAGGGAGATTCTGAAGTGTGCTTCTAATATTGTCTAGAAAATCATGGAATCATAGAGTTACAGAATTGTTAAGGTTGGGATAGACCTCTAAGATCATTGAGTCCAACCTTCAACCTAAGACCACCAGGGACATGAAACCACCCCACAGACATCCATGCTCACAACTTTCTTGAACACCTCCAGGGATGGTGACTCTACCACATCCCTGGCAGCCTGTTCCAATGCCTGACCACTCTTTCAATAAAGAAATTTTCCTAATATCCAACCCTAGGACAATTTCAGGCCATTTCCTCTGTCACTTGTTACTTAGGAGAAGAGACCAACTCCCACCTCACTCCAAACTCCTTTCAGGGAGTTGTAGAGAGCCCAAAGGTCTCTCCCCTCAGCCTCCTTTTCTTGAAACAAAACAACCCCAGTTCCCAGAGCCACTCTTCACTAGACCTGTTCTCCAGACCCTTCAGCAGTTTCATTGCCTTTCTCTGGGACCTGTTCCAGTAACTCAATGTCCTTCTTGTAGTGAGAGGCTGAATGGATGTGGGTCTTTCAGTCAGCCCCAGAGACTCTATAATAAAGAGACCACTGGGCAAAATTCAAACAGAAAAATCCCCAAAATAGAGATTGATTCCTGTTTACTGCTTTATGGCTATCTATTAAAACCAGAATGGAATTTCACATTTTCACTCACCGAAAATTCCCTTGACAACACCTGTATGATTTTTGACATATTCTTCCAATATTTACTGTCCCTGTTTAAGGAAACAAGTGAACCAGAGGGCCAGCAAAACAATGTAAACTGATGTGCACTACCCATAATGGACACATGCTTGTGCACCAGCTACTGAAAGAGTGGTCAGGCACTGGAACAGGCTGCCCAGGGAGGTGGTGGAGTCACCATCCCTGGAGGTGGTCAAGAAACACTGTGGACACAACAGTTTGGGACATGGTTTAGTGGGCATGGTGGTGTTGGATTGGCAGTTGGTCTTGATGATCTTAGAGGTCTTTTCCAACCTTAATGATTCTGTGGTTCCTGGAGTGGAAAGCTTGCATTCGAAACCCTTCTCTGCTAGGAAGAATGCCTTTGTTCAGTAGTAAAAAAATATGAAGAAACTTCATCTCCACTCTACCTGCTAGGTCTTGGCTCAGATAAACCAAAAGTTAGTTTGGCATTTTTCTTTGGGAAGTAAAAATATGTACATTAAAAAGGGTATAATTTTGTTTGATGCAAAAGAGCTCTTTCCTGTGGGGTATTTGCTTGAAACAGGCAATAAGAAAAAGGCAGGAAAGGAAACAATGAGTGTGATTGCTGAGCTTGTTCCAAGCACTCTTGTGGTTCAAAATCCAGGCTCAGAATTAATGCAGAGTCTGGCTTTTCCTCCAGTTCTTTTAAATACAGGTGGAGTGTTGAACCCATGCTGGAGTTAAGCTCCTTCTGCCCTCATAACTAAAGTTTGTGTGGGTTTTTTTGCCTGATAAATTATAGCAAGTGTAGATGTAGATGGTATTTGCACATCTATTGCATGTGTTACCCAGCACGTGACAAAACTTTTTCACCACTATCTTCAGTGAATATTTCCACATTTCTATGCAGAGCCAAAGAGCAGCAACAAGCAGAAACCTGGCAGTGTCCTGTCTGAAGCAATTTCCCTCTTGAGAGACAAATTTTCTTTGTTCACGTAGGGCAGTTTAACCCACAGCATGGTTCACCAAGCAGTTATTGTCCCTGAGGGTAATGGTGATTAAACATAACTGAATTAAAATATTTAACCAACATCATTAGAGAAACAGGTAACATTTATTGCTGTGGGAAACACAGGGAGACTCCACACCATGGAAAGCTGAAAGGAAAAAAAAAATCAACCAGCCTTTTGTTTCCTTCCCTAAATAGAAGTGCAGCAAATATCTCCTCAGCATTAAGAGATTGTGAGTATTGCTCCTTGTTAGCCAAGTCAGTGCTGAGCTTTGCAATGTGGTCCAGGGAGAATTTGCCAGACACCACAGGGGTGGCACAGAAGACTTTCTCTCAGTCTGGAAAGCAGCAGGATTTCTTTGTTGACTTGAATGGGCTTTAAGAAAATAATGAATGAGTACAAAAAGAGAGAAATGTTTCAGGTCCCTTGGTATCTTTGTAGCCTCCACTGGACTTTCACTGGTAACTCTCTGTCACTTTTGAACTGAGGAGCCCAGATCTTGACCCAGGACTCCAAATGTGACCTCACTAAGGCAGAGTAGAGTAGTAAGAGAATAACTTCACCTGATAAGTAAAATTTCTATGTCCAGGACTGAAATAGAAACCACATAGAACATACCAAGGATGTGAGTGCTAAAATGATCCCAGGAACCAAACTGCTGGCAAACATGAGAACTGACTTCATCCTTCATTCCTACATATTCCCTGCCTATAAAAATAACTTCAGGCTAAGAGGACATTCTCTTGTTATGTAACTGTGATTCAGTTCCCTGTAACTGTACCTACAGAAATGCAGCTCTGGCAAAGTGGTACTTTAGAGAGGCTTGGATCAGAGTCTTGTAGAGGAGTCAAGGTATCAAGTGAAAAGTAACAGTGATGAAGTGAATACCATGGATGGGCTATGTGATGGACATCAGCTGTTATACTGGCCCTGTAGAACATCTCCAGTTGGTTGGGGTAGTCATGGAGATGCTTCAAAACATTGTGTACTGAGGTGAAGACTGGAAGGAAGATAAAGGGCAGAATTGATATAAACCTGAGATTTTCCCAGGGAAGTCATGGATGCCCCCTCCCTAGAGGTGTTCAAGGCTAGGTTAGATGAAGCCTTGAGCAACCTGGTCTAGTGGAAGATGTCCCTGCCCATGTCAGGGGGGTTGGAACTAGATGATCTCTAAGGTCCATTACAACCCAAACCATTCTATGAATCTATGAATTTCAATTACAAAGAGAAATATTTTGTAGCCTTGCTGCATCTCCAACAGTTGTTGCAAGTGCTTCAGGGATGGTGGTGATCCCCAGGATCTGGAGAACAAACCTTATGAGGGGCAGTGAGGGAACTGGGGTTATTTAGCTTGGAGAAAAGGAGGCTTAAAGGAGACCTTCTGGCTCTCTAAAACTCCCTGAAAGGAGGTTGGAGAGAGGTGGGGGTTGGTGTTGGTCTTCTCTCCCTGATAACATCCATAAATCAAGAGGAAACAGCCTTAAGCTGCACCAGATGAGGTTTAGGTTGGATGTTAAAGTAAACTTCTTCACTGAAACAGTTCATAAAACACTGGAATAGGCTCCCTAAGGAGGTGGTTGAACCTCCATCCCTGGAAGTGTTTAGAAGATACAGAGATGTAGTGCTGAGTGCCATGGTTTAGCTTCAGTCTTGGTAGAGTTAGATAATGGTTGAACTGATGATCTTAAAGGTCTTTTCCAACTGAGGCTACTCTATACTGTATGACTGTCTGATCATTTCATTCCCCTGAGGTACCATCCAGCACAGGTGCAGGATACATGGGACAGTCTGTTACATGGGAGAAAGAGAAAGGCAGAAGGACAAGTGAAGAAAGAACATTTCTTGAAGTTTTATTGGCAGGAATTTATATAGGACATGTGATCTTTTCTTTCTCTTTCTTTCTTTCTTTCTTTCTTTCTTTCTTTCTTTCTTTCTTTCTTTCTTTCTTTCTTTCTTTCTTTCTTTCTTTCTTTCTTTCTTTCTTTCTTTCTTTCTTTGTTTCTTTCTTTCTTTCTTTCTTTCTTTCTTTCTTTCTTTCTTTCTTTCTTTCTTTCTTTCTTTCTTTCTTTCTTTCTTTCTTTCTTTCTTTCTTTCTTTCTTTCTTTTTTTTTTCAGTCTTCTTTCCAGTCTGTCCTTGACATCCTAATGCTCAAAAACATCAATAATAGTAGAGAAGTCACTTTGTCCTTCAGCCCAGGAGCTCCATGGGTTCTCAGCTGGAAATATTTTCTCTTTAAAAGTTCAAAGCTCCAGGAATCTCTGTGAGAAAAATAGAATAAATAGAATCAGATGTTGCACGAGGTAAATAACAGTACTTTGGGCAACTGGAACCTCCCCATTAGGGAGCTCAATAGGAGAGGGGAAGGATGGGACTGATACAGCCTGGTTGATGGTCAAGATAGAAACAACAGGACATTGGACATCTCAGCCACAACTCTGCAGCTGATACAGGTCTTTTGTTCATTACCCTCAGCTCCCTCCATCTAGGTGTTGCTCAACAGTCAATGGCTTCCTCCATGTCTCTCAAAGAAGGAATATTTTCTGGCACTGGGACTGTCAGGCATGGAACAAGCCACATCAATACTAATATTTTCTTACTCTCCAAAGCAAACTGGTCACTTCAAAACTGCAGCTGTGTGCAGGCACTGCCCCTGGGTGAGTCCCTGCTCATGCTCACTCAAGAGGATGGGGCCAGGCTCTTTTCAGTGGTGCCCAGCAACAGGACAATGGGCAATGGTCACAAACGAGAACACAAGAAGCTCCATCTAAACATGAGGAAAAACTTCTTGACTCTGAGAGTGACAGAAGACTGGAAGAGGCTGCCCATAGAGATTGTGGAGTCTCCTTTTCTGGAGACCTTCCAAACCCACCTGGATGTGATCCTGTGCAACCTGCTGTGGGTAAACCTGCTTTAGTGGAGGGGTTGGATTAGATGCTCTCCAGAGGTCACCTCCAAACTCCACCATTCTGTGATTCTATGCTTAGCAGTTACCAAGGAGTATGCTAGTTGGCCCCAAGGGGATGTTAGTGACCCAGTGGGATACACCTGACACTTTTTGATTTACTGCTGTCAATGGAGCCAGTGGGAAACTGGTCATGATTTAAGAGCAATCCTCTTCATAAAGGGTAAGCAGATGACTACTGGTATGAAATGTGCTGCAAACACTAAAGCTCACATCATGCATTACAAACACCTTGAGATGAGGTTCTTCAGGTGGTTCCAGGAGGCCTGCTGATTTGCACAGGAGTTAACAGTTTGTTCAGCTCTAGGCAGTAACATGTTAACCATTTAGAAGTGTTAAAGGAGACAGTGTCATTCCTTCTTTGCATTGCTAAACAGACTGCAAAGGTGCCAGCATCTGCTCTTAAGTGACTCTTAATGGCTTCATTAGAGTGGAACTGCAAAAATCATCTGTGGGAAGGTCAAGGCCTTCAGTCAGCTCTCCAGCTCAGGCCAGTTGATGCTAGAACTACTATTTTTAGAAATGAACAGTTGGTGAAGATGGTCTCTTGTCCTAAGTTACAAGTGATAGGCCAAGTGGAAACAACCTCAAGTTGCACTAGGGGAGGTTTGGGTTGGACATGAGGAACAATTTCTTCCCTGTAAGGGTTGTCAAGTCCTGAAGCAGGCTGCCCAGGGCAATGGTGGATTCTCCCTCCCTGAAGGGTTTGAAAAGATGTGTGGAGAGAGTTGCTGAAGGACATCTTAGGTTAATGGTTGGAACTGATGATCTTGGAGGTCTTTTCCAACCAAAACAATTCTGTGACTGTATGATGGAATGGCAGTGTTAGCAGCTGAATTTACTGATATTAAGTGTGTCTTCCAACCTAAATGACTCCATGATTCTGTGATGCTACTGAGCATCCTAGAAATCTTCCATAGCTTTGTCTATAGCAAAGTCAAAAACTGGGCCATAGTAGGTTATTTGGATCTTTTCCACAGTCTGTAGGGGCAATGCATGTAGACATTCACTCACTGAAGATTTATGGAGCTGGATTTTAGAGACATCCTGGTGAAAGAGAGGAGAATGCCATCTTCACTGACGGAAGAGCTTGTGCAAGGCCTTGAATTCATTGAGGATATATTAAGAAACAGGGGTGGAATTTGGATGAAGTGAGAGGGTATTAACAAGGCATTGAAATACGATGCAGCAAGATAGGGACAGTGTAGGAGATATTCACTTCAGAGGTCTCCACGTTCCATGTCATCCAGAAAGGGAGGAGTAGAGTGAGAATAGCTCCAGGATTGCTATGTTTGAGGCCATCTCGGGTACCAAACTGACACAGTCATGCCACTCAGCCAAATGGCCAACTGAAGATATTCCTGTGCAACCTGCTCTAGGCACATCTGCACTAGCAGGGTTGTTGGGCTAGATGATCTCCAGAGATCTCTTCAAAACTCCATCATTCTGTGATTCTGTGATTGTCAGTACCCAAGCTGACCATTTAAATTATTCTCATGGCACTGCTCTTTGGCTTGTCCAGCATGGCAAGGTCTGAGGCACGCCATGAGAAATCTCTGCCTTGCAGCCAACCTTTTTAATGGCACAAACCATCATCAAAGACAAGGCTAGGGAATTTGACTTTCAGCTGTAACCTCATGCCTGTAACCCTGTCACAGGCAAACAAGGATAAAATTAGAAATGGCTTGCTTTGGTTCATTAGCTGTGTCTGGGGATCTGGAGTGGTAGGAAACATTCCTCACTAATGAGCAAGGGGAGGGGCAGAGACACAAGCAGGGCATTTTTTCCCATCCTCTGTCTGTAGAGTTCTCCTCTGGTATTCACAAAGGTGGCACCTGAGTGCCTTGCAAATATTAATGAATCTCCTCACGTCTCTTGGTTGTATTTACTGTGCATGACTTATTAAATACAATCCAGGCCATGGGAATCTAACAGGAATTCAAAGATCTATTTGTAGTGTGGCACAGTCACTTCTGTTCTCTTCAATCCTCCTGGGCACAGTTGGAGACATGAGAATTACCCATTTAAGTGTAATAAAATCAAACCCATGTAAGCTATTACTTGCTATTAAAGCTTTATGCAATGTGCAATAAGGAAGAAAGCAATGTTCCTCCTCTCTTCTTCTCAACTTGAAAATCAAGACATGGCTAGGAAGTTCTCTGAACACTTCCAGTGAAAAATCCCAAGGAAAGCAGGTCATGAGGAGCTCTCTGGGGGATGGCAAAAGGCTCTTATGTAAGGTGGAATTTCCCACTTGCTTCCTGGTGAACACACTGAGTTATTTCCCATCTGGTTGGCGCTGAGTGTGGGATGGCTTCAGTTGCAGAGCCAGCCACACTTCAGTCTCTCTCTCACCCTGATGGTGAGGACGTTTGCCAACAGCAGAACAGGCTGGTTTGCAGAAGCTGAAGAAAGCCCATGGGAATTTGTTCCCCTCAGTCAGCTCTCATGAGACAGCCTGCAGCACAAGTTCATCTGATGTGAACTTCTGAAACCTTCTCCTTCTTACCACTGTGGTTGTGTTCCCCAGGTAGGATCTTTGTCTCTACACCCACTTCTAAACCTTCTCCACCTTTCATTTTCCCTCCCTCCACTCTTCTTTTTTCCTCCCAAACATCTTTGTCTTTCATCTTGCCATCTCCTTATGATCCATCCTTACTCCAGCTTTTCTCAGATGTTAATTCCCACAGCTCCCACCTCGTGAGGGTGATTCCAGCCCATCACCACCATGAGCTCAGTGATGGCTGGGTCTACTTAACACAATCAGCCTGCAAGCCTCACCTCCAAGCTTCATTGCAGAGTTTAGACAGCACAGTTTGGATGCTGAAAGCAAAATGCGTCAGCTTTTCTCTACATGAACTTTGCTACTCTTCCCAGTACTATTTCTCACTTCTCAGGTCAAAGTCTTGAGGAAGGGAACTCTCCAATGAGAGTTTCCACAACACTGGGACTTATCCTACCTGGGATGTAAAGTCTTGCCCTTCAAGCAAAGGCCAGAGATGAGCCATTTGAGCACTGGAAACAAGTGATGCTTTTGGTTTTCCAAAGGAATTTAGGAAAATAATTCAGTTTTCAGCTCTGGAGCCAAATCAAAAAGCCTTTCCCTGACCAGTATGTAATATAGACTCGTGGCATTCCTTAGGTTGGGAAAGACCTTTCAGATCGAGTCCAACTGTTAACCAAACACTGCAAGGTCACCACTAAACCATGTCCCTCTGCACCACAACTACACAGCTTTTAAATCCTTCTAGGGGTGGTGACTCCACCATTTCACTGAGCAGCTTGGTCCAGGGCTTGACAACAAGTTTTGGGGAAAAAAATTTCCTAATACTCAGCCTAAACCTCCCCTGGCAAAACCTGAGGCCATTTCATCTTGTCATATTGCTTGGTACTTCACAAAAGACACCAACCCCCAGTCTTGCTCCAGTCTCTTTTCAGGGAGTTGTAGTGAGCCAGAAAGTCTCCCCTGAGCCTTCTTTTCTCCAGGCTGAACAATTTTGGTTCCCTCAGCTACACCTCACAAGACTTGTGCTCTAGGCTCTTCACCAGCTTTGTTGCCCTTCCCTGGACATGTTTCAGCATCTCAATGTCCTCAGAGTGAGGATCCCAATTCATTCAACATTACAGAAATAATATCATAGAATGGTAAGGGGTTGGAAGGGACCTCCAGAGATCATTGAGTCCAAATTCATTCAACCTTATAGAAAACTTTACATCTTCTAGCCAAGGGTAGTTTTTACCATGAAAGAAAAAGTAACTTTAAACAGGGGCAAGTCAAATATTTCCTCTTTTTTCCAGCCTTTTTTTTTTTTTTTCATTTATTCTAAAGAATGTAGCTTTTCTTGAGCAGTTGGAACAATTTTTCCCTGAGGAGGAAAGAGGGTTTCAAGGCATTTTTATAGAGCTGAAGGGACCATTGTTGTTCTCCTTCTGTGCCTTGCTTTCTTCACAATGAAGATAATTATAAATATCTGCACTGTTATAAATAAGCACACAGGGATCTGTATTTTTCTTTATCTGTATACATGTTCCTTACATCATATCCTAGATCAAGCTGGTGTGGTGCTGTAATACATAGAATGAGATGAGCTAAATGTCAGCACAGAGTAGGCGAACCTGGTGCTAATCCAAACATTAAAGCAGGGTAGAACATTCCAAAACTTCACTGATGAATAAAGGCAAAGAGCTCCAAATAATATTTCTCTTTTCCTTTTTTTAGGAACTTCTCTTGCTGAAGACATTGACTTTCTAAGGGAAGGGTGGCAGAGTCATCATCCCTTGGAGATATTCAAGAAACCTGTGGGCATGGCACTTCAGGGCATGGTTTAATGGCCATGGTGGTCTTAGGTTGATGGTTGGACTTGATGATCTTGGAAGTCTTTTCCAGCTGCAACAATTCTGAGTCTGTATTCACTTCTGCCAAGGAACTGCCATTTTTAGGTATAGTTTACCCATGCTCTTCTGGATGTCTCCTGGTTGGATTCCATGTCTTCTCATGCCAAGAAGCATTTCTACTGGAATATTCATGCTGAATAAGTTTTACATTATTTCAGTTCATTATGTTCAGCCTGGAGAAGAGAAGGCTCCAGGGAGACCTTGTAACAGCCTTCCAGTACCTGAAGGAAGCCTACAAGAAAGCTGAGGAGGAGCTTTTACAAGGGCTGATTGTGACAGGATGAGAGGGAATGGATTTAAGATGGAAGAGGTAGATTTAAACTGGAGATTAGGAAGAAATTCTTTACAATGAGGTTGGTGAGGCACTGGAACAGCTTGCCCAGGGAGGTTGTGGATGCCCCCTCCCTGGAGCCCATCAAGAGCAGGCTGAATAAGGCCTTGAGTAACCTGGTCTAGTGGAAGGTGTCTCTGTCCATGGAAGGGGGTGGGGGGGTGTTGGAACTAGATGATCTTTAAGGTCCCTTCTGACACAAACTGTTCTATGATTCTATGATTTTGAATCCAACAGAATTTCAAAATCCCCTCAGTAGAGAGAAGATAACAATAAATCAGCCCAGGAATGCCAGTGCTAGGTCCTCAATCTTCCCAGTATTTAGAGTTTTACTACTCAAATCTAAGTATCTTCAGTCTTCTCAGTGGGCACAAACAAGAAGACAGGAAGTTCCATCTCAACATAAGCAAAAACTTCTTCACTTTGAGGGTGCTGGAGCACTGGAGCAGGCTTCCCAGAATGGTTGTGGAATCTCCTTCTCTGGAAAAATTCCAAACCACCCACCTGGATGTATTCCTGTGCAACCTGCTGTGGGTGACCCTGCTTTGGCAGGGAGGGTTGGACTGGATGATCTCCAGAGTTCCATCCCCTGCTATTCTGTGCTTCTGTGCTTTGCTAGACTTCTTTCTTCAGCAGGTTTCAGTGGTGCTTTTTTCTTTGCACTTTTCAGCCCTCTCTCTCCCAAATACCTTTTCAAGAAAAAGAGGCTTTTTGGACATAACTCACAGGATTTCAGGAGATGCTGTGTGGGCACATCTCAGACAGCATTTCCACCAAGAAAAGTCACTTACTTCCGCTCTTGGTAGCACCGAGATCAGACTCTACTGTGGCACTCAGGAGGAAGCGAGAAGAAAAGGTCAAGGAGGCTAATTTGTAATTAAAGGGATGTAATTAAAGAGATGAGTCATTCCACAAGTGAGCTGTGAACCTTAGCTCATCTCTTATCTATGTGCACACACTGATGTCTGCTAGAAGCAGAGGGATGGAGACTTGCTTCATTTGAATGTTAAACATCTGTCTGGGGCTTCATCTGCTTGTTAGAAAAACTGGTTTAGACTTCACAACCCACAAAGAGGCCTCATGGACAGTCCCTGCAAACCAGCTCCACTTATTCTCTTTCCTCCATCTCAGGATAATCACTTCTTCAAGACAGATTTCTTCTGGGAGTCATTTACCAAAAATAGAAAGGAGTTTTCTTGACAAGGAAGCACCTGGAAACCTGTTGGGGTTGGTTCAAGAGAAAGCTGTCTTTGCAGAAAGAAAATCATTGTAAAGAGAAAGAGAAAGAGAAAAGCACCAATGAGGAGTTGGGAGGAGGATCACAAACATAGAGGCACAGGGATATGGCCAAGTGCAGGGTGAGACTGAAAAGATTTAAACTCTCTGTTGTTTGGTTGAGGTCAGCCAGAAAGAAAAGCTGAGGTCATTCAGCAGATATAAGAAGAAATCTGAAACCAGTTACTGACTTCTCTCCTCTCAGAGATGCTCATATGACTAAGCAGAACTGAATTGGGTTGAAGATGCCAAAGACTATTTTTGCTGCAAAAAGATGTTTTATTGGCATCTTGTACAACCTGAGATTACCAAAGGAAGCCAAGGCTTCTGCAGGATGCTGTCTGATTCAGTGCAGAGGCCAGGAGAAGCTTGTGCCCATCTACAGGAGTTGCTGGAGTCTTTGTAGGATCAATATTCACATCTGCTGGTAATACACACTGGTGTGCAGGTGTCCTCATCTCAGGTGGAGATAAGAGCTTTGAGGTCATGTGGACCTCCTCACAGCTTAAAAGGAAATCTGCCCTCATCTCTGCTTCTAACTAGCAATGTCAGACCACAAAACAAAGTGGTCAGATACATCTTCCTTATTGTCACCCAAAACTGTGTGGAGACAAAGAAACAACAATCCTGTAAGCCTTTGACACAAAATCCACAAAGAGGACTCCTGTCAGGACCCATTGTTTGTGGACAGGCATATTTTGTTCATAGGACAACTGAAAATTTATCCTAGCTCTGCAGAGCATGATCAGTCCTGCTAGACATCTGGTTATTTGATGTTTCCTGTCCTTTCTCCGTTCATCACATGGACCTTCTAGGACTGGTTATTCCAGGTGGATGTTTGGATATAATATGGATGTAGAATCATAGAATCATAAAATTCTAGAATCATAGAATGGTTTGGGTTGGAAGGGGCCTTAAATACTGAGTTCTACCCCCCCTGCCATGGTGAGTTTTGAGCAGAACAGACCAGAACAGGTTGCTCAAAGGCTCATCCCACATCTGGGAGAAGATGAGATCTATTAACAAGGCAAATTTGCAGTTGTAACTTACTGAACAGGTCAGGAGAAGACTGTTTGCTATTGATAGCACAAGAAGAATGAAACTTGCAGCACAGATGGTGGCTTTCCTCTCTCTGTCTAATGTCATTCTCTTCAAGCCCACTCAAAAAGAGCAAGGTACCTGCGTGTTCCATCATTCCTTTCTGCAGGGCTGAGTTTCCCTAAGCTCATGAAGGGAAACAAAAAGCAAAGGCAGATTGATGTGGCTGAGCAAGCGCTCCAGAGCTAATATCATCCAACAATAATTTTGGCTGGCTCATCTAATTAGAAAGCAAAGAGATGCTTCCACTAATGGCAATCTACACACATGCCTATATATAAACATATATATCTGCCCATGAAAGGAAGCAGCTCTTAATTTTAATTAACAGCCTGGTTCTCCTGGCCGTGCTCCAGGTTGAACTGACAGATGGTGTCAAGCCACTTTCTTTCTATCCTCCCTTTAATAATGTCCTAACCAAGAGCAAATGCTTCCTCCCTTCAATGCAGAATTGCCTGAACTCATGGCCAGACCTTCTACTGGATTTTCATTAAGTCATGAGTATGTGGACTCTGGCTCATTAATGCACAGGTTGTTGAAGGCCTCTAGTGACATTAAGTCTTTGACTGGCAGCAGCTTTGTCTGGCAAAGCTAAATCAGGACTGACTCATGATGAAAGCTTGTGAAGAGTGAAATGAAAGGACAGCTGCAAAGTCCTCACTGACCATATTCACATCTCTACCTCAAGAAGGGTAGAGGACAAGAAGGAAATTCTTTCTCCCTCACTATTAGCTCCTTGGCTTCTCATCTTAGAGTAATTCTGCTTGCTTCCACTGGGCTGGCATGGAGATGCTCCCTGATTCAGTTCTGGTGGACTTCACATCTGAAGTACATTCAAGATGAGGAAGGCACACAGTGCATTGGGCTAAACATTTCCTCATGAACAGTCATGTGGATAAAAGTTTTGAAAGGATAAAAAGGCAGATTTCTACCTTGCTATGAAGCACAGATACCTGAGATAATGTGTCAAGTTGAGCCTAGTATTGGAACCAGTATGGCCTTACCTCTTACCTGCTGAAGGTATTCCAGAATGGTTCCTATATATATATGCCCTCACTGGATTTTTTTTCCCACTTTTTATTTGTTCTGTCAGTCTTTCTCCAGTTGGTTTGGGTGAGGCTAGGATGCTTCCCATCACAGAATCACAGAAATCCAGTTTTGGCCCCTGAAACATCATGAAGCCACAAAGCCACAGGTAGGCAAAATTAGGGAGATATTGTGAGAGAAAACAACCTTTTCTGGCTTTTTCTCTTAGAATCTTTCCCTGTACAACCACTAAAGGTCAATGTCAGAGGCAGCACATGAGCCAGATGGACGCTTTGGTCCGACTGGGGACAGCTGTTCTCCCCTTCCTAAGCAGCAGAAGCCCCACAACTTCCCTGGGTAGTTCTCTCTGATGCCTAATCAGTCCTGCTGCTAAAAATAGCCATTGCTTATTCATACTAAAATTATGCCAGTAATTAACAGAAAATTAATTCAAGCCAGGCTGCTATACCCCTGAGAGTATACGACCTTGATTTGTGCAGTGAAGAAGAATTAGCCAAGGTCCATCCAATGTGAACCATCAAAACAGGAGAAACAGACCATCCCAGGACTCACAACTCTTTTTTTTCTCTTCTGCACAAGGTTGGTGGACCACAAGGAAGGCACATCACCTGTTGTCTTTTCTATTATCTCTTTGTCTATTTCCTTGCCAGCAACGATTTTGCATCATCTTTAACATTTTCTTGAAATATTGGCATTTTCTTTGGTAATTTTGTCCCTTTTCTAGGAACATTTTTCATCTCTGGATGCTGTTTTACAACTCCACAAATCTTATCCTGGCCTGTGGAAATATGGCTGATGCAGTTGCATTGCTTGTCTGTCCCTCTAACTATCCACCTTGCTGCCCATGTACCTGACTATCATCTTAGGATCATAGAAATGTTTCAGTTGGAAAAGATCTCTTAGATGATTCAAGTCCAACCGTTACCTAACTCTACAAAGGTGATTTTTTTTTTATCTATAATCTGTAGTTGGTTATCCAAATCATAGAATCATTTTGGTTGGAAGACCATTGAGTCTAAACATCAACCTAGCAGAGCCATGTCCCTCAGCACCACATCTGCACAGCTTTTTAATACCTCCAGGGATGGTCACTCAATCATCCCCTTGGGCAGCCTGTTCCAGTGTGTCACAACACTTCCAGCAAAGAAATGTTCCCTAATATCCAATCTAAACCTCCCCTGGCACAAGTTGAGGCCATTTTCCCTGCTCCTATCACATGTCATTAGGGAGAAGAGATTAACACCCATCCTGCCTAAGTTCAAGCAAATTCAACAAGGATAAAGTTCTCAAAGGCCTAGACCCACTTGGTTTTGAGAAAATTGGTCAGAAACATCAAAATTAGTGATCCCATCAAAGGAATCTCAGCTCCTCAACCACTCTCAGAAGCAGCAACCAGAAGTGATCCAGAAAATCCATACCCTGACCATGATGCCTTTTGCACAGCAAAAAGGAAAGGGTAATGGGATGGACTCAAAGGGTAAGTGATGATAGACAAATGGAGAACTGGGAGCTTAGAGGACTCAGGGTACATGTACATGGGAAATAAAGCTTCCTGATAACCTTTGCAGCTCATCAGAAATCCTCCTTCATGAAAACTGCACCTTTTGGCTGTGCTCAAGCTGCAAAGGCTATAAATCTATTTTCTCTATTTGGGCCCCATCAGATCTGTGTCTTAATCCCAGGCACATTCCCATCTCTATCCTTTGACACCATAGCTTTTGCTGAAGAGACTGAGAAGACAAGTGTTAAGCACAGGGCTGTGTTATTGACTACAAAAAATCTATGCTTGGGGTCATTGGCACCTCTGAAAAGGTTATGATGAAGCAGGATGTGCAATTTCTAAAGGTCAAGTAGCAAAAGGGATCTCTGACTCCTGCCTCTGGATGTGTGAAGGATGTTTTCATCCCAGAGACAAAACCAAAAATGTAACTCCTGGAAGAGCTATGAGTCACACCACATGAACACAGTCAATGATCTCTAGAGGTCCCTTCCACCCTCTGACATTCTGTGACTCTGTAACCTTCTTTTTTGTCCTTTTAGTTGTGCATTTCTTGTTGAGCATCAGACAAAACATAGAATCACGGAATTGTTTTGGTTGGAAGAGATCTTTAAGATCATCAAGTCCAACCATTAACCCAACACTGCCAGATCACCACTGAACAATGTCCCTTAGCACCATATCTACATGGCTTCACAGGCCCTCCAGGGATGGGGGATGAAGTTTTTTTTCCTAATATCCAACCTAAAATCCCTCAGCACAACTTGAGGCTGTTTTCTCTTGTCTTATCTCTTGCCCCCTCTGAGTACTGGCAGGTGTCCCTGGAGCCTTCTCTTCTCCAGGCTGAACAACCCCAGCTCCCTCAGAGGAGATGCTCCAGCCCCCTGAAAATCTTCATGGCCTCTTCTGGACTCATTCCAACAGCTCCATGTCTTTCTTGTGTTGAAGACTCCAGAGCTGGACACAGCATTGCAGATGAAGTCTAAACAGAGAGGAGCAGAAGGTTGTAATCATCTCCCTTGACCTTCTGGCCATGCTGCTCTTTGCTTCCCAGGTTGCATCACCTATCGTGCATTACTGAAACAGTGGTCAGGCATTGGAACAGACTGCCCAGGGAGGTGGTGGAGTCACCATCTCTGGAGGTGTTAAAAAACATGTAGACATGGTAGTCTGGGACATGGTTTAGTGGCCATGGTGGTGTTGGGTTGACAGTTGGAATGAATGATCTTAGAGACCTTCTCCAACAGAAATAATTCTATGATTCCATGATTCTATGTACACGCATTCAGATAAAATCATAGAATCATATATACCCTTCTTAGCAAAATTACTTCTTTTTTTTTCACAATGACTCCAATTAACTGTGGGTTGATTTTTCATATCAGCTTAAACAGTTAAAACAGGAGGAAATGACTGATACTCATCAGAATTCCCATTATCTCTCCTGGTTTGCAACACTCCTCGTCTGCTGGCCTAAAAGCTTTGCAGCATTTGAGAAAGCAGGAAAAAACAAAACAAAACAAACAAAACAAAACAAAACTTTTTAAAATGAAATAGTTTTTGTCAGACTTTGCCAGTTCATCAAATCAAATTGCTTCACAACGCTGCATCTCTCCGGCCCAATTAGCTTATAATTAGTTAACACAAAGTAGAACAGTTCTAAGAGCAGGGATATAGACAGGCACAATCTGAATTCCAGCATCTGTGGGTAGAGCATCTGCTCAAGCAAAAGGAAATATGACTTCAAAGGACTGATCCTGTATCTCCTGCATCTTAATTGCATCTCCTAAGCAGCGGAGTTTGGTTATTCTGCATTGATCCTGAGTTTTCTACCTAGCTTTGATTGCAAAATCCATCCTGGAATTCACCTCGCTTTATTATTTCTGCAGAACGTTTCCTTATCAACAAAATAATATTTTCCAACCCAGAAAACAATTTGCCAAGAATTCACAAACAAGTCACAGAACAGAACTGAACAAATATGTTCTCTCAAGCAAATGTTTTCAGCCATATGTAAGGTGACCACATGAGCTGGGCTCCTGTGCTGAGTGCTGTGTTAAAGTGGAGTTAAGACAGGCCACCCATGAGTACTGGCTTCAGACTAGGGCCAGACTCTTTTCCATGGTGCCCACTGATAGGGCAAGGGGCAATGGGCACAAACTAGAAGACAGGAGGTTCCACCTAAACATAAGGAAAAATTTCTTCACTTCTTCACGCAAAACACTAGAGCAGACTGCCCGGAGAAGTTAGAGAGTCTCCTTCTCTGGAGGCTTTCAAAACCCACCTGGATGTGGTCAGAGGCAGCAGCACCTGCAAGGAGGAGCAGAGAGAGCAGGTGGCCCCAAACTGACCAACAAGGGATTCCATTCCAAATACAGCATATTCATTGTAAAACTGAGGGAACGTGAGGATTAAGTCATCTTCTCCAATGCCTGGCATATCAAGAGCATTCTGGCTATTCTGCTTTCAGTCACAATCCATGTGCTCCTGAATCCAGTTCTAGAATCCAGCTCCTGAATATGGTTCCCATCTGCTGCTGAGTCAGTCTGGGACTTCCCCAGTGACTTCCCACAGCATCAGTGGTGATGCTGATTGTCATTTGAGTTTGGCTCCATATTGGTTTGTATCCCTTTGTATCTATCTCATTTGCTTGTTCTTCTTTCCAGCCCAGCTGGTTTCATTTCTTTCCCAACCCATCAGTTTCTCTCTCTTATACCCTTTCTCTTCCCTTTGGGAACAGAGAGAGCTTAATAGAGAGTCTCTGTAATTGGTCTAGTGGCCAGCTCAGCCCTAACCCTTGGCATGAGGCCAAAATAATTAAATCATTTGCCTGGTGGAAGGAAAAGGACATAATCTAGGAAGCAGCTCAGGTGCTGGAGGCCCTGTTGTTCGATCTCAAGAGAGTCATATTTTCTGCCTGCATTTCGATGTAGCTTTTGCTTCATCTGTCCACAGGAAACCACCATGTCTGGTATGTTAGGGAGTCACAAAGTGTTTTGTGATGGAACAGAACTGCTTTGTGGTCCCAGGACAAAGCTACTCTCCCCACACTCCCCCCTCCCCAGCACTATAGCGTAGGCATAGGAAAATGCACCCCTTTCTTCCTGCAAACATCTCAGAGATGCACAAGGCATCACCAGCAGAAGCTGGCAGGGATCCCACACCCCGAGTCTTTCACAACTAAAAGAGCTCAGCAATTAGCAAAATAACAAAAAGAGGGGGGAAAAAAAAAAAAAGCCAAATGCATTTTCGATGCTCTGAAGTCGCTGGGGTTTTAAACAAACAGTCTGGGCTGCTCCCACACACCGAGAGGTTTGTCCACCAGCGACGTAGCAACAGCACCACCCTATGGGGATCTCCAACCCTACAGCCCTCAGAGCCTTGGCCGTCTGCGGTTTGCTCTGCTGAGATTAGCACCAGGGTGGGATTAATTTCCATCAATGCATTGATTTCATGGTTGTCAGCAATAGCGTGTGTGATGTGAAGGTGAAATTTTCTCCAAGGCTGGCCAGGCTAGCTTCTGAAATTTGAAATCATTGATGGGAATAGCTGGAGGTTTGGGTCTGTGCCTGAAACCTTGCAGAAATACTCAAGGTCAAACAGGCTCCTTGCTTGTTAAACCTTGGTAATGCTCACTGCTTGTACTTGTTTGCACTCTCAGACCTCGAAACATGCCCCTTTTAATGCAGGGGTCACAAGCCCTCCTTGCCATTAAGAGGAAGAAGAGGCACAAAGAAAATAAGGCATGTGCTAAAGGTCCCTCAGCAGCCCAGTGACAGAGAACTAAAGACCTTTCTGTCTTTACCCAATGCTTTGCTACTGGACTCTGTAAGGTGTCTCAGGCAGCCTAATCTTGCCTCCATGTGCTCTGAAGCTTACTGGACCAGTAAAGCTAAGTGTAAATCCCTGTAGTGTGAGCTAGACTGTGACATCCAAAAGGGTTAAGCATCTCTAGAGGTAGCACCTGGACCCTATCTCTACTGGCAGTCAAGGGCAGCCCTGGAGCATCAGGAATCTTGTTTCCTGTTGCTAGGCCAGTGTCATGCCTGTCCATCCCAAGGCAGGTGCATGGAAGAGTGGAATATAGTTGGGACCTTAGTAAAAACATTTTGGGCTGAGATAGGGGACATGGACTTCAGGACATCCCAAAAAGATGCTGCAAGCCACACTTTTGCTCAGCAAGTAATGCTGTGACCTTTGGAGTGACCTCTCTTCAGAGCTGGGCAGCCTTGGGCAGCAGGTCCTCTTGTTCTTACCATGAATTCTGGCTTGAATTTAGGCACCCAAGAAGGTGTCTCCAGAGGCTGGAGACTGCAGGATCCTCTGATGATCCAGCTCTTTCAAGAACTATTAATTCAATCAGGAGCTTGGATGAATATGTGGAACTCTGCCTTAGCTTCCTTTTTGCTGACTTGTTTTTTGTTTGGTTTGCTTTGGTTTTTCTCTTCTGCTCAGAAAAGACATCCCCACAAAAAATAGGAAAAACAAATACAGACAGTCCCCAACTGAAGCCCTCATACATCACCTCTGTGATCTTGCAGACTTCCCTAAAGCTTCTTCAGATCACAGATGGTTGGTACAGTACAGGAAATTGGACTAACTTTTTTTTTTTTTTTCTTTCAGAGACACTTGGTTTCTCTATTCAGATTTCCCAGGCATCACTTTACCTTTCTTGTCCTCAGATCTCCATCTCATGCCTACCACTGCTGCCCAGCTCCTCCTCAGTGTGATCTGTGACACCATGCTTTGTACCCATGATCCATCACCACTTTCCCAGCCTGACACAAGGCAGGTAGATCAGGATGCAGCAAATCAAGCCCTCTGCCCCTCCTTCCTCAACAGAAAGCTTAAGATCTGTGCATAGACCTGTATCTATCTTGCCCAGAAGGATGGAAGAAGCCCCATCCCTGGAAACATTCCAAGTCACACTGGACATGGCAACCTGATCTAGTTGGAGCCATCCCTGCTCGCTGCAGGGGGGTTGGATTAGATGACCTTTAAAGGTCACTTCCCACTCAAAGCATTCTATGATTCTGTGATCTACCAGGACTTTGCTTTGGCAACATAAAACAGTATTAAAAAAAAAAAATCTAAAGGATTGGTAGACATCCTTAGATTCCCAGGGGAAAGAGATGGTCTTCTTTGTGCAGTTAGATGATCTTGGGATTTTGTAACACCAGGAAAATTAAAAAATGCCATGAACACAGAATGCTATGGACAACTGCATGCTAAGGACTGTATAATACTTCCAACAGGACACGTTTGCCATCTTCAGGAGTGGAGCAGGAACTGCACACAAACCACCTTAAATCAGTGAGAAGCAACAACTGATGTGAGGATAGAGGAATTACCAGGTTCTCACACAGCCTTGGGCTACAGCCAGGCAGGGGCTGTGCTGGGGCACGGACAAGCTCTCAGCTGCGTTCATCTCTTTTACACCATCATGAGCCCCTGGGTTTCACTGGCAGCCCTGCTGAGGTTAAAAACAATAAACAAAACAAGAACAAAAAGAAATAAAAGTCCTAGGAAGACGTGACTGGCAGCAAGTCATGCTGCTGAGGATGAAAAGAGCACTGCCTCCTGCTTGTCGAGGACTTGCTTGAAGGAAGGAAGATGTCACTCAAGACCTGGGGTGGATTTGCTGGGGTGACCAGGTTAAGCTCTGCTTTTGGCTGTTATTCTTCCCTGTCACAAGGAACCAAACCCTGCAGGGACAATCAAAAAGGGTTGGGAAAAACAAAAAAGGAAAAAAAAAAAAGAAAAAGAGCTTTCAATATCTCTGAATAAGTAACACAAATCTGAGAACATGCTGCCATTATTTTATCCAGATAGTTCATAACAGCTGGCTATGAATCATAGAAATCATAGAATTCTTTTGGCCAGAAAAGACCTTTCAGATCATCAAGCCCAACCATGAACCCAGCACTTCCAAGCTGACCACTAAACCATGTCCCTCAGCACCACATCTGGGCAGCTTTTCAATCCCCTGAGGGATGGGGACTCTACCACCTCCTTGGGCAGCCTGGTCCAGGCCTTGACAACCCTTTCATGAAGAAATGTTTTCTAATATCCAACCTAAATCTCCCATGGTGCAACCTGAGGCCATTTCCTCTTGTTCTATCACTTATGCCTTGTGAGGAGAGACTGACTCCCACCTCACCACAGCCTCCTTTCAGGGAGTTGTAAAGAGCAAGGTCTACCCTCAGCCTTCTTTTTGTCCATGCTGAACAACCCCAGTTCCCTCAGTTGCTCCTCATAAGACTTGTCCTCTAGACCCTTCATCAGCTTTGTTGTTCTTCTCTGGAGACACTCCAGCCCCCCAATGTCCTTCTCAGAGTGAGGGGCCCAAAACTGAACCCAGTATTCAAGGTGTGACCTCACCAGTGCCTACTCCAGGGCTACAATCCCTGCCCTGCTCCACTGGCCACAGTCTTGCTGATCCAAGCCAGAATGCTGGTGGCCTTCTTGGACACCTGGACACACTACTGGCTCATGTTCAGACATGTGTCAACAAATACTCCCAGTCTTTCTCTGCTGGGCAGTTTTCCAGGCACTCTTCCCCAAGCCTGCAGCACTGCCTGGGGTTGCTGTGACCCAAGTGTTGGTCTTGTTGTAGCTCACCCTCTTGACTTCAGCCCTTGAATGAGAGAGTCTGCAAAAATACAATGAAGAAAAAGTCCACAGGCACAGAAACAAGGTGTTTGGTTGGCTTGCATGGTGCTTTTTTGTTTATATACAGAAGATCAGGAGTCCAAGGGAAATACTTAAGATCTCCACAGATGAGAGAGCATTTCCAAAATCCTTCCTTGTACTGTATTCTCCACTGGTGTAAATCAGGACGGTGCCATTAACTTCAGCAAGCTTAGGCTGGTTGACCTTCCATCACTCATCCCACACCAGAGATCTGCCAACGGTCCAGCACGTTTTCTTTCCATTAAAAAAAGTGCCTGGTGCCCTAAGAGCTCAGCTGCAGGAGAGCAAATCCTGGGGAGCTATTACTGCAAACCTTGAAGCTACTGAGACCTAAGAAAGCCCCTAAATAAAGTGAGAAACCATGACAAATTGAACTCAGCAGAAAGACCTTGTTTTCCTGTTACACCAAGAAGTGGTCAAAGGATGTGAAGGATGGGAGGGGCCTCCAAACAACCCACCAAAGCAAACATTTGCACTTCAGTTTGGAATGTAGCTGAACTGACTCTCCTCTCTGTTGAGAAGTGGCATTTTTTCCACAAGCCTGAATTGTTTGCAGTACACACTGACGAGTTCACAGGTCAAAACCGTATCCAGCCTATGCTAGACAGAGAGGCTGGCCAGCAAAAAGAAGCATGCCACAGAGCAGACGTGGCAGATGATGCCAAACAAAGCCATCACAAAGCCTCTTTGCTTTCAACACACATTACCAACTGACCAACCAAACAAAACATCTAAATTGGCTTTTGTCTTCTCCTTGACTCCAGACAACACATAGAAATAAGGGCATGTGGACAAAATCTTGAAATCTGAATTGGCCATTGTCTTCTCCTGGACTCCAGGCACTACATAGAAATAAGGACCTGAGCACTTGGACACCTGCAAGAGGCTGACACACTGCCCACATACCTTGCCACCACATGCCACGAGTGTCACAGACACACTCATACATGCAGATAAATAGCTGGAGGTCTTTCTTAAAAGAACATTTTATCCTTGATCTGAACACAATAACTCCACTCAGGAGGGTAATGAGGGTGGAGAGCCTTGTTCTCAGCCTCCTTGGCTCTGAGAAAATGCATAAGGCCAGCCTTGTTCTGAAAGAATTTGGGTGTTTTTCCACTTGTGTGAACACTTGGCCCAAGGGTAGGAGGAAAGTTGAGGGCGTAGCGGTGGAGAGGAGCTGCTGGTGGCTCCAAGAGTCACAGTGACAAAGGAGAGGCACCTAATGCAAATATCACCACCACAAACCAAACCCTCCCTTGGTCCAACGAGCAGCCTTGCTCAGGTGCCTCCACAAGGTAACCTTCTGGGCATGCCCAATTGCTGCTTTCCACAGTATATAAACTATCCCAGGAGGAAACAACCCACATTCAGCACAAGAAAGGCTATCCCAAAATGAAGGCTTTCCTTGTCCTCCTGCTGGGAGCAGTCCTGTGCTTGGACTCAGGTAAGACAACATGGACAATCTGTCCTGCATCACCTTCAGCAGAGCTTCAGTTAGGAGAAAAAGACTTGTGATGGGATTTGGCAGTGAGGGAAGAAATGTTGACACAGTTGTCAACCCATGCCTGGGTGTTGCATGGAAAAAGTGCTGATATTGTGATCCTAGTGCTGAGCACAGCAGCTTCCAAGAAAGAGAAATCCTGTGTAAAACTCCATTTAATAGAAGTCAAAGTTATTTAAGGAAGGCCATATATTTATGTATGTGGGAGGGTGGTTTATGTGGGGTGGGAAGATGATTTTTCTTCTTCCAGGGTTTTCAAACCCACAACATTTCTGCCAAAGTGAGTTTAGCCCCAACTTGTTTTCTGACTCATCATTTCAAGCATGGTCTCTGCTGCTGCAGAATTTTAATGGGACAGAAAAAGGGAGAAGGTCATGGTATGTTATTTTTATGAACTGGCTGGGTGAGATTTGGATGCTGACAGTTTTTTCCTAGCCTCACTGTGGGGAAAAGAAATGGCTTTAAACCAGTTTGTCCCTTTTCCCAAAGAACGGAAGTAGCAGATAAAAGCAGAAACATTTTTCAATCAGCTCAAGGAATAGGCTGAGATGGGACTTGGACAATGCTAGCCAGACATTCTCCTCTACCTCAGAGTTTCCCTCAGAGGGCTCTGAAATTGGACTTTCATTACATTAGAACTCAGATAAATGTAAGAGCACTGCAGGCAAACTGAGGTTTGGCTCTTTCCCCATATGGTTGCAAAAGTCATTTATACCAGGATGGTTTGGACAGAGGGAGACCCAGTGTCTGGAATCACATCTTATTCCTGACCTGAATAACACTTCTGTTTAAACTGGGCTTTTCTCTGTCCTAAAAGAGTATTTCAGGCATTGGGGTCTTGACTTGATGGACTATTCACAGAAGCTTGGTGGTCATGGGGTCACTGTATATATATCTATACCTATATCTATATCTCCATATCTCCATATATCTATATCTATATCTACATCTCCATATATCCATATATCTATATCTATATCTCCATATCTCCATATATCTATATCTATATATCTATATATCCATATACCTATATCTATATCTATATATCATATATCCATATACCTATATCCATATATCTATACAACTATATCTATACCTCCATATATCCATATACCTATATCTATATCTATATATCCATATATCCATATATCTATATCTGTATCTCCATATATCCATATACCTACATCTATATATCCATATATCTCTATATCTATATCTAAATCTAAATCTAAATCTATCCATACATCAACCCTCACACTTGCAAGGCTCCAGTGATGTCCTGAGGCACCAGAAGGTAATGGGAACAGGTAATTGCTCTGTTCACTCCCTCCTCTAGAGACTATTTTTCATCAGGGCTGGACACTTGTAAGCTGCACTGCTTGTTCTGCCTTTGCTTGATGCACAGACCAGCACTACAGATGTTAACATCACTGGCTTGCAGCCCCCCTGGAATGGAATGTCCATCAGGGGGTGGAAGCACATGCTGATACGGTTTTCAGAAGGAGGTGAAATCTGTGCTTGCACTTTGCTTTCTAAGAGATGGTGATGGAGAGGACATGTCACAAGTTGACTCAGTGGGTTGAAGGACACCTTGCAAATTGTTCCATCCCTCCCTCACTATCTCTTCCCTCTGGGCTTCCCCTTTTCCATCCAACCCTGGCAATGTCTCAGCTAAAGGTCATGAGCCCAGCTGGTAAAATGGTAGACAAATAA
The DNA here is from genome assembly GCF_027791375.1 of Indicator indicator. NCBI lineage: Eukaryota > Metazoa > Chordata > Aves > Piciformes > Indicatoridae > Indicator > Indicator indicator. The sequence continues at coordinate 23,344,510 of NC_072021.1, forward strand.
TATTGACCTCTCCTTCTGGGGACTTCATAGAATTATTTTGGTTGGAAGAGACCTTTAAGATCATTTTGTCCATGAACCATGAACCCAGCACTGCCAGGTCCCCCACTAAACCGTGTTCTTCAGCACCACATCTACACAGCTTTTGAATCCCTTCAGGGGTGGTGACTTCACCACTTCCCTGTGTTATCTATTCCAGGTATTGATAAGCTTTTCAGAGAATTCCTAATATCCCACCCGAACCTTCTCTGGTGCAACTTGAGGCTGCTTCCTCTTGTCCTAGCACATGTTATTTGGACACCCACCTTGCTACACCCTCCAGTAGTCATAGAGAGCAAGGTCTCTCCTCAGCCTCCTTTGCTCCAGACCATAAGCAATCCCAATTTCCTCAACTCCTTCTTTTAAAACTTGTGCTTTAGACCCTTCACCTATTTCATTGTCCTTTGGACACATTCCAGCACCATAATATCCCTCTTGTAGTGAGGGGCTCATCCATCCCAGCTCAGGAGGTAGGAATATCATAAATATCCTGTTCCAGACAGGAACTGAGTTAGGCATCCCATATGCAGAGGAAGAAACATTTAGGAAGCACTTCCCATTAACTGATGAAATCAGACTTGAAAATCAAGATCAATGAGACTAGCTATCCACCTGGGTTTTTTTTTTTTTCTCCCTCATTGCACTGACTACAACTGAAACATCTTCAACACCTGCAAAACTTGACTTTCACTTCAGGTGTACAAAATATTCTGCACCACAAATGGGAAACAGATTGTTTTCCCAATAGCATACTTTCTGTCTTCCTTTGAGGACCCACTAGAATGCACTTAGTTGCATTCCCTGGAGAGCTTCAGATAGATTTGTCTTATAACCCCTCTTGGTCTCTTGCAGGTTCGTCACTGAAATGCTACAGCTGCAAGTCACAGCTCAGCAACTCCAACTGTAAGGTGGAAAAGGAATGCAAGAACAATGAAATGTGCAAGACAGATGTGATCAGTAAGGATAAATGGGGATGAGTATTGTCTTAGTTGAGATGTTGGAGCCAAGCATTATCCCAGCCTCAGATTGTCTGAGCCAACCTCATTTATTCTAGATACACCAGCTGGTGTAGACCAGCAAAGCTTAGTGAGCAACAGGGAGGGAAGGTAACTGGAGAGAAAAGGTGATATAAAAGCTTTCAGATGACATTTATGTAACATAGAAATGACAGAAGAAAAATATTTATTCCTTGGCAGATAACTGGTCCCTTGGTAGTGGTGCTGGTCCTCTCCCCACGCTGGCAGGTACATGCTGTACCCTATAAATCCCTTAGTGTTTGCCAATAAATGAGGATAAAAGCTGAGCAAGTATGGCCAGTACAATGCCAGTACCTGGAATGAAGGTTGAGTGCAGCTCAGGAGGGTGTAGCTGCACTGGACATTGTAAACACCTGCCAGTGTCTCTCAGCAGCACAGTACTGGCGTCATAAAATCATGGAACTGTTTCAGTTGGAAAAGACCTCTAAGATCATTGAGTCAAACTCTCAACCCAACACCACCATGGCCATTAAACCCTATCCCAATGTGCCATGTCTACAGGTTTTTTAACACCTCCAGGGATAGTGACTCCACTATCTAATCACAGAATTGCCTGGTTAGAAAAGACCTTAAGGTCATTTGGTCTATCCTAATGTCTCCCTGTCTGCCATCTCACTGGGCAGCCTGCTCCAATGACTGAGTACTCTTTCAGTAAAGAAATTTTTCTTAATATCCAACCTAAACCTCTCTTGGCAGAACTTGAGACAGTTTCCTCTTGTCCTATCATTTGCTACTAGGGAAAAGAGACCAACACTCATCTGCCTGCAACTTCCTTTCACAGAGCTGTAGAGTGCAGGAAAGTCTCCTCCAAGCCTCCTTTTCTCCAGACTAAACAACCCCAGTGCCTTCATCCACTCCTCAAGAGACTTCTTCTCCAGACCCTTCACCAGTTTCATTCCCCTTCTCTGAACCCCTCCTATAAGAGATTTATTTTTCTCTAATAACACCTAAAAATATTTGTTTAGTTGAAGTTATGGTTTCAAATAATTTTGAAGATTAATTAAAATGTGAGGATCAGAGTCTGGTGAAATTGAGTCACAAAGCTGGAAGAAGAACACAATGATAGAGCTGACTTTAGATGAATTCAGGGAAAACAATGGATTTTCAACTAGGTCCACCTACAGCCAGCTCTGAAGCAGCCCTCTGTGTGTAAGCTCCTTTGGCAGATGATGATTTAATTCTTCCACTCCAGGCCTGGCAAAAAAATCCCAACAGAACAACTTCCCAGTCTGTGGCAACATCTCAGTTACTCTTAGACCTGGAGCACAAATCCCCAGTTAGTGACATGTTCAGACTCATCTCTGTCAGGATGTAAATTTAATGCCTCTAGTAGGCATGGTCTTTGCAGTTAACATGCAAACCCATGGCCACACATTTAAATGCACGTTGCACACCCCACTATGTCAGCATATAGTGAAGATGTGGTTCCCAGAACAGATTGTGCAAGATCAGGAGATCTCATGCAGACCATAATCTACTGCTAACCAGCAGTGGCCATCTGTTAAATGGGAATAGATCTTGCTCCATAACTTCCCTAGGTGTTATAATCTCATAATCCCAGCAGGGTGGGTGTTGGATCATCTAGTCCAACTCCCCTCTTAATGCAGGCTCACCCAGGGCAGGTTGCCTAGGATCACAATGTCCAGGCAGGTTTGGAATCTTTCCAGAGAAGGAGACTCTGCAAAATATCTGGGCTGGAGCTCCAGGGCTCCAGCACCCTCCCAGGAAAGAAGTTCTTTCTTATGTTTAGATGAAAGTTCCTGTGTTACCATTTGTGCCCATTGTCCCTTGTCACTGGGCACCACTCAAGAGACTGGCCCCACCCTCTTTTAGATATTGATAAGCATTGAGAAGATCCCATGTTGAGAGGCAACAAAAATGAGTGGGGTGTGAGAAGAGATTTCCCCACATTCTTGTTCTCCTCAGCAGTGGTGTTTATGGTTACTTGCATTATTAATTACGTGATTAAAATTTCTGTAGTTGATGCTGGTTTAGAAACACCTGGGAACTCTCCTGTGGATTACACTGCCTTAAGCAAACACTTGGGGATTGAAACTCTTCCTTCCTCCTTGCTGACAAACTGACACCCCCAGGATATAACCTGCCACAGTAGAACATGAAGCAGTTTGAAAACTCATTTTTGTTTTCAAGAAGTGAGCTCAGACAGAGATAGCATCTTGTTTTCCAGTTCATAGAGTCACAGAATGGTTTGGGTTGGAAGGGATCTTTCAAGGTCATCTAGTACAACCCCCCTGCAGTCATCAGGGACATCTTCAACTAGAGTAGGATGCTCAGAGCCCTAAACAATCTGACTTGGAATGTTTCCAAGGATAGGACATCTACCACCTCCCAGGATAACCTGGGCCAACGTTTCACCTCCCTTATCATAACAAATTTCTTCCTTCTCTCTAGCCTGAACATCTCTTTTTTTAGTCTAAAAACATCACCCCTTGTCCTGCCACAACAGGCCATGCCAAAAGCCCTGTATCCATCTTTCTTATAGGCCCTCTTTAAGTACTGGAAGGCCACAAGAAGGTCTCCCAGAAGCCTTGTCTTCTCCAGGCTGAACAACCCCAGTGAGGTTGCATGAGGCTTGGCTTGGTTTGCCTTGTGGTAATGGTCCTGCTTTCCTTCCAGGGATCATAGGGCTCTTCAATGTCATCAGCAAGGACTGTGATGCATCATGTGCAGCAGACTATCAGGACTTCAGCGTGGGCAACAGGAATGTCTCCTGCTGCAGCAGCAATCTCTGCAACGTCAATGCAGCAGGCAATGTCAGGTCCAGCTATGGGCTGGCAGCAGGTCTAGCAGGCAGTGTGCTCTGGACCTTCCTGAACAGCAGACTGTGAGGAGAAAAGAGGACTTCCATGACCACACAAAGTCTTGGAGCAATCCTCTTATGACAAGAATTGTATCCAGGAGCAGTGTGGTGTGGGGGGTACACAGCATCCTTGGAGCTGATGGCTGACCTTTGCTGTATGACAGCTTCTTAATTTCTGTTGTTGTATTGCTGCAGTGCCACCAGATAAGAAAATGTGCCCAGGCTATCTCCATAACATCTAAAATATACTTATTTGTGATTTAAATATGAGTGTGTGACCTTTAATCACTTAGTCATGTATTTCTTTCTCCAGCAACTGCAAGGTGTTGCATATCTGGCCAACAGCCTTAGTCATTCCTGTGCTGCTTCCAGTAAGCTTTGTCCTCATTGGAAACATGCAAATCCAAGGCTGTGTATTCACATGCAAGAGAGCCAACACTTTGTATAAGCCACTGTCCTTATACACTAAATTTGTATATATATCAAAGATGTGGTGCCCAGAACAGGTTGTGCAAGATCAGGAGATGTCATGCAGACCATAACCTGCTGATAATCAAAAGTTACTATCCACTGGCCATCTGTGAAAAAATAGCCATTTTACTTCCCTGAGTATTACAAAATCACAGAAATATGGGGTTTGGAAGGGATCTCTGGGGCTCATCTAATCCATCTCCCTGCTAAAGCAGGGTCACCCAGGGCAGGTTGCACAGGAACACGTCCAGGTAGGTTTGGAATCTCCCCAGAGAAGGAGACACCACAGCCGCTCTCGGCAGCCTGATCCAGGAGTCTGGTACCCTCACAAAAAAGAATTTTCTCCCAGATAGAACCTTCTGGATTCTACTTTGTGCTTGTTGTGTCTTTTCCTGTCACTGGGCACCACTGAAAAGAGTCTGGGCCAAAATTCTTGTCCCATGCCCTTTAGCTCTTGCTGAGCACTGATCAGATCCCCTCTCAGGCTGCTCTTCTCCAGGCTAAACAGCCCCAGGGCTCTCAGCCTTTCCTCCTCACAGAGATGCTGCAGGTCCCTCAGCATCTTCATAGCCTCAGGACTCTCTCCAGTAGTTCCCTGTATCTCTTGAGCTGGGGAGCCAGAACTGGACCCAGGACTCCAGCTGTGTCCTGACTAGTGCAGAGTAGAGAGGGAGGATAACCTCCCTCAACCTTCTGGCTACACTCTTCTTCATGCACTCTGGTAGACCACTGGCTTTCTTGAACACAAGGGCACATTGCTGGCTCATGGTGAATTTGTCGTCCACCAGCAGAGGGTGAAGGACTGAAAGAAGAGGGAGATTGGCCAAGAGCCCAATTTTCCTCTCTCACACTCTAAGAACTCTTGGAGATGCAAAGATGTGTGGAGCCACAGGTTGAAATAACAAAGATGCATTTACCTGGTAGAGATAAGTCATCTGGATGATCCACAGCCATGGGACAAGGGCCAGCATCAAATTTTGGACGAAGTCAATGAGATATCAGAAGATAATGCCACTGTCTGCTGTTGTGAAAGAGGAAAATACATAAACCTTTGAAATTCAAGACATTAACAAGCTTCTAATTGCAGGAAGCATGGAAGGGGTTTCCCCTGAAGGGAAATCCAGAATGAACCACCCTCCTCATGAGTCATGTCTGGCTATTGGCAGAGGCAGGATATGGGACATGCAGGGTGATTTATTCTACCTTTTGGGAACCTTCTAGGTCTTAGTCACTGAAAATGTGGCTCATTCAGGTGTTCATCTCCCAGCCAGGTTGCTTTTGTCATGGGTGGCCAGCTCCATGCCCTCTCCAGTCCATCGACTCATCTTGCACTGTAAGAAGCAAACTGGATCACCTGTCTTATGACGGCAGGCTGAAAGACTTGTGGCTGTTCAGTCTGGAGAGGAGAAGGCTCTGGGGAGATCTTATTGCTGCCTTCTAGTACCTGAAAGGGGCCCACAGGAAAGCTGGAGAGGGACTATTTATAAGGGCCTGTGGTGACAGGATGAGGGGGAAGGTTTTTAAACTAGAGCAGGTAGCTTTAGATGGGACATTAGGAAGAAGTTCTTTACTGGGAGGAGACACTAGAATGGGTTGCCCAGAGAAGTTTTGGCCTCCTCATCTCTGGAAGTGTTTAAGACCAGGCTGGATGAGGCTTTGAGCAACCTGGTCTAGTGGGAGGTTGCCCTGTCCATGGCAGAGGTGTTGGAACTAGATATCTTTAAGGTCCTTTCCAGCTCAAGCCATTCTGTGACCCTGTGAAGAAGGTCCCCAACATGCCACTGCCCTGTGCCCACTTTCTGAAGCAATTCTCAGGCAGTCAGGCAGGTCTACATCCAATGATCTTTCTCAATCTGACTACAATGGTCTTTTCTGGACACTGGGTGTTTCTTCCATATGGAAATGGCCAAAACATGCTAACCAGCACCAAAGCCACCAGATATACTCTGGAGAGATCAAACACATTCAGCTCTGAGAATTCTGGTGTCAGAAGCCCTTAGCATGGATGTGAGCACTTTACCTGTGTTCTGGCATATTTGTCCCATGTGGCAATGACACTTCCTTGCTGGAGCACCATGTTTAGGAGTTTCTTACTGGTGCCAGGTAAGGACTTTCTCATACCCTGGTGCTGAAACCTGATGTCTAGATCCTCACAAGCTGAAGGAACAACTTCTCCTCCCAGGTTCTTCTCTGTACACTTGTGGAAGGAGTCCATGACCAAGCACTGCATGACTCTTCTCTGGATATATCTGAAGATACATCCTCTCTGTGGATATATCTGAAGGTTTTGCATGCAGTGAAGAGGTGCTGGGGATTAGACAGTTTTGAGAAGATGCAACTGGACCATGACTGGGACAGACATAGTAAAGAGCAGGGCAGGAAGGCCCTGTGGACATGATGTGAGACTAACTGGTGGAACTCACTGCTGCTTGATGGATGCTTGGCACTTGCAGTAACACAAAACCACATTCTCCATTCAGGTCACCTCCAAAACAACCCTCTAAATTCTGGGAAGGATTAAGAGGTGGCAAATTGGGGCAGATAAATTACTGCACCATGGGTCAGAACTTGGGCTGGGCCAGGGCAGGACCAGGAAGATGGCTGTTTTCCCAAGTACTGCAACCCCACATTGGCAGAAAGTCTGGATTCTCCTCCTGCCTTGCAACCACCTAACAACAAACACAAACAGCACTTAGTCCCTCCTGCTCTGCTCTGCATCTTCTGCCAGCAGCATTTTCTGTTGGTGCAGAAGATCTGGCATCAAGCTAGTAGGCAAGCCCTGGCTGAAGGTTGATTTATTCTCTGGATGCTGAGAAAAACGTGTAAGAGTCACCTTAGGAGTCACCTTGCTGGTGACAAACAAACATAACATTTATTTGAAAAACAAGGCTATTTTTTTATGCCCAAACAAGTTGCTTCTTGGCATTTTTGGCTGAGAGGCTTTATCAGCTCTTCTGCTACCTTTTCCACACTTATCAAAAGGCCTACAGTTGAAGAGAAGCTCTTTAAATGACTCAATCTATCTTGCATGGAAGAGATTTCTCTTTCTCCAGGATCAAACTGAGGCTCATTTATTTAAATAATAAATACGTGGACAATAAAATGGTCAGTTTCTTCTTTTCAAGGGCAGCAGCTGCACTTTTCCAAAGGCTGCATTGTGGGTTAGATGTCCACAGTTCTCCAGTGAGATTACTTCTTACAAAAGGAAAAAGTAAAGCAACATTGGTCTGAAGTAATTACTCCAATATGACTTGGGGTAGGAAACATTGCAGACATAGCTTCAGAGGAAAAGAAAATTGTGGTTTACATTATTGTTATGTTGTTGGATTTACTTCTGGTAGTATTAGCCTAGTGTCCATTATCTCTGTGGGTAGGTACCAGGATGTTCATTATTTCTTACAGTCCAGTAGAAGCTGAGTGATTGAGGGAGCTGGGATGTTTTAATCTGGAGAAAAGAAGGTTGAAGGGAGACTATCTTCCTCCTTACAACTACCTGGTTGGAGCCAGGTTAGTGTTGGTCTCTTCTCTCATGCAACTGGTGATAGGACAAGAGGAAATGGCCTCAAGCTGCACCAGGGGAAGTTTCTGTTGGACACGAGGATAAATGCCTTTACTGGAAGAGTGGTCAGGCATTGGAACAGGCTGGTGGTGGATTCACCATCCCTGGAGGGGTTCAAAAAATGTGTAGATATGGCACTTTGGGACATGGTTTAGTGCTCATCGTGGTGTTGGGTTGACAGTTGGACTTGAGGATCTTGGAGGTCTTTTTCAACCTTAATGATTCTATCACTGTACAAGTTACAGCCAGTACCTGTACCTGGTAGGAAAAATGTCCCCAGGGTCACCTGAGTTCTACACAATCTCTGGGAATTCGTTAAAAAGATTTGATAGCACTGGAGAAAGGCTCTGGGGTGGAGAGGTCAGATGAGCTGGCACCTAAGGACCAGCATCTCCTTGCTGTACTCCACATTTCTTTCATGTCCTGAGGCAAATTATGCAGCATCTCCATACCTCTGCCTTGTACAGATGTTATCAGGGCCAGTACATGGAAAGATGCTCAGATAGTGACTTTAATGGGGCCAGAAGAGAGACTTAGGCTAAAAATAAGCTTGAATAGCCAGTGAACATAACAGAGCTGGAGAAGGATTACCACTACCAACCCACCCTGCACAGCCACATTCCTGCCCTGAGTTACACACCTGCTGTTGTGCAACGAGGCTTTTTGTGGACCAAACAAACCACAGAGAGAACCTGCAGTAAGCTCTGCTCTGCCAGCTGCTAAGCTACTGGGTAGTCACTAAAAACAATCCAAAGACCTGCCCTTTGATTGCAGATCAACCCCAAAGTAATTGTACTAGCCACGTTGAGTAGACAAGGTGTGTGAAGACAAGCCTGGTCCTGTTGGGGATGGCCCTGCTGACTGCAGGGGGGATGGACTAGATGACCTCTGGAAGTGCCTTCTGCCCAGACCATTCTATGATTCTATAAAAGATGGTCCCATGCCACCTTGACTAACCCTCAGTCCCATCCTGCCACCTGAAAACTCTGTATGGCAGAAAAAGCCATCACTAGATCATTTCTGACCTTCCCTTGAGCCCTACTAGTGTCTTTCTGAGCTAAATCACAGGACTCCTCATGAAACAGGTGCTGCACCCATGGCTGCCCTGGTGATGCTTTCATTGAATCACAGAATTATAGAATGGTAGGAGACAGTAAGGACCTCTGGAGAGCATCCAGTCCAACAGCCTACTAAAGCAGGTCACAGGAACCCAAGCAGGTTTTGAAAGTCTCTAGAGAAGGAGACTCCAAGACTGGGCAGCCTCTTCCAGAGCACAATCAGCCCTACAAGTAAAGAAGTTTTCCTTCTTGTTGAGGTGGAACTTCCTGTGTTCCAGTTTGGATCTGTTGTCCCTTGTCCTATCACATAGCAGCATTGAAAAGGGACTGGCCCCTTCTTCTTGGCACCTACCCTTCAGATGTTTATAAACATTAATAAGATCTCCTCTCAGTCGTCTCTTTTCCAGACTAAACAGCCTGAGGTCTGTCAGCTTCTGACCCAAACTGTTCTTCTACATGTCAAATGAGCTTTAGAGAAACATATGAAGGGTAAACCTGACATAAGAATTTTGTTTGTTCTGAGTTTAAACATGAAAACTGAAAATTATGAAGAAAACAGCCTTCTCTGCTCTCTCCTGCATGTCCTAAAGGCAGAGACTGGCTACCCTGTGCCATGAGTGTGGTGCTCATGTGCAGGCACTTCTTTTGGCCCAGCTCCCATTGCCTTGTGGTGAAATGACTGAACATTTCATAACAGTTTTCATACCCATGAAAGAAAGCCATTTCCCCGCCCTTCATAATCTCATGCAATTCATTTCTCTTCCTTACTGGTTTAGCAGCAAATATTCTGCTACAAGGTGCTCTTCAGATGCAGAAGTTCTATCCTGCTTCTCCTCATCCTTCACCCAGGAGGATGGGGGGAAAAAAGTGTTTGCCTTTGCCACAGAGATCTACTGATGATCTTGCAGTGTTCATGGGAAGCCAGGACTCTGAAGCCAGCTACAGTCTGGAGTGCTACATGAGCCACTTTGCAAACTTGAAGTGATGATCTGAACAGCAGACACAAAGGCAATGAAATAGAACAATCCTGGCAGGAAGAAACACCCAACAAACAAAATCTATTCCTCCCAGAGAGCTGGGGGACTCACCAGGTGAATGGAAAATCATGCCAAATTCCCAGCTCTGGAAGTTTGAGGACATCCCTTATACAATGTGCTCTGAAAGTTTATTTATTTTTTATTTATTTTTATTTATTTCAAGAAGGCTGGAAGAGACCTCAAAGATCATCGAGTCCAACCTGTCACCCTAAACCTCATGACTATCTAAACCATGGCACCAAGTGCCACGTCCAATCCCCTCTGTTTGAGGACAACCCTTGCTCAGTGTGCCCTTGTGACCAAGAAGGCCAATGGTCTCGTGGGGTGCATGAAGAAGAGTGTGACCAGCAAGTTGAGGAAGGTTCTCCTTTCTCTCTACTCTGCCCTAGGGAAGCCATATCTGGAATACTGGATCCAGTTCTGGGCTCCCCAGTTGAAGAGAGACAGGGAACTACTGAAGACAGTCCAGTGAAGGACCATGAAGATTCTGAGGGGTTGGAAACATCTCTGACAGAAGGAAAGGCTCCTTGGAGTTGTTTAGCCTGGGGGCTCTTCTCCCTGGGATCTAGTGATAGGACACATGGGAATGGGTCACATCTGCAACAAGGGAGGCGTAGGCTGAGCTTTAGGAAGCATTTCTTTAATGAGAGGGTGGTCAAACACTGGAACAGGCTTCCAAGAGAGATGGTCGATGTCCCAAGTCTGTCAGTGTTTAAGAAGTGTTTGCCCTTAAGAACATGCTTTAATTTTTGGTCAACTCTGAAGTGGTCAGGCAGCTGGACTAGATGATGGTTGTAGGTCCCTTCTAAGTGAGAACTCAAATCCTCCTCTTCATCTTCTCTTCTCTTCTCTTCTCTTCTCTTCTCTTCTCTTCTCTTCTCTTCTCTTCTCTTCTCTTCTCTTCTCTTCTCTTCTCTTCTCTTCTCTTCTCTTCTCTTCTCTTCTCTCTTCTCTCCTCTTCTTTCTCTTCCTATGTTACTCCATTCCATTCCATTCCATTCCATTCCATTCCATTCCATTCCATTCCATTCCAATCCATCCCATCCCATCTAGATGTCCTGGCTGTTTTCCTGTACACATTTCACCATACTTTCCACGAAGAACTCTGAAATGTAAAGGGTGGAGTAGAAATACACAGGAAGAAAATCCACAACACTCTGTAGATACTTCAAGGTATATTTCTTATCCTCACCACTCTGGTGATTCACCATGATATAAAAAAAAAAAACAAACAGTGGACACTCCTGCATCGCAGAAATTACATGGAATCATTTGCTTCCATGCTTCTGTCTTGGGGATTAAAATATTGCCACAAACAAGGCCAAAGTCTTCAGGCTAAAGTAGAACATAGAGCTGCCTCTTTCCTGCTGAATGATGTGACAAGAAGCAGACACCATCCTGAAGACAGCCAAAGACACAGGAGGCAAAATGACTGTGTGGACAGTCTCTGAAGATGGTTGGTGAAGTGAGGCTGTGCTGATCTACCTCCCATATGATGCTGATTGCCCAAGAAGAGCCTAAGAGGAGGGTCTTATTTATTCAACATCTTCAGTAGGATACTAAAGCAAACACAGAGTTGAGGAACACCACTGTCCCAAAACAGACCTCACACATCACAACCAAATGGGCACACATTTCTTATTTACAGCCTTAATATTTTGTGGCCACCTAAGTGTCTGGTGTCGCCATCTTTCACCAGAGAGGCCTTCCCTTCTAAGTTGCCTGCTGATGAGTATGCCCTTAGTTGGGAATCTCTTCTCTTTCTGCTAAGAAATCCCAGCTCTTTTAGCCTGGTATAGGCTGTTCAGTCTGGAGGAAAGAAGGCTCCGAGGTGACCTTCTTGTGGCCTTCCAGTATCTGAAGGGGGCTACAAGAAAGCTGGGGAGGGACTTTTTAGGCTATCAGGTAGTGGTAGGACTAGGGGGAGTGGAATAAAGCTGGAAGTGGGGAGATTCAGGCTGGACATGAGGAAGAAGTTCTTCCCCATGAGAGTGGTGAGAGCCTGGAATGGGTTGTCCAGGGAGGTGGTTGAGGCCCCATCCCTGGAGGTGTTTAAGGCCAGGCTGGATGAGGCTCTGGCCAGCCTGATGTAGTGTGAGGTGTCCCTGCCCATGGCAGGGGGGTTGGAACTGGATGAGCCTTGTGGTCCCTTCCAACCCTGACTGATTCTATGATTCTATGATTGTCATCTTCATACTACCCTTTGTCTGGGTGGTGAGAAATGCACAGAGTGTTGCAAGTGTGGTCTTGTTGGTACCTTACACAACGACCTGAGCCATGCTGTGTCCTCACTGACACAGCCCCCAGTCATGACAGCTTTCTTCACGCTTCATCAGGTGTTTGACATTTACTCAGCCTGTGATCAACCGATACTCTGATGTCTTTCATCTCTCCAGTCATCTACAGGTGACCTCCTAGTTTACCATGTAACTTACTTATTACACTGTATGATCTTATTAATATCTGGCTTACATCCCAGCCACCTGGTTGTTTACAATATCCTGATCCTTCTTGGCCTGGCAGATGCTTCCCAAATTTATATCATCAGTTCATTTCATTGACACCATCCTATGTAGCATCTTTGAAAGTCTTTACATAAAATATTAATCAAGAAGATGCCAAGACATTATATTAATCAAGAGGACATCAAACTACTGGAGCAGCCCAGAGAAGGACCACAAAGATGATTGAAGGCTAGAGAACCACCCCTATGGTGACAGGCTGAGAGGGTTGAAGCTGTTCAGCCTGGAAAAGAGAAGGCTCTGAAGAGACCTTATAGCAACCTGCCAGCACCTGAAAGGCAATACAGGAGACCTGGGGAGGAACTTTTCACTAGGGCTTGTAGTGATAGGATGAGAAGAAATGGATTGAAGCTTGAAGAGTGCAGATTTAAACTGGATATTAGAAAGAAATTCTTTATAGTGAGGATGGTGAGACACTGGAACAGGTTGCCTAGGGAGGTCATGGATGTCTCCTCCCTGAAGGTGTTCAATGCCAGGTTGGATGAGGCCTTGAGCAGTCTGGTCTAGTGGAAGGTGTCCCTGCCCATGGCAGGGGTGAGGTGGACCTAGATGATCTTTAAGGTCCCTTCTAACTCAGGACATTCTCTGTTTCTATGAATCTATGAATCTATGAATCTATGAATCTATGAATCTATGAATCTATGAATCTATGAATCTATGAACAAGACCAGTTCCTAACTAAGTGCACTACTGACCTCCTCCATGCTCATAGCCTCCTCCTCCTCACACTTCAAAACACTTTCACCCCTTCTACTTCCAACCCTTTAAAAAGACCTCACCCAGATTAAAATGATTTAATTTTCCACCCATGTCATCTTAATAAATATTCTCATAGTCCATTGTTTTATTACTTTGAAGAACTCTTAAAAATCAGACTTTCTTAACATGAAATTAAGTCAGGTCATCATCTTGTTTTTTAATCTTTTTCATGTTTTTCATTATTGTCTCCTTCAAAAATGGTTCTTAATCCTGGCATGTTATCAAGGTGAGGAAAATTACTTCTGCTCCTCTCTTTCATTTGGGTGTTAAATTCTAACCACTTGATAATATCTAGAACTTCATCAATTTGTGACTCACATTTGGGAGTGGACCTGTTTTTCCATATGCCAATTCTCTAAGAGTTCTGGGATGGAAAAACGTCCTGTCCTACTTTGTCCCAACTTTAAAATATCATTCTTTCTTATTCCACCTCAGATGTGGTTTCTTCTATTTCTGGACACCTGTCTCTCCCCTCAAAGTCAAAAGTACTTCCTCTACTGAATATGTAAGTGGTTTCATTTAACATTCAGTTTTCATCCATCACACCTTCATGACTCTCAATAGAAGGTCTGAATAATTTTAGCATTTCATGTCTTTCCTGAGATCTAAGAGTATTGTAAATTTTCACTTTATATATTTCTTAGCTTTTGTCATGTAATGTTGTCTGCTCTTCAGTTTTGCTTCCATCCTTTTAGGCTTCCTTCTCATTCCTGTTATAATCTTTGAAGTGATTATTCATCCATTTCAGGCCACAGTCATCCTTCTGTAGATGGTTTTCCTCCACTTTTCCTCTCTGTTAGGGAAACAAATTCCAGACAGGTTCCTGAATCTTTGATTTCAAGGAACCACAATCTTCATGCCTTCCATCCACATCTTTGACCTCTCAGTTCCCTCACCCTTTCTACAGACACTCTTTATCAACATTTATTATGTCTAGAGCATTTCCAGAGAAGGGCAACAAAGCTGGTGAAGGATCTAGAGAATAAATCATGTGAGGACTGGGTAAGGGAACTAGGATTGTTCAGTCTGGAGAAGAAGACATTGAGGGGAGACCTCATTGCTCTCCACAAGTACCTAAAAGGAGGATGTAGTGAGGTGGGGATTGGTCTCTTCTCTCTACTATCTGGTAACAGAAAAAAGGAAATGGCCTGAAATTGTGCCAGGGGAGCTTTAGGTTGGATATTTGGAAAAAAATTCTTTCCTGCAAGAGTGGTCAGGCACTGGAACAGGCTGCCCAGGGAGGTGATGGAGTTACAGTCTCTGGAGGTGTTCAAGAAATGTGTGGACATGGCAGTGTGGGACGTGGTTTAGTGGGAATGGTGGTGTTGTTGGAGGTCTTTTCCACCTGAAACATTTCTGTGATTCCATGATTCATGCCTTCTATCCACATCCTTGAACTCACAGTTTACTCACCCTTTCTCCAGCCACCACACATCAAAATTCATCATTGATAGCTGTTCACCCTAAACTGAATCAATCCAAACCTCAGCTGTATCAGGGGCAAATAGTGTTCCAAGTGGGTTAGACACCAGAGCCCAACAAAGTCACAAAACAGCTCTGAAGAGAAGGGAGAGATGGGGAAATGGAAGAGCCATTTGGTCTCTGTTGTAGGTGGCTAAATGAAGCTGAAGCTAGATTAGATCAAAATTAATTTGAACAGCTAAATGCTGGCCAGGCAGCTGGGCTCTGGAAACATGCAGGATACTCAGAGGAAAACCACCTACTGAAGATAAACAAAGAGAGCAGGGGCATTTCAGCTGGACACATGGATGAATTGAAACAAGCTGTCCTATGGAAAAAAAAAAAACTGAGAGAGTTGGGGTTGTTCAGTGTGGAGAAGGCTCCAGGGAGACCTTATTGCAGCCTTTCAGAACTTAAAAGGGATCTATAACAAATATAGGAACAGATGTTTTAGCAGGACCTGTTGTGACAGGATGATTTTCAACTACAAGAGGGAAGACTTAGACTGGAGAGGAGGAAGAAATTTTTGACACTGAGGGTCCAGTCACCCAGGGAGGTGGTAGATGCCCCATCCCTGAAACCATTCTAGGTGAGATTGTTTGGGGCTCTGAGCAACCTGCTGTAATTGCAGATGTCCCTGCTGACTGCAGAGGGGTTGGACTAGAAGACCTTTAAAGGTCCCTTTCACCTCAAACCATTCTGTGAATGAGGAAGGAGCTTAGTCCTACTGGGAAGGATTGGCATAGTTCTGTATGAGCATGGAATCTTTTTCTCTAGTGTGAGCAAGAATCTCTTCTCAGTTGAGACACTGACTCAAATTCAGGGAATGGCAAAAAGGAGATTCATGAAAAAAACCTATTTGGGGAGCATTGTCCTGCTCAGCTGTCATTTGCAAGAATGTCCCAAAGGTACGTGCTCTTCATGAAGTGGGAGGGTGAAGAATATTAATGAGAAGGTTGGACACCATACATCAAAGCCATCCTCATTCTGCAACTCCAGGACCATCCCAAGCCTTACTCATAACCAGTGTAACAGATTTTTAATGGTCGACCCTTTGTTATTAAAATCACAACAGATGGATTAAGCTGCAAGTTTTCCACGTGCCAGGGTGAGAATTGGGGGCAGCCCATGAGTATTTTCTAATTGCTCACTGTTCTTCTTGGCAAAGAAGTCCTGGTGATGTCCCATCCAACTTATTCTGCAACCACATTCAGTCACTGTTATTCATGCAGTAGTACCTTCAAAATCCACCGTCCCTCAACTCTGCCTCCTCCTCCCCCTACCCCCCTTTTGTCTTTAGCAACTCTTTTTGTCTTCCAAACTATCCATGGAAGTACCCTCCTCAGGAAAACATGCAGCAGATACCCAACAGGTTTTTAGTTCAATATGGCACTCGTGAAGCCATACCTCGAATACTGGGTTCAGTTTTGGGCTCCTCACTCCAAGAAGGACATTGAGGTGCTGGAGCATGCCCAGAGGAGAACAATGAAGCTGGTGAAGTGTCTGGAGAACAAGTCTTGTGAGAAGCAGCTGAGGGAACTGGGGTTGTTCGGCCTGGATAAAAGGATGCTGAGGGGAGTCCTTCTCACTCTCTACAAAACCCTGGAAGGATGTTGTGGTGAGCTGGGGTTCAATCTCTTCTCCCTGCAATCAATAGAATGAGAGGAAATGTTCTGAAGTTGCACCAGGGGAGGTTTAAATTGGATGTTAGGAAAAATTTCCAAAGTGAAAAAGTGGTCAGACATTGGAACAGTCTGGCCAGGTGGGTGGTGGCATCACCACCCCTGGAGGTGTTCAAAAAACATGTAGACATGGCACTTTGGCTCATGGCTTAATAGCCATGGTGGTGTTAGGTCAACAGTTGGGCTGGGTGAGCTTAAGAGTTTTTCCCAACTGAAGTGATTCTGTGATTCTATGATTCTAAGATTCTAATGTCCGGATGTTAGGTGAAAGAAGGACACAGATTTGGAACACAGCCAGAAGTGCTGATCACTATGTCACATCAAAGAAAATGTGTTTGCTAGTGGGAAAACCTTTCTAGTGCTTGGGAAAGCAAAGCAGCATCTCCACATCTGTAGCCTGAACCTATCAGACCCAGCTTCTCCCTTCAGTCATTTACCTAGTAGAGCTCCACCCTATCAGCAATGATGAGAATGTGGGTAGAAAGAGGCCAGAGGAATGTTTCCATGACCATAACATGAGCTGTTGTTACTGCTCCACCAGCAAAATCCTCTCACAGTCCCACAAACCAGACCTCTCATGTATGACCTAACAATATCTATATCCATCCACCTCCTCAGAGGTTGTTGATCTGTTCTCACAACCTGAAGATACTTTTGAATGCAGCAGTCTCCAAAAAAACATGCAGCCCAACAGAAGTATCTGAGCCACTTCAGTGTCCTGCCAACATCTTGAGCATAATCTCAAAGACGTATGGAGTGAGCTGCTTACCTGAGACCTTCTTCTCTGTGTCCTTTTAAAACCCATCCCTGGAGGTGTTCAAGACCAGGTTGGATGATGCCTTGAACAATCCAATTTAGTTCAGAGGCAGCCCTGCCCATGGCATGGAGGCTGGAATAGATGATCTCTGAGGTGCCTTCCAACTTAAGCCATTCTCTGACAAGGGTTTGTGTACCTTTGCTATGAAGAACTGCAGGTGACCTAGCCCTCACTTTTGAAAGGTTCCTTTCAAAGCCAGTGAAGGGAAGCAGGTTCCATGGTGCCATTCATTTTTTGATGAGGCTTTTGTCTGAAGCAGTTGTGATGAATTGTGCATGTGCCTGCCTGACTGCAAAAAGAAAGGTGTGCGGTGATTCACCCAGGAGACATCTGTGTTCTGGAAGACAGGTTGTACTTAACTCTGATGACACCTGCTTGGGATTTTGTGGCTTGCTAAAGTCTGTTTGTGACTCAGCAAAATCTGGGGGGTTTCTGTGCTTCCACAACTTTTGTCCCTGGATCTGTGTGGCCAGAGAAGTTGTCAATGCACCATCGTTGGAAGTGTTCAAAGCCAGCTTGGATGGGGCTTTGATGAACCTGGTCTAGTGCAAGGTGTTCTTGCCCGTGGCAGGGGGGTTGGAACTAGGTGATCTTTAAGGTCCCTTCCAATCCAAACCAGTCTATAACTCTTTGATTCTATTAGCATTCTCAAACACTGGGGCTCCCCAGGGAGGTGGTTGAATCCTCATCCCTGGAGGTATGTAAAAGATGCAGAAGTGTGGTCCTGAGGGACATGGTTTAGCATCAGACTTCATAGAGTTAGATACTGAGTTGGACTCAATGATCTCAAAGGTCTTTTCCAACCACAGTGAATCTATGATCATATGCTTCTATTCTATTGTAAAGAGGAAAAATGTCCTTGCTAAGAGAGGGAGGAACCAGGGCCTTTAATTGGCAAGTCTTTGCATGTTCTCCAGTCCTGCAGAAGGTTACTCAGAGACCAACACTGCCATCAGCTGATTAAAGTATGGACCAAGACCTTAGAGACTCCCAGCCTACAGCAGCCCCCACAAATATTCCCAGCACCCCCTCAGTGTTCACTCTAAATCATCCAACTTTCAAATGGAAAACCACATGGTCACAGGAGACTCTGGATTTCTCTTTGATACTTCCCTATGAGGAGACACCTGTGTTTTACATCTTAGATAATGGTTGGACTCAAAGATCTTCAAGGTCTTCTCCAAAGAAAACAATTCAATGATTGTATGAAACAGCCCCAGGAAGAAAGACCTCAAGAGCTCCTAGGGGAAGGCTGCACACCAAGTCATGCTCACACTTTCACCCTTCTCCAGCCTAATGAAACCTGCATTCCTTTCTGCCCAGTGGCAGAGTTTCATCAGGAGGGTGGAGAGCAGCTCCACCCTGACAAGCTTATATTCTTGTTATTAGAGCACACCCGTGAGACGGGGAAGCTTCGGTTAGCTGAACACATCACCGAGCACCACTGCAGCGGGGTGCTGGATGGCATGGCTTCCTGCTCCTGAGTCACAGCTCAAGGTGGCAGAGCCCACACAGCCAGCCAAATGGTTTCCAGTAAAAACCTGCCCCCTTTGAATCACAGCAGCTGAACTTGGGCTGACTCAATGCCCTGATCGGTAGTCTCTGTTTTCCTCTACTGCGTCCATCACCATGGTATCTGGAAACCTGATAGCAGACTCCATCCTGCAAAGCAGCTCCCAAGAAAGACACTGACATCAAGTGGACTGATGCCATGGCTACAATGCCATGAGAGTGGTGAGAGCCTGGAATGGGTTGTCCAGGGAGGTGGTTGAGGCCCCGTCCCTGGAGGTGTTTAAGGCCAGGCTGGATGAGGCTCTGGCCAGCCTGATGTAGTGTGAGGTGTCCCTGCCCATGGCAGGGGAGTTGGAACTGGATGATCCTTGTGGTCCCTTCCAACCCTGACTCATTCTGTGATTCTATGATTCTAAATATAGTTGTTTGATACTCATCTCTTAGAGTCATCATAGAACACCAGGTTGGAAGGGACTAAAGGGATTAAAGCCCTGGAGGACAGACCTTGCAGAGAATCACAGAATGGTTTGGGATGGAAGGGAACTTTAAAACACATCTAGTCCAACCCCCCTGCAATGAGCACATACATCTTCAATTAGATCAGGTTGGTCACATCCCCATCTAACCTGACTTGGAAAGTTTCCAGGGATGGGAGCATCTACCACATCTCTGGGCAGCCTGGGACAGTATTTCACCACTCAGTGTGAAAAATGTCTTCCTTCTCTCTAGTCTTAACCTCCCTCTTTTAGTTTCAAACCAGCACCCCTTGTCCTATCACAAGCCCTGATAAAAAGTCTGTCCCCACCTGTCTTATCAGCCTCTTTAAGTACTGAAAGGCCACAAGGTCTCCCTGGAGCCTTCTCTTCTCTAGGATGTACAACCCCAGCTCTCTCAGCCTGACCTCACATCAGAGGAGCTCCAACTCTCACATCATCTTTGTGGCCTCCTCTGGCCCCATTCCAATGGGTCCATGTCTCTCCTGTGCTGAAGACTGCAGAGCTGACCCCATCACTGTAGGTGGAATCTCAGCAGAGCAGAGGGACAAAATTCCCTCTCTCCACCTTCTGTCCACACTGCTGTGGATCAGCACAGGATGCAGCTGGCTCTGGGGTGGGAGCATGCCATGCCAGCTCATATCCAGCTTTTCAGTCACCAGTATATCAAAGTCCTGCTCTCAATCCCATTACCCTCTATCCTGTATTGATATTCCCATGTGCAGAACCTTGACCTTGGTCTTGTTGAACCTCATGAGGTTCACCTGGGCCCACTTCTCCAGGCTGTCCACGTCCTTCTGGATGATAAGGGAGTTAAAGATCTCACCAAAGTCTGCTAAAGTGTTATCCTGGACAAAATGCATCTCCATGGGGGACAGGAAAAATCACAACTGCAAGCAATTAAGTTTAGTAGAGGAGTGCAATGAGAAGCACTGGTCAGAAGCTGCACAAATCAGAGCAGAAATTATTTACACAGAAATTATTTTACTGGTAACCAGTTACTGGAACAGCTTAGCAAAGCTTGGTCACAGGACATCTCTATAAAACTTGGTTTCTGTTTCATTCAAAGAAGAACCAACTGTAACAGAAGTCAGATCAGATATTTTATGAACCACGTGGACTTCTTGCCTGTGAACACTTCCTTTACGTCATCTGCCTTTCCTTATGGATGTGATAAGCAGGGAGAGATGATATCTGCTTAGGTGAACTTACAAAGAAGGCCAGTCTCTCAGGGACAGGCTGGGACTGCTTTGGGATTGATAGCACTGAAGATTCAGAGAGTCTTTTTGGCACACATATCTTCCTCCCTGCACACCACATCTCATTTATATTCTCAGATCTTCAGGCTGGAATGACATTTGGACTGAAGTCCCTTATGGCTCCTCTTAGGCAGAGTTCAAAACCTTGCTCAGGCTTTCTTCCACCACTGATACAGACAGATGGGAATTTAGGTCCTCTTGAGTCCTACAAGCTGTCTAAGGCTGTGTGAACTTTTGTCTCAAACCACTTCTTCCTCATATTTATCAAGCTCCATCTTAAAGCAAGTGGGATTTCTACCCTGCCTTTGTTTTTAGGAAGAACTCATTTCTAACTGATGTTTCCTCAGACTGCCAGCCTCATTTAACTCATAGAATCATTCAGGCTGGGAAAGACCTCTAAGATCATCAAGTCCAACCATCAACCTAGCACCACCACAGCTGCTAGACCATGTCTCACAGGGCCACATCTATACCATTTCTGAACACCTTCAGGGACTGGGATTCCACCACCTCTGTGGGCAGCCTGCTCTAAAGCTTGATCCCAATCACATTAATTCAGCTCTAGCCCAGAGTGATCTTCCAGCTCCCACTGTAGCTCTGTTTTCATGGTTTCTGGCATTTCTGGGAGGAAAAGAAAAAAAGGAAAAAGAAAAAAAGAAAAAAAGAAAAAAATCTGTTCTGAATCTGTTCTAAGCTAATATGGGACAATGATTTTCACTGATATCTTTGGGGTGGATCATGTTCCCCCAGTCTTCCCTTTTCTTTCTTTTTTTTTCCCCATCAGGACTCCATGTTTTCTCAATAGAAGCAGTAAAACTCCAGGTGAGGAGCCACCAGAGCTTCATGTCAGGGTTGACACTTCCATAGTTAGCCTTATAATAGCCTTTCTTGCACCCCAACATGTGTGATGATTTGGCATCAACCATGTTTGTGTGTGTTTGGGGTTTTTTCCGGGGTTTCATCTCACTGGAGCCTCCTCATTACCTTTAGTTTAACTAATATCAGTGGGTCTTCCCTTTCCTCCACAATTTTCCTGGCACAATCCCAGCTCCTCTCTCCCCATGAAGTCTGGCACTCCTGCACACTCAGCCCATCTGCAGGAGCTTTAACAACCTCAGCTCAGGTGGTTTCCCAAAGCTCTGCCTCATGGCAGATCTCAAAGCTTTCCAAGCCACTAGAGGGTAAAGTGACTTTACACTGGTCAGAACCAAACAATCATAGAACTGTTTAGGTTGCAAAAGGCCTTTAAGATCATCAAGTCCAGCTGTTAACCCAGCACTGCCAGGTCAGCACTGAGCCCTGTCCCTCAGCAACACATTCACAGCTATTCAATCCCACCAGGAATGGTGTCTCCACCACTTCCTTGGGCAGCCTGATCCAAGGCTGACAACCATTTTGGTGAAGAAATTGCTTCTAACATCCAACCTAACCCTTCCCTGGTACAGCCTGAGGCCATTTCCCTTGATGATCTTAGAGGTTTTTTCAAACCAAAACAATTCCATGCTTCTGTGATTCTCTGTCCCCAGTGGTGCATTGGTTTTCTCCGTGTATCTGGTTTCTGACAGCACAAGATAAAATATAGATGATGTTTTTCACTCTCACAGCAAAGCAAACATTAGGATTCACATCTCTCCCTCCCTTTCCCACAGCACAGTTCTGATCCTGCCATCCCAGCTCATTTGGCTTTGTGTCATGCATGACTGTGGAAATTTTCATTAGTAATGCTTCTCAAGTTACTGAGAACCCTTCAAGGAGCAGCACTTTCCCAAAAAGCCCCATTCCCACGTTAAGAAGAGTGTGACCAGCAGGTGGATGCTATAATGAGGCCACAGCTGCAGTACAGTTATGGGCTTAGGGGCCTGGAGCATCTCTGTGAGGAGGAAAGGCTGAGACAGCTGGAGCTGTTGAGCCTGGAGAAGAGCTTGAGAGGGGATCTGATCCATGTTCAGCAGAGTTAAAGTGCAGGGGACAAGAGGATGGGGCCAGACTCTTTTCAGTGGTGCCCAGTGAAAGGACAAAGGGCAATGGGCATAAAATAGAATATGTGAGATTCCACCTAAACAGAGAAAATCTTCTTTTTGTGAAGGTGCCAGAACACTGGACCTAGCTGCCCAGACAGGTTGTGGAGTCTCCCTCTCTAGAGAGCTTCCAAACTTGCCTAAACATTCTGATTCTGGGCAACCTGCTTTAGCAGAATTGATCTAGGTTATCTTCATAGGTCCTTTCCAGGTCCCACCATGTTGGGATTCTATGTTTTGGTGAGTCCATGCCCAGCAGCTCAGCCCCAGTGCTCAGTAATTAAGTCCCTGGTATCCAGACCTCCAGCTTTATTTTGCACCAGAGTTGGGAAAATGAACATGTTTGAGGCAATCACAGGCACAGCACCTTCCCACCCTCCAGTCCAGAGATCAGTCAGCAGGAAAACACTGCACAGGGTTTGCTGAGGCTGAGCAGACATCACACGTGGAAGCAGCCTGCTGCTGCTTGCATCTAGCTTGCTGTTGCCCAACGCAACACACATGACACAACCCAGCTCTCGGCTGATGGAGCCAGACTGGAAGCCACAAACACACCTTGTCACATTCCCCATCCCAGCAGCAGCGTGGGGCCACCCTTTGCAGTACAGGCTGTGTTTTGCATCTGCCATGGGACCAGCCCCAGGACACAAACCTGAGGAAGAGATGACGTATGGCCAGGAGGCTTCTCCTTCTGCTGATGTCACCTCCTCGGGGAACTTGTTCCTCTACACATCCCAATCCAGACTGGAGCTGAGCGTTTCCCTGATCACTCCGAGGGAATCCGCCCACCAGATCAACAGGAGGTGGAGGGTGGGAAAACATATAAAGCTCCCTGGGAGCAGCTCTCCTTGACTGTCCCTGCTGCACGGATCTGCTCTCAGCATGAAGACACTTCTGGTTGGGTTCCTCCTTGGCCTGGCATACGTGGAGTTGGGTAAGACCGCTGCATTCCCAACATTTCATGGACCCCTGGGAAATGCCTGGGAAGGGAGGGGAAAGGCATGAAAGCATAAAGACCTGGCAAGCACTAGGTAGGGGAAATAGAGACTTTATGTATTTAAGAGGGTCAGTGGAGAGGGTGAGTGGAGAAAAGGGACATGCATTCCTGGTGGGAGAGCCATGACGCCTGATGGAGAGCAAGGCATATTGTTTGGATGCACAGCTGGCCAGCTGTCACCCAACCCTGCTCACATCAAACCCTAGGATGGAGCTGACCACCACACTGCTAAGATGTCTAAGGTGTGAATGACAGCCACATGGCACAGGGTTCTCTAAGCATGGGCAAGAACTTGAGCCAACAGCCTCTACTTAAAGATGCCAGCTCATCCCCTCAGAGATGAAATATGTTCATCCTGAGCTCCTGCCATCCCTAAGACCTCCTGCCTGGCTGCTTGACACTTTGAAAACCAGAGAATGAGGCTTCAGTATAGGTGAGGATATGAAAAGTAGCATCAAGGAGTTGGAACTGTTCATTAAACCACCATCTCCAAGGCGTTCACTTATTTCTACAGATGAGGGGATAGGTGGAGATTCAGAATGTCTTGGGTCTGTTTGGGTTTGGTCTCTGATGGGTCTGGATCTTGGATAAGCTGGCAGCAGGAGCTGCGTTCTTATTCCATCTGTTTGTGACCCACTGCAAATACATCATTGGCTTGGAACAGAGTCATCCTTGGGGTGATACCAAACCCAAGGTTTTAACCTACAGCCCATGGGTCCCAGAGCCCCTCAGGCTGCTTTCATGGGATTCTAAAAGATCTCAGAGGAATGACAGCCTGGATAGGGGTCAAACACCTCCACCTGGAGGTATGGCTACTCGGTTGCAAGAAGGTGGCTGAAAGGTGTACACCGTTCAATTTCTTAGGCATGGAAGGGTTTTGGATCTCTTCTTCAGGCTGCATTGTGTTTTTTAATCCCCTT
Source organism: Indicator indicator (assembly GCF_027791375.1). NCBI lineage: Eukaryota > Metazoa > Chordata > Aves > Piciformes > Indicatoridae > Indicator > Indicator indicator. Next base: position 23,368,970 of record NC_072021.1, read on the forward strand.
AATCTCATTCCTCCTTCCATCTACCAGACGGGCAGAGCTAGATAATGGTTGGACTTGGTGATCTTAAAGGTTTTTTTCAACCAAACTGATTTGATGATTCAATGACCTGTCCTGAAAGCAAACCCAACTGCTGGCTGAAGGAAATGCTCTGGGTCAAACCCATCACAGGACAGGTGCATTTACTTCCATCTAGTACCTGCTGGGGTTTTTTTCCCTTTCTTTCAAAATATTTCACAGGTGGTGTATTACCAGTTTCTTTTCCTCCTTCTGGATCCATTTCTCTGCAGGGTTGCTGAGGACCTGCCAGAGCAGGTTCTGGCTCACAGGTCTCAGAGCACTTTATGGAAACACAGATGTATCACCACCCTTTGCTTTGTAGATGAGATGGAGGCAGAAATTACTTTTCTGGGATGATCCAGTGGGAGGCATCTGGTCTAGGCACAATGCTTGTAGCTGAGAAATATTGGCTGTGACCATTCATCTTCCAGAGTTTTGATACCACAGGGTAGAAGATACCACTGGACAGTGATAAATGGCAAATGATTGGCCACAAATCAGCACATAGCACTGTTCTCTGTGGTCACTTCCTCTGTTGCAGTCCTTATGGTCCTGGGCTTTCCTCTTCCACTGCAACCTTTCTCCAAACCCAGTGTCCTCTAAGTGAAAGATAAGGAGGTTATGGATTTTCTTCTTTAAAGCTGCTCTTAACTGGAAGCAGCTCCCCCAGAGCCCACAACACTGCCCTGCTCACCCATTAAAATGGGGACATTTGGAAACCAGCTCAACCCAAAGGCTGCAAATCAGTTTCTCAGAGTCTTTAAGCTAGCACTGCTCCATCCATCCATCCATCCATCCACCTGGCAGTCCCACAGAGTCACAGACATGCTTGTCACATTGACTGTGTTGTTTCCTCTCTCACTGGACACTGAGTGTTAAAATGTCCAGGCTGGATGTGTCTTTGCACAACCTGGTCATAGTGGGAGGTGTGCCCTGCTCGTGACAGGTGGGTTGGAACTAGATGATCTTTAAGGTCCCTTCCAACCAAAACCATTTGATGATTCTATAATTACATGAAAATATAAAAAAACAACCTCTCATGAGGCATTTTGGAAGGGATCTGCTGAGGTCCTCAGCTTGAGGAAACAGAGATGACTTCACTGCCCCTGTTTACAAAGGAGATGGCCACAAGAACACCACCACTGCTCGCTTTGAAAAGTCCTTCTTAACTCTGCACAAAGTCCTTTTCAACTCCTGCTGCCAGGATAAATAACTCTGCAAATAAAGTGTTTTGCATCGTGTAGGCTCTTTTGACAGCTGAATTTTCCAAAGGAGGTGATAAGAGAAGTAGATGCCCTCAAAATTCTTCCTGGAGTCAGGCGCTCAGACAACTGCCCTTGAAAATATTTTTCCTTATCACAAAAGTCCCAGAAATTTCTCTCTACCAGCAGATCCTGCAGAACTGTGACAAAACAAACAAACAAACAAAAAAATAGCACCACTGTCTCTCTCCAACGTTACCAGTAGATGGCAGTGGACACATTTGGGTGGTTCTTAGCTGGCAGAAGGCTGGAAAAGAAACAAACCAAGCTGGTTTCTGTCATCGAGCCACAGCAGCACGACTCCAAAAAAATATGCACACTCGGTATCTGCTCCCTGTGGACAGAAAGCTCTCACACCACTGCTTTGGAGCAACTGCTGTGTTCAATGCTTGCATATGCAAAGGTGTCCCTCCATCAACAGGCAGCCAGCAACAGCTTGAGAGCATCAACTCCTTTAAAAAGCAGCAGTAGCCCCTGAGGAAAGTGGGTTTGAGGCCACGTTCAGCCCTTAGGATCGCTGGCACAGCTCTGAAATTGACATTCTGCTCCTGGTTGCTAAGTTCTGCAGGTATCACTCTAAAGAAGCAGGAAGAGGCTGTCACTGTGGGTGGAGGGATGGGGGAGCTGCCAGTCTTTCAGTGCTGCTCTCAGCAGAAGGAGCTGTTTTGCTCTGTGACAGCATTTCTTCAAAGATCTTATCAAAGCTGCCCAAGAGATCCCTCTAGATCCCTCTTCTTTTGGCCTACTGACCCCACAAGGTAGCAATCACACTCAATTCCCTGCAAAGCCCCCATCATCTGTTGCTGCTGGGGTTTAGTCTTTCCCTCCTGTCAGATCCAAGCTTTGCCATTGCCTCCAGATGCTCTTAATAGCTGAGATCACTGGATCTTGGTCAAGGAGGGATGAAGCACTGACCATCACACAGTTCCCACCACAGAGCAGAGAAGCTGCAGAGCTGCTGTCTTGTCTTTGCTGTTGTAGCCACCTCAGACTCATTCTGTTCCTCTCTGCAGCCCAGTCCTTACGATGTTACACCTGCAAGGAGCCAACAGACATTGCAAAGTGCAGAACACCCACCCTGTGCCCCCCAAAAGCCACTGTGTGCACCACAACGCTGCACTCTGTAGACTCAGGTAAGTTTGGTTGATGGCTGTGAGTGCCCATGTGGAGAGATCATAGGATCATAGACTGGTTTGGTTTGGAAGGGACCTTAAAGATCATCTAGTTCCACACCTGCTGTCATGGACAGGAACACCTTCTACTAGAGCAGGTTGTTCAGAGCCCCAAACAACCTTGGACACTTCCAGGAATGGGGCATCCACCACCCTGGGCAACCTGGGCCAGTGTTTCAGCAACTTTGCCATGAAAGATTTCTTCCCAATATCTAATCTAAATCCCCCTCTTTTAGTTTAAAACCATCACCTCTCATTCTATCACAGCATTCCCTGATAAAAAGTCCATCCCTATCAATCTGATAAGCCCCTTTAAATATTGGAAGGCCACTGTAAGATCTCCTTAGAGCCTTTCTTCTCCAGGCTGAACAACCCCAACTCTCTCAGTCTGTCCACACAGCAGAGGGGCTCCAGCCCTTGTATCATTTTTGTGGCCTCCTCTGGACCTTTCCAACAGTTCTGCGTCTTTCTGAGCCAAACAGGGATTTGTGTCTCTTTTTGATGCTGAAATACATATAGAAGGAGCAGGATGGAGAGAGGGAGTCATCCTCTCCATCACAGGAGAAGTGGTGGACCTGTTCCTACAAAGAGTAGTCTTGATGCCAGGCCTCTACACCTTCCTTTATGATTTCTTTCTCTTATGTTTCTCCCCCTCTCCAATCTGCCTCTTCCAGGTTACCCCTTTTTTGGCAACATCACTGTGACCAGAGGCTGTGAGGAGGAATGTCTTGCCTATAATGGGATAGGATCAAACAAACCCAAGTCATGTTGCTACACCGACCTCTGCACCGATGACACCAAGAGCAGCAATGGGATAGGAAGCAGCTCTCCAGCACTAGGTCTGATGGCCATGGTTGTTGGCACAGTCCTCCAGTGTGCTCTGTAATGTCACAGGTGTCCATGCTGCAGCCAAAGCATTCTCACCTTTTCCCCAAGCTCCTTCGCCTTGGGAATAATCTTTGCTGATGTGCAGCATCACCCATCTTCAGCTGTCAATTCAAGTGAATTCAAGCCAAGAGTTTGGGCACCTGGACCTAAACCCCTCCAATTACTACTCGTTTTCAGCTGCTAATCAGATGTGCTCCTGGTCCTCAGGATCCACAGCTCCCCCTACAGCTTCCTTTCGTGGGGAGCAGCAGTGAATGAAGCTCTTCGGCTCTCTGCAGCAGGATGACCTAAGCAATGCCATCAAGGCTGATGTTTTGGCATCATCCTTGGCAAGAGTAAAGGCTGTATGTACACTGGATATGGACAATGCTTTTTTCCAGGTCTCCTCAAGCTTTCACACAACTTGTGGCTGTGTGCATGTATTAAATTCCTGTGCACAACCTCTCTCCCTTCCCCCCCCCCACCCCCCCCAAAAAAAAAAAAATCCTGCAACCCTCTGTTAGAAACTTAGTTTATTTTCTTTCCACTTTTTGGAGTCATCTCAAGTCAGAGCAGCAGATGGATGTTGATCCCCTCTCACTATCTGCTCAGCAATTGCAGAGAGCTGGCACTTAATTCTATCTAGAGCAAGGTATAGAATGAGTTCAGAAGGGCTCAGCCTTCATGTGTTGAGATGGGATGTATTTCTGGAAGTTTCAAAACAGGTTGGACCCACAATAGTGAATTTGGGAGTTTGGCTAAGCCAAACCCTTCCTCAGCCTTATTTTCTGAGCTCAGGTTGCAGGCAGAGCTCTTGGATTTCCCTTCCCAGATGTTTTACAGATCCTTTCAAGTAACTTCTGTTACTCTTCCCTCCCCCTTTCCTTCACAGCAGGGACTGCAGGAGGAGAAAAGTGATGGTTATCCCAGACCTTCCACTCTGAGATGAGTCAATGGGCTCCACTCACACCTCTCTTGAAGCTCTGTCTTGGAGCAACTGTAAGACTGATTTTCATCCTCTTATCTGCTGCAAAGCAAGATGGAATGGAAGTGGGGAAAAGTAAGGCAAGAGTGCCCAGCACTCAGCCTTCTCTGGTGGAGGAGAGCTGGATGCCTTGCCGTTTACTCTGTTCCTATTGTCAGGGCTCATCCAGGGAACAACCTGCAAAAGTAAGGGTAGAGTACAGCCCATGCACCATCCTTGGGTGTTCATGAAATCCCTGAAACCTCCTCCTGGGCAAAGTATATTTTTTTTTTCACCATTTTTTTCCTCCATTTTTTTTCCCATTTTCCACTCTATTTCCAGACAGGAAACCACAGGAACAATCAGAGGAGCTCTTATTTTTCATTGCACAGAGGTAATTGTTTCTCAAGGTCTGTCTCATCACCACTTCCAAGCAAACTTTGACAAGGCATTGCACTCCTTGGCAGAGGGTCCTGTGCAAGCCTGGGGTTCAGGAGGATGATGAGTCCCTTTGTTCTGGAGATGAACTGCTCCTTGCTTCACTAAAACAGTGACAGCTTCCCTGAAATACCCTTTCAATGCTGAGATCTACAGGGAGAAAAATTCCATTGAGAGGACAATGATTGGGAGCTACTTAGTCACCAATATCACACCCACCCTTGCAGACACAGAGCATCAGCTTCTGCTTCCTACTCCTCTGTTTCCCAGCTTAAAAAACAGTCTGATGTGTCAGGCCAGAAGGAAACCCCTAGGACTTTCATCCTTAGACCAATTCCTCTTTCCAGTCCTCTTTTCTACTCTGGGTTCAAGCTCTGGAGTAAGTCACTACCCCCACTGGAGTTTCCATGCTGGCTGCAAGGTCCTCTGCTGGTGGGCTGAACTTTTCTCCATCTATTGCACGTGCAGATGGGGCAGGGTCTGGATACAGAAGGACTGGGAGGGTGAGGGTTCCATTCTGGGTGAGAATCTAGTAAATAAAGTTGGATTCTCCGGTTTTCAGCCTGTAGCATCTTTTTTTTTTGTGTGCCCAGGGAGAGAGGATGGGGCAGCACAGACTGCAGGGGGAAGTTGTCTTTGGATGGTTGTGCAGCTTCCAAACTGCCCTGTGCCAGAAAGAGGGAAAGCTACAGGTAGGAACAAGCAATGGACTGTAAAAGTATTCCTTAGAAGAGGTAGATGTAAGGCTATCCCTGCTGAAAGAAGAGGAGGAGAGGGTGGCAGGAGGGTAAAATGCCGTCCAGTGGCTACAGGAACATGTACTGGAGGAAATGGTGGGGGTTTTTTTTTGTATGAAAGAGTAACTGAGAAAGGAGAGCAAGAGGCCAGGAGCAACCCCTCAGGGTCCATTCAGCACTGCAAAGATGCTGTGGATGGAGGTCACTGCTGCTGGCTGTCAGCATCCTGCACACTGCAGGACCTGCTTGTTCTGGTGACTCCATCACCAGAGCAGGAAGCTTCTGCTGTAACTAAAACAGAGCCAAAGGCAGGATTTAGCTTTAAGGGATTTTTAATATGTTCCTAAATTAGGCAAGGTGAGAAACCCTTCACAGAGAGTGTCAGGGGTATAAAAATCTCCCTCTTTTTTTTTTTTTTTTGGATTAATATTTTTCTCTTCAAATGGCCACAGAATGAACAATGATCACTGGGAGCCCTTATTGCTGCTTTTATTTAGTCTTGTTATTTTAGAGTTAAACCCAGGCAAACCCTACTGCCCCAGCAAATGCAGGACAATGCCAGGGGATTCAAAGGACTTGGCAGACTTCTTTTGCGTCACAGGGTCGAGTGGACATGCAGAGGAAGAAGGTTAAATATAGGCTGAATAAAATAGAACAGAGAAAGATGTGTCTCTAAAGGGTCCTAAAAAGACTTGCAGCCTCTCAGCCCTGCAAGACAAGGCTTTGCAGCAGGCAGCATCCAGAGCTGCTGTTGTGTTGAAGGATTTCAGCTGACCCTCTGGGAGCTGCTTCTTCCCAGTAGCCATTCTGTGCAGGTCCAGAAGATTTATCTCCAGAGTTGAGGACACTCCTGGGAGCTTTATGCTTTACCAAGCCAAGAAGTTGCCTTTTCCATCACCTTTCAGCCCTTCTACAAATGCACAGCCCTACAGATGTGCAGCCCTACAGGTCAGAGAATCATATGAATCACAGCATGACAGAATGCACGGGGCTGGAAGTGACCTCTAGAGGTCATCTAGTCCAACACCACTGCAGCAAGCAGGGACAACCCTGACTAGATCAGGTTCCTCAGAGCCCCATCAAGGCTGGCTTTGCATATCTTCAGGGATGGGACATCTACCACCTCCCTGGGCAACCTGTTAGAGCCTTCTGCCACCCTCATAGTAAAGAACTTCCTCCTAATGTCAGATCTAAATCTGCCCTTCTCTAGCTTCAAACCACTGCCCCTTGTCCTATTGCTACATAGCTTTAGAGAATGCAGCCCTGATCTGCATTCCCCATCTCCAGTTGTAAACATGAAAAGCTTTCATCCACCTGAAAGTTAAATAATAAAGCACAACAGAAACCAAACTTTCAGGGAGGTGTTTGCAGACCCACACTGATGAGGAAATTCAAACCAGTATGCCTTGCTGAGTCCCACATCCAGGCAACCTTCAGGGTGATAGATCTGCCTTGTGAGACCTTTCCTCATGAGCTCCATGAGTCTTGAAGGTGGAATGGGTATTTCAAAGGATAGTTCATCCTCTGGAAAAAACATGGAAAAGCAACCTTGGCTTGGGATGGATCAGAACAAGGCTCAAATCTACTGCTTTGATTTCAGCAGGTTTTGGGCCTCTCACGTCAAGAAGGACATTGAGGTTCTGGAGCATGTCCAGAGAAGAGCAATTAAGCTTCTGAAGGGTCTAGATCACAAGTCTTGTGTGAAGCAGCTGAGGGAACTGGGCTTGTTAGCTTGGAGAAAAGTAAGCTCAAAATAGAACTTCTCAGCCTCTACAACCACCTGAAAGGACGTTGGAGCCAAGTGGGAGTCAATCTCTTCTCCCAGGTCACAAGCAACAGAAAAAGAGGAAATGGCCTCAAGTTGTGCCACAGGAGGTTTAGGTTGGACTTTGGGAAAATTTTCTTCCCCTTGAGGGTTGGCAAGCCCTGGACCAAGCTGTCAAGGGCAGTGGTGGAGTCCCCATCCCTGGAGGGGTTCCAAAGCCATGTAGATGTAGTGCTGAGGGACATGGATGGTTAAGTGGTGACCTATCAGTGTTGAGTTAACAACTGGATTTGATGACATTAAAGTTATCTTCCAACCAAAACAATTCTATGATCCTAAGATTCCCACAAAGACATCTCTGGTGCTGTGGAGGAATCGAAGCTACACAAACACCAGGATTAATACTTAGAGGACTGGAGTTTCCAGCAGGTTCTTTCCAAAGCAGGCCAATGATTATCATGTGGAGCCATGAGTGGTGGTAGTTATCCTGGCATGACCTGATTGCAGGTTGGCTCAAACTGCAAGGTTGGTGTTTTGAATTAAGGGATTAACATCAGCAGCTGTGTGGTTGCTTGATTTCTTTTAGGTTTATATATTTTGCTTTCTTTGGGAGGGAGAGGAGTGAAAAAAAGAAAGAAAAAGAAAGAAAGAAAGAAAGAAAGAAAGAAAGAAAGAAAGAAAGAAAGAAAGAAAGAAAGAAAGAAAGAAAGAAAGAAAGAAAGAAAGAAAGAAAGAAAGAAAGAAAGAAAGAAAGAAAGAAAGAAAGAAAGAGAAAGAAAGAAAGAGAAAGAGAGAAAGAAAGAAAGAAAGAAAGAAAGAAAGAAAGAAAGAGAGAAAGAAAGAAAGAAAGAAAGAGAAAGAGAGAAAGAAAGAAAGAAAGAAAGAGAAAGAGAGAAAGAAAGAAAGAGAGAAAGAAAGAAAGAGAGAATGAAAGAGAGAATGAAAGAGAGAAAGAAAGAAAGAAAGAAAGAAAGAAAGAAAGAAAGAAAGAAAGAAAGAAAGAAAGAAAGAAAGAAAGAAAGAAAGAAAGAAAGAAAGAAAGAAAGAAAGAAAGAAAGAAAGAAAGAAAGAAAGAAAGAAAGAAAGAAAGAAAGAAAGAAAGAAAGAAAGAAAGAAAGAAAGAAAGAAAGAAAGAAAGAAAGAGAAAAAAAAAAAATAATCCAGGTGAACATGAAAGATAAAGAGATGAGACAAGGGCAGAAATTATTACAGAACTCCAAGAGAAGAAAAAAAGCCAAAACTATTAAGGGGATATTTTTACAGCCCAGACATTTAATGTGAAACAGAGCTCTGATGAAATCAAATACAGAAAGAACTTGCAGTTCCTGCTAAAAATACCTATCTGGATATATAAATATACATTAGCATGGAGTTGCAAGGCTCATGGAGATATCTGCCACCGTCTCATATTTACAGAGAAGGACCTAAATGTTTAATATTGCAGACTCAGAAGAAAGTCCCTTCATCTGAAGTAATTAATGATAGAACATGCATGGCAGGGCTGAAGTGCAGCAAGAGTGATATCACTTGCAATATCACTCCCAAATTATTTCTCATCTAAAACCTATTATGTGCTCTTTTTTTTTCCTCCTTCTTCTTCTTAAAATAGATTATTTCTTCCATATTAGGCCATGGATGACTTGGAACAGCTGTTTCTGACACACTGGCATATCCTCTCCTGGATATATTCATTGCTCTCCTGTACAACTCTCACATCCCTAATTCCAGGAGAACATAAATCTGAAGCCTCTTTATTCAGTACAGTCCCAGGTCTGAGAAGATGTCAAATCCCTTAAAAATGAGATGAATGAGGGACCTTAAAGGCCATCTAGTTCCCAACCCCCTGCAATGGACAGGGACACCTTCCACTAGACCAGGCTGCTTAAAGCTTCATTCAGGACCTCCAGACAAGGTCCTGCAATATGTCTTTAGTGCCAACTGAGCTTTAAGTTTCTGAACACACTTAGGAAATGCAGATAAGGACATTATGCCTTGGGGTGAGCCAGTTTTACACTAGTCCTTCAGGGTTTTATCACTGAAATCCATGCAGATCCATGGTGTTAAAGGCAACTGAATGCCATAGCAGATGAAAGCCTTGGGTCAGAGTGTCAAAAGCCTAACCTGGACAGCTGAACAAAAACACTTCTGGCTTCCTTTGGCCACATCTCTTAAGACAAGGGATGAATATGTTTCTTGAGTCTGCAGGCCATTCCTCCTCATTACAAGGGAAAGTTGATGCCCCTCAGTCACACCAGTGGTGACCAGTGCTGAAGTATTGTTGAACTCTTGTTCTAACGCACAGACTCACCTTGGACTCATCAGTGTTTGGAGCAGTAGAGCTCACCTCCTACCTTGTTGATAGCTGTAGATGGAGTGGCATGAACAGCCCTTCATCTCTTTGCAAAACAAAGTGCTTTTCCCCACCAATCTGTGAGTAAGATTCAAAAGACAACATGCAAGAGGAGATGGAGTAGTGTGAAGGTGCTCATGATGGTGAGTTTGTTTTTGCAGTACCTTTGGATTTGCAAGGAGCAAAAGGAGGAGCACCCCAATGCTTGAGAGCAGTCTTGCACCTTCTTTGATCCCTGCTGCTGTGCCCACACCTTGGATGCCTGGCTGGTTCCCCAGAGAAGGCACAAACACAGGCTGTGCCACAGCGTTTTTCCACTTGCCTGTGTGAAATCCTGGAGGCGGATGGCACTTCGCCAGTCGAAACTCTGCCCCGGACAGTGGAAGGATTTCAGAGGGTGGCTGTGAGACAGCACTGATGGCAGATGTCTGCAGAAGGATGTTCTACCACTCCTAACAAGAAGCATGGATACATGACAGACAGCAGGCTCTGGATTCCTGGTGACACCAGGGCACACTCACCATGAGTGGCAGTACAGCAAAGCCTGATTAACAATCTGCTTTGATGCAGCTCTTCCTCATGGGTCCTCTGAAGCCTTAATAAAAAGCTGAGCTGTCTTCAGCCTGCAGCTGAGTCTCTTCCAGCTGAATATACGTGTTTCTGATGCCCACAGGGACTTCCCAAGCTCTTGCCATATAACGAATGCAAACCAGCAACTCTATGTTGTCACCTGTGCACACACAAATCCATGATCAAAGGAGCTATGTTCCTATAAAGCTGGGATGAAAACAATCCAGGATTTGGGTTTAATCTTTCTTGGCTGCTGCTGATCTCCTGGCTCTGGGGAAAGAGAGGAAACAGGAAAATGTGGTTTTAGCTTGAAGACAGCTGTGTTTGGTCATGACATCCAAATGTGGAAAAAAACCCAAACAGGGTAAGGCAAGAGAAGGGAAAAGAAGGGGAGAGAAGGAAACCTGTAAGCCTCAACCATCCTCCATCCTACCATCAGGGAGATGGGTCCCACCCCCTCTAGTGCTGAGTGAAGGGCAAGGATGCTCTCTTCAAGCTGAGAATCATAGAATCAAAGAATCATTTTGGTTGGAAAAGACCTTTATGGTCAGGGAGTCCTACCATTATCTAACTCTGCCAAGTCTGGTGCTAAACCATGTTCCTTAGCACCACATCACAGAAAAGTCACCAAGACCTTCCTTCACTGTAGAAGGACATGGACCTGATGGAGCAGGTCCAGAGGAGGGCCATGAAAATGATCAGGGGGTTGGAGCACCTCTGCTACAAGGACAGGCTGAGGGAGCTGAGGGTGTTCAGCCTGGAGAAGAGGAGGTTCTGGGGAAGACCTAATAGCAGCCTGCCAGTACCTGAAGGGGCTACAGGAAGCATGGGGAGAGACTGCTTACAAAGGCTTGCAGTGACAGGACAAGGAATAATGGCTTCAAACTAGAGAAAAGCAGACTTAGATTGGATGTTAGGAACAAGTTCTTCACTATGAGGGTGGTGGAACACTGGGACAGGTTGCCCAGGGAGGTGGTTGAGGCCCCTTCCCTGGAGATATTCAAGGTGAGGCTCAATGAGGCCCTGGGCAGCCTGATCTAGTTGGGGACATCCCTGCTGACTGTGGGGAGGTCAGACTGGATTACCTCGGGAGGTCCCTTCCAGCCTGGACCATTCTATGATTCTATGACATGAGCTAGGGTGGTGAGATCCATCTTGCAGAGGGCACAGCTGTCTTCCAACCTCTGAACCACAGTGGCACTGATGTTTGGACTAGGATCTCTGGGAGGGGTGGTGCTGTGTGTTTTGCAGAGACCAGGGCAACAAAGACACGTGCATGTGGAACTCTACACATGGGTGGAAGGATGTGCCCATGTTGTTTCTCTCTAGTTGCTCAGTAATCTCACTTGTTTACCTTGGCATCATCTCAATAGCCCTGGATGCCAAGGGAGAGTTAATGGGCTTTATGGGATCCTGTAATGATGCAAACCTTGAAATAACATGTGACAACAGGAGTGTTTCATGAAGGAGTAGGTGCATCTACGATTAATGAGGCTTTTAGTAGAGGCTTTGGTTGTAGTTGGGCACCAGCTAGCTGCCAAGCACTGCCTACACCCCCTCACAAGTTTGCAGGTGATTGTCATCAAGGTCTTCAGGCTTTCTTTTGGGGGAGAAGGAGTGACACAGTCACCTCCTCTTGGCCCCAGCACTCAGGTAGAAAGAGCCATGGGAAACAACTCTGTCATGTCCTGCATGCACACAGTTCAAAAGGACTGACTAAGCCAGAGGGATTGGTGGTGGCAGGTTCCTGCATGGATGCACTAACTAACATATTTGCACCCCAGGCAGCTCCAGCATGGAGTAGGATCATACAACCACAGAATCATAGAATGGTAGGGGTTGGAAGGGATCTCTAGAAATCACCTGGTCCACCCCATTGTTAATGCAGGTTTGCCTAGATAAGGTTGCCCAGGATCACAATGTCCAGGTGGGTGTTAAATGTCTCCAGAGAAAGAGACTCTACACCATCTCTGGGCAGCCTACTCCAGGGCTCCAGCACTCTCAAAGGAAAGAATTTTCTTCTGAAGTCCAAGCCAAACCTTCTGCGTTATAGTTTGTACCCATTGCCCCTTGTCCTATCACCAGGCACCACTGAAAAGACCCCAGCTGTGTCCTCTTGCCCCCCCACCCTTTAGCTCTTGCTGAGCATTGAGCAGATCCCCTCTCAGGCTGCTCTTCTCCAGGCTAAACAGCCCCAGGTCTCTCAGCCTTTCCTCCTCACAGAGATGTTCCAGTCACCTAAGCATCTTCATGGTCTCCATTGGACTCTCTCCAGTAGTTCCCTGTCTCTCTTGAATTGGGGAACATCCTTTTCCTGATCACAGGAGGAGGCATAGGGTCAGACTTTATCTATTCCTCATTTCACAGTATCACTTTTCTCCTTGAAGCTCGGTATCTATCCAAATCCTGGGCCAAATCCTACCATGAGTATTGGTCTGGAAAGATGCCAAGGACTTAGTCACCACTGAAGTAAACAGCTTTTAAAGAAAACCAGGTCCATGGCATACCTGCAGCACTGTTATTTCTAATGTTTTTTTTAATTCCTCAGGAGGTTTGATTCCACTCTATTTTTGGTACTGGGATGTAGGTTTCCATTATAAATAGCTGCTTATTCTAATTCAGCCTGAGAACTAGGACAAGGATGCATCCAGACCTTGATTTGGAGTGGGATGGAGATTGCAATATCTCCAGCCAAGCTTTAGGCTTTCTGTGAGATCCTCCTCTCTGGAAAACCAGTACCTTTACACCTGGAAAGCATCCTGTACTGCCAGGACATAAAACAAATGGGAGCATTGCTAAAGACTCATTGTCAAGCTAACAAATCACTGAAACAAAGCTTTGAAGCTCTGTAGCATCTTTACCTCTGAGGAGCTGAATTTGGGAGTGGAGCATCAAAGCTGGGTGATAAATATTCTTCCCATTTTATAGTCAGAGATGTCAGGTTGTGAGCCTGCACATCTTTGTATGCGACACTGATCCAGAGGCCTTTGGAACAATAAAGAACAAAGACCCTGGGTGGTATGTGAGCACTTTACAATGACTAATTACTCCAAAGAAAATCAGGGGCAGGTTGCAAACACTTCCCAACAAATAGAAACTGTTCTATAAGGAAAAAATGGGGAGGCTTAGGTTGGAGATGAAAAACAATTTCTTCCCAAAAAGGGTTGTCAAGCCCTGGAACAGGCTGCCCAGGGCAGAGAGAGGGGATCCTGACATTCTGCTCCTCTGTGCTGAGACCCCAGACTCTCAGCACAGGGGAGACCTGGACCTGTTGGCGTGGGGCCAGAGAAGGCCACAAAAATGACCAGAGGGCTGGAAGCCCTCTGCTGTGAGAAACAGGCTGAGACAGTTGGGATCGGTCAGCCTGGAGAAGAGAAGGCTCCAGGGTGACCTGAGACCTTCCATTCTACAAGAGAGATGGGGACAGATTTTTTGTCTGGCCCTGGTGTGACAAGTCAAGGGGTGATGGTTTGAAACCAGGAGAAGGAGATTTAGACTGGAGGAGAGGAAGACATCTTTTACACTGAGGGTGGTGAGACCCTGGCCCAGGTTGCCCAGAGAGGTGATAGTTGTCCTATCCTTGGAATCATTCCAGGTCAGCTTGTCTGGGGCTCTGAACAACCTAATCTAGTGCAGAATGTCCCTGCTGACTGCAGGGGGTTGGACCAGGTGATCTTTAAGTTCCCTTCCAACCTAAACCCTTTGATGATTCAATGATTCTAAGATCTTTTCAGTTGTCAGCAGCAACCACAGTTCTCCCTCTTCAAAAGTTTACAGAGCATTGCTGGTGCTATAACCAAGTCCTTCAGAGCTTGTTAGCAAAGAAGAAGGTAAAGAAACACAGATTTACAAGGGCTTAGCCACAACACAGCCTTACCTTCAAGGGCATGAATCATATTTGCACAGCCATTAAGTGAAAGATAATCTTCTCATTTTATAACCATGGCTATTCTTCTTTGATTGAAATGTGATCTAGATCTGTTGGGAAAATAAGTTTTCAAGGATCTTCCTGGATTGTAGAAGTCTGCATAACTCCTTCTCTGTCTACACATGCACACAACTCTTCTTGCAAACTGTGACACTCACTATGGGTACAACTGTCCAGGGGTTCTTCCAGAAGAGTAACAAAGCTGGGTGTCCTGCTTTGAGATAGAGCAGAAGTGATTCTGCTCAGTGATGTCACCTCTCAGCTCAGCCTCTGCTCAGTGTTGGCACTTTCTGAAGCTCAGGGCAGGTTTGCACAGCCATTGTCTGGCTGCTTCTAGCACTGAGAACACTGATGGAGAGAGTTCCTGCCAAGGGCTGGGCTGCAGAAAGGCTCTGGATTAGACTTGCTCCTGTGCTGACCAAGGGCACTGCTAAATCTTGTGCACGACCTCATAGTTCAGTAAGTGAGAGGTGGCACCTGTGGGGAGCAGTGGACAGGACAGGGGACCCTCAACTGATTCCACACAGGGATAAAGCTTCTTCATGGGGTCGTGCTTCTTCAATAGCTGGCATCTGAGGAGAACTCTGTGCATTCTGCCTTTGATCTCAACCCATGTGTTCCCGAGTCCAGTTCCAAAAGCCAGCTCCCATCTGCTGCTGAGTCCAGTCTGGGACTTCACCAGCTCCTACCCACTGTCAGTGGTGATGGTGACATCATTGCCATTTGGGGTTGGGTTCAATATTGGGTTTGTATCTATTTGTGTCTATTTCATGTTATTGTTATTGTTTTCATTAAAGCTGGTTGAGTTTTCTTTCCCAATCCAGGAAAGATGATGAGGAGGTTGGAGCATTTCTCTTATGAGGAGAGACTCGGATACCTGGGATTCTTTAGCTTGGAGAAGGGCAGACAGAGAGAGGATCTTCTCAGTGCTGGTCAATATCTAAAGAGTGGAGGGCATAAGGATGGGGCTGGGCTCTTTTCAGTGGTGCTCAGTGATAGGACAAAGGGAAAAGACCACAAATTGGAACCTAGGAGGTCTAACTTGAACTTAAGGAGAAATTTACTTCCTTCGAGGGTGCTGGAACTGTGGAGCAGGCTGCCCAAAGAGGTCGTGGAGTCTCTTTCTCTGGAGACTTTCAAAACCCACCTGTACACATTCCTGGGCAACCTGCCCTAGCTGAACCTGCTTTGGCAGGGGGAATGATGTGGATGATCTCCAGAGGTCCTTTCCAACCCCCACCATTCTGTGATTCTGTGAATGACTGTTTTAGCAAAAATGAACCAAAGAAAAAAAAAAAAGAAAATAAAAACAAACCAAACAGCTTGGACACAAACAGCTTCTCTACCAGGTCAGTGGAAATGGAGCAAAAGGCTGCAGAATTTTGCGTGCCATGCTACCTGGTCCTTGCCAGAGAGGCTCAGGATCAGGTTTCACCAGAGAGCATTGCCCCAATGTTTCAGAGCTCAGTTGTGGTCTAGGGGTGCAGTTACAAAACACAATGCCTCACCCATATGGATTTTATGCTTTTCAGACTAGATCTCATCCAGGAGCTCTGATCCACGCCATTAACAGATGAAATGCTGGAAACATGCTGCCAAACTGGCCAGAGATGAAAGAGGTGAAGCATCCATGGCCAATGAAGGGAGGAGAAGATTAGCCTCCTCTGCTTGTGGCTTGTCAAAGCAATGACAGCACAAGCTGAAGTCATGGAGCATGAGCAGCTCAGCAGAAGTGGCTGCAATCAGCTGTGTCTAATGCTTCTTAGTGGGTAGGGATCTCAAAAACTCTCCCTGGTTCAAGAGCATTGTAAAAGGGTGGACTGAAGCATGCAGCTGTGTGAAGAATTCTCACTGCTCACCTCTAATGAAATCACAGGACAGTCAAAATGCTGGGACTTTATGATTCTCTCTCAGGTGTCACCTTCTGTGCTCATCCACATTTGTGACCCCTGTGGCCTTGGTGTAGCTGGGGAAATTGCCACGGAGGATTGCTCTGAAGTCACAGTTTGCTTTTTTCATGGAATCATCAAACATTGTGTGTTGGAAGGGACCTTAAAGGTCATCTGGTCTAACCCCTCTGCAGTCAGCAGGGACATCTTCAGCCAGAGCAGGTTTCTCAGAACCCCAAGCCATTTGACCTGCAATGATTCTAGGGACAGGGCATCTATCGTCTCTCTGAGCAACCTGGGTCAGGGTCTCACAACCTTCATTTTGAAAAATGTCTTCTGTCTTTCTAGTCTGAATCTCCCTCTTTTAGTTTCAAACCATCACCCATTGTGCTGTCACAACTGTTAAGATGAGGGTGGTGAAACACTGGCCCAGGTTGCCCAGAGGGGTGGTAGAAGCTCCAACCACAGAAACATTCCGGGTCAGGTTGGTTGGGGCTCTGAGCAACCATTTCTAGTTAAAAATGTCCCTGCTGACTGCAGGGGGTTGAAGTAGCTGACTTTAAAAGTTCCCTTTCAACCCAAACCACTCTATAGTTCTATGATCATCTAGCAGCTGGGAGTCAGCAGTCTTTCTTCTGTGCACCTTTTGGGTGACATAACTTCAGCTGCAGCAGCCAGATGTGCTCCCTGCACCTTCTCAAGCCCAGCAGTGGTTTGTTTTCATCTATTTTCAGGATCTTTTCCCATGATTTATACCCTCAGTTTCCCTGACCGTGGTGGTATTTTTAGTGCTCTTCTCCAAGCTGATGGAGTTGGTCAAGGGTCTAGAGAAAAAGTCTTATGACTAATGGCTGAGGGAACTGGGATTGTTTAGTCTGGAGAAGAGGAGGATGAGGGAAGACCTCATTGACTTCTACTACTCCTTGGCAGGAAGTTGGGGTGAGGTGGGCTTTGGTATCTTCTCCCTGTTATCAGGTGATAGAAAAGGAGGAAATGGCCTGAAATCGCAGAA
The DNA here is from genome assembly GCF_027791375.1 of Indicator indicator. Lineage (NCBI taxonomy): Eukaryota > Metazoa > Chordata > Aves > Piciformes > Indicatoridae > Indicator > Indicator indicator. The sequence goes on from NC_072021.1 coordinate 23,385,981, forward strand.
GGGGAGGTTTAGGTTGGGAGATAGGAAAAATTTCTTCCCTGAAAGAGTGGCCAGGTGTTGGAACAGGCTGTCCAAGGAGGTGGTAGGGTCACTGTCCCTGGAGATGGTCAAGAAATGTGTGGACATGGCACCTGGATCATGGTTTGATGTCCATGGTGGTGTTAGGTTGATGGTTGGACTCGATGATCTTAGAGGGCTTTTCCAACCAAAACCATTCTATGATTCTGTAAAACTCTGCCTCCTGATGTGTTTGTTTTGAAATGCTCTTAGGCATCCCAATCCTGTGATGTTCTGGGCCATGACCACTCTGCTTATCAAACAATACAAGGTGAGGACAGGGTAGTCTGAGCCAAGTAACTCCCGTCTGAGAAAGAGCAGTGCTGTGCAGAGAAAAATCTGTGACATTTGCATTTCTGTCTGAGTTTTGTGAGCATGTAATCAATGTTGGTTTCATGTGCAGAAGTTCTGATGTATATTCCTGAATGGTGACTAGGGAAATGTCTCATTTTTTTTTCCTGTCCCTCAAAAATGAGTGAGTAGATGGGCATTTTGACCACATGCCCATAAATCCTCTCTTTGTGACACTGCAAAACAAATGGGGCTGTCTTCAGCTTTGTTTGGAGAATGAAGATAAACTAGAGTTTGTCACAAGTGCCTACAGACACTTGTCCATAAAAGCTTATCCAAGTATCTGGGCTCCAGCTTTGCTTTCAGGGAAACATCACTTTCTTCAAGTTCAAAAAAATTATCAGCTACAGGAAAGTGATATTTTTGCTGTAACTTGAAAAAAAAAATCATTATAGGAAAATGCAGAACCAGACCAGTGTGGATAACAGCAAAATGCAGGAGCTCTTACCAATACACAAGGAACTGCAGATGATGCTCTGCAAGATCGAAGAAAGGGGGAAAGTTATTCCAGTGAATTCCAGATACAGGGTGGAATCACAGAATCATGATGGGATCCTCAGCAACCTGATCTTGTTAAAGAAGTCCCTGCCCACTGTAAGGGGAGTGGAGTAGATGAGGTCCCTTCCAATCGAGTGCATTGTGTGATTCTAAGATAAAATAAAAAAAAAAAAAAATAATGAAGTAAAATAAAAGTAAAATAAAAAAATAAAATAAAGTAAAATAAAAAACATAAACTAAAGTAAGATAGAAAGAATAAAAAAATAAAATAAAAGTAAAATAAAAAACCATAAAATAAAGTAAAATAAAATAAAAGTAAAATAAAAAACATAAACTAAAGTAAAATAAAAATAATAAAATAAAATAAAGTAAAAGAAAAGTAAAATTAAAAAGCATAAAATAAAGTAAAATAAAATAAAAGTAAAATAAAAAATAAAATAAAGTAAAATAAAAAGAATAAAATAAAATAAAATAAAATAAAATAAAAGTAAAATAAAAAATAAAATAAAGTAAAATAAAAAGAATAAAATAAAATAAAATAAAATAAAATAAAAGTAAAATAAAAAGCATAAAATAAAATAAAATAAATAAAATAAAGTAAAATAAAAGTAAAATAAACAACATAAAATAAAATAAAATAAAATAAGTAAATAAAATAAAAACCATAAAATAAAATAAAAATGTAAAATAAAGTAAAATAAAAACATAAAATAAAGTAAAATAAAATAAATAAAATAAAACAAAACAATTACTCAGAGATCAGGTGCACTATAAAGAACTTCAGTGATCACTACATGTTTTTTACACAATAATCTTTTTATTCTGCTCAAAAAGGTACAGGAAAGAAGAAATTTTCTCCTCCTTGGATCAGATCACTGGCATGAGAAGCTGAATCTCCTGCCTCATATTTTGGACACAGAAGCGTGTCCTTCATTTCTTGCTTACAAGAAGGAGATCTAGACAGAACAAAGAAGCAGCACAAGAATATAGGGTAGAGAAGACCTGCCACATAACAGAAGAGCAACCCATTCAGCTATTCTGCTGGGTAACACCTGGAAAACCAATGCTCCACGAAGCATGGAAGACATTTAATACAAAGTTTCTCTTCTTAAAATACACTTTTTACAGTGTGTTACCTTTCAATTCAAACCAACCAGACCAGCACAGCAGAGACTCCAAAGTGAAGTTTGAGGGAGCTGCTGAAAAGTCAGTTCAAAAATTTGTGTTGGGACTTCTTGAGTTTTGCTTCTCTCTTGGTCGTGGAAATAGGACAGCAACTAAACCAGGAACTGCTAGGAGCTGTTGAGGGTTGTCTGTGAGGCAACCGAACAGAAAGTTGGACTGGTAGAGGATTATTCTCTTCTTCTTCTGGTTCTTCAGCATGAAAGACCTCCTCCATCAGCATCTCAGAGTCTTGTCCAGAAGAAGGCACAAATGGAGCTTGCTAGCATCCCAAGTGGCACAGAACTGGTCCTCAAACTCGCTGCACCATCACTGTCGACGTTGCACAAGTTCGAGTAGCAGCAGGAGACAGGGCGCGTCATGCCAATCCCGTCCACGTCGGATGGGAGGCAGACAGAGGAGCACATCTTGGTGACTGTGGAGATTCCCACGAAGGGATAAACTACAGCAAAGAAAGAAAGAAAGAACGAAGAAACAGTTAGGAATGGGAGGAATGGAGGATTCTCCTTGTCCCTCATGAAATATGAGCTGCCTTCACCACCAAAGTCTTAGCACCAGTTCAAACACACCTGTAGGGTCACCAGTCAGACTGAGGTTGCATTCCTGAGAGCTCCACTAAACTCAAGGTCATTTCTGGTTTGCCTCCAGATGACCAGAAACTGAACTACCTTACTGAATTTGGCTCACCTTTGCTAAAGGAGTGCTTGCTCCTCTCTATTGGTTGCTGGTGAGGCCACACCTCAAATCCTAGTTCAGCTTTCAGGCCCTTCATTCCAAGAAGGACATTGATGTGCTGGAGAGTGTTCAGAACAGGGCAACAAAGTTGGTGAAGGGTGTGGAGAACAAGTCTCATGAGGAGCAGCTGAGGGAAGTGGGGTTGTTCAGTCTGGAGAAAAGGAGGTTGAGGGCAGACCTTCTGGCTCTCTACAACTTCCTGAAAGGAGGTTGGATCCAGGTGGATGTTGGTCTCTTCCCCCAAGGAACAAGCAAAATGAAACAAGGAAGCAGCCTCAAATTCCACCAGTTGAGGTTTAGCTTGGATATTAGGAAAAATTTCTTCACCAAGAGGGTTGCCAACCCCAGGAACAGGCTGCCCAGGGCAGTGGTGGAGTCCCCACCCCTGGAGGGCTTTCAAACCCATGTAGCTGTGGTGCTGAGGGACATGGTTTAGTGGCAACCTGGAAGTGCTGGGTTATAATGGTTGGATTCAGTGATCTTAAAGGTCTCTTCCAACCAAAACAATTTTATGCTTCTGTGATTCTAGAAGCCCTCCCAGTTCAACCAGCTTTCATAAACACTTCTTGAGTCAGGGGAGCACTGTTTAAACTACACCCATTGGTCAAGTCATGCAAACTTCCTGGAGAGCCAGAATTCTTTAGCTCCATGTCTCAAACATGGTTTTTTCTGACTGTACTCAACATGGAGCATTCAACTACGAGACTGGATTCAACAAGTATTCACTCACATGAAGTCTGCTCCCCACAACAGTAGTCTTCAGTGTAGAAACACTGACAAATGTCAAAAAGTCAGGTTAAAGAAGTAATTGTCCTTACCATCCTCCAAGGAATACATGGTAGTCTTGCAAATGGTTTCATTCTTCTTGCAGGTCTGAATTTTCATGCACTTATCACTAGTGGTGGGTTCATGGCAACTGTAACACTTCAAGGAGTGTACTGCAAGGAGGAAGAATGTGAGGTTTGCCTTTGTGTAAACCATAAGACCCTGTCCATGCCCCTCCAGGTATCTCTGAGGAGGGGATCTTTCCAAAATACTCATACTGGGAACAGGAATGGGATAGTAAAAGAAATACAGTAGTTTGGTGGTCAATGCAGAGGTGGGTTCAGACCCCTTGTAACAAGTCAAGCAAGACAGTCAGACACACAGAAGATCACATAATACATGAAAGACCTTGTAGTTGGTTTTCCTCAGCTCTCTTCTTACTCTGCATTGCATCTGCTTTTCTGACAGACTGGCATCCACTTAGCTCCAACCTCCTTTGAGGGAGTTGGAGGGAGTGAGAAGGTCTCCCCTCAGCCTCCTTTTCTCCAGAATGAAAAACCCCATGCTCCCTACAGGACCTATTCTCTAAACCCTTGACCAGCTTAAAGGTTGCCCTTCTCTGGACATGCTCAAAGACCTCAATGTCCTTCTTGGAGTGAGAGGCCCAAAAATTAACCCAATACGCAAAGTGTGGCCTCACCACTGCCCAATGCAAGAGGGCAATCTCTTCCTTGGTTCTACTGGCCACACTACATCTTATACAAGCCAAGCCAGGACAGAGTTGGCATTTCCTCTCAAGATCAAGTCCAACCATTATCTAACTCTACCAGGGCCACTACTACACCATATCTTTGAGCACCATCTGTAGATGGCTTTTAAATATATCCAGGGACAATTCAATCAATTCCCTGGGCAGTTTGTTCCAGTCTTTGATGCAAAACACAATTAAATAGAGCTGGAGAAAATCAGCCTTGCAGTATCTGGTCACCAGCTTTGTGTCCCATCCCAGCTTTCCCACTTCTGATAGCTTGTAATGCAATATCTAATTGGAAAGAGCCACCACACACATTGCATTAAGCTGCCTAGATGTCTTTAGGGTTAAGTATCAAAAGAGGAATAGAAAGTTAAATACATAAATAGAGAAACAAGAGTGAGATTGAGCAAGAACATGTAAAATCTGAGAGCTGAAATTTGCATTAAAGAAGTGACACCTATGTGACACTTCATAAAGAGCCTGAACTAACAACCTCAACAAGACCGTGATGGCCCTCAACATCTGACAAGGATGGAAATATTCCAAAATCTTCCAACTGCTCCACGTTGAAAGACGTGGAGTTTGGAGGGAACAGGATGCACCACCATCCCATCCTGTAGCATCTCACTTCTGCAAAATCTCCTGCAGAAGTTTGGATAAATCAAAATAGGAACTTACCAAACTCCATGCAAGTGATGGCAACCAACAGAAGAGACAGAAACCCCTTCATCTTGCACAGAACTGGTCACTGGGCTACCACTGTTCTTCACCACTGTCTTCAATGGTACACCTCCTGGTGGCTTTCCATGTACCAATTCTGAGCTCAGACCCAATTCTACTAGAAAAACAAGTTTGAATGAGATATAAATGAATTGAATAAGCTAGAAAGCAGGCCCCACCTCCTGCCCTATCATCATCATGTCTTTTCATGTTCCTCCAAGAAGAAAATGAAGGTTCACAAGGTGGACAATAGAGATTACTTAGGGTGGGTGCTTTGTGTCTGGTCATGATGTGTAAAGCCAGGGGTATTAAATAATCCCAGTGCCTGTGTTTGACCTGGCAGCTTGGTGACATTTCTTCTTCTCTGTAGTGGTTAGGAAGTCCTGGGTGGTTTCCACAGATCCTGGTTAGAAAAAAAAAGAAAGCATCTGTAGCTGTGAACAGTAAAGCTTTGAAGCTCATAAGCTTTTATAGAATCATAGACTGGTTTGGATTGGAAACTTTATAGTCCAACCCACCTGCAGTAAGTAGGAACATCTTCAACTAGAGCAGGTTGCTCAGAACCCACTCCAACCTGACCTTGAATGTATCCAGAGATGGAGCTTCTACCACCTCTCTGGACATCTTGGGCCAGTATTTCACCACCCTTATTGTAAATAATGTCTTCCTTCCATCCCCTGTAAATCTTCCCTCTTTTAGGTTAAAACCATTACTCCTTGTCCTATCACAACAGGCCCTCTGGGTTTTTCCCCTCAACAGAGTTTATGGAATCACAGCATAATTTTGGTCAGAAGAGATCTTTAAGATCATCAAGTCCAACCATTAACACAGCACTGCCAGGTCTCCACTAAACCATGTCCCTATCACCATGAGGAGAAGAGAAAAGCTGACTTGCAATCCCTTACTCACTGGAAACAGCATGGTTGGGGTTTGGGAACTGTAATACCTCTCCCCAGGCTATGAGCAGGATTGCAGGGGACTGTGGGTGGGAGTAAGCTGTCTCCATGTCCTCTTCCTGTGTTGGGAGCACTGGGAAGATAATAGGGCCCAAATAGTCTCTTAACGTCACTGTCCCTGCCCATGGCAGGGGGGTTGGAACAGGATGATCCTTGTGGTCCCTTCCAACCCTGACTGATTCTATGATTCTATGACTATCCCAAGTTGTTCAGAGAGGATGGAGCATGGAAAAGTGCCTGTGCTCTGAGCCAACCCTCTCCAAGCCTGGTGGCAAGTCCATGACTTCTTTGCTTCAAACTCCTCAAACTGTGCTGCCCCAGGCATTTGCTTGCCTTTGCTGTACCTTAGCCCACCCCATTCTGGTAAAAACCTCCTACAAAGTGTGATAGGTGAGTTTGATAATGAAATTCCAAAAAACTTGTGAAGAAGAGTCTTTCAGTGGTTGTACCAGGTGTCCACCCACCACTCACTTTTAGTTAGGAAACCAAGGAGAGAAAACTGACACAAAGATGCTCTTAGAGATGCTTCTGCTACCTTTGCTGTCACATCATCAAAGGAACTTTATTCAAGGTTAGTGTTAAAAGGTCTTCTGCTATTCCAAATTAAACAACCCAACCATCACCTCTCCAATCATAAAGCTCCAGTGATGGCCTCATCATGTTAGCAAGTTCTGCTTCATTTACTAACATCACTTCTGGGTGATCTACACCCTCAGGAATTGAAAGCCATTGTTTTCATGGTTGCCTCCATAATGCAGTCATTACTGTTGACTATGAAAATTTTAGCAGTTTTTCCAGCCCAAAATTATCCAGGGAAAGGCATTTTGTTCTAGTCCTGGTTTGGCATTCCTCACGTTCAGCAGAGGATTTCATAAGCCCTTTAAGATTGTGCTGATCATGTTTGCTTTGTTCTTAGGAAGAAAAAAAAATATAGCAAACAAACTTCAGGTGGAAAGGGGTGTGGTTTCTGGTTTCTGGTATCAAATGGCCTCCAACAATGTGTCCTAGATGATTGGTTTCAGATGCACATCTGAAATGTGATCTTCATTACATTGTAAGACTCTGGATGGAAAAGTGTGTCTCAACACCCTGCTTAAATCCTGTGTCCTCCCTGTAGTATGGAGGGTTGATTTCTCAGGGGGGTGACAACATACCTCACTTGTTTATAGTTTCAGTTGATCTTATCTGAATCTTTAAGCATGGCCTGAAACGTTTCCTCTTTATTCACACCTTGTGCAATTGCCCTGTGCTGTTGGCAAGTCACCAAATATAACAAGAACTAATAGGAATATCCAAAGTGTTTCCAGAGAATCCCAGCATGGTGGGGTTTGGAAGGGACCTCTGGAGACCATCTAGTTGAATGCCCTTGCTAAAGCAGGGTCACCTACAGCAGGTTATCGAAGGTCATGTCCAGGGAAGGTTTGGAATCTCTCCAGAGAAGGAGACTTCACAACCTCTCTGGGCAGCCTGCTCCAGGGCTCCAGCACCCTCAACGTTAAGAATTTTTTCCTTTTATTTCAGCAGAACCTCCTGGGCTTCAGTTTGTGCCCATTGCCCCTTGTCTTATCACTGGGCACTACTGAAAAGATCCCTTCCCATCCTCTTGCCCCCAGCCCGTTAGCTCTTAGTGAGCACTCATCAGATCCCCTCTCAGGCTGCTCTTCTCCAGGCTCAACAGCCCCAGGGCTCTCAGCCTTTCCTTCTCACAGAGTTGCTCCAGGCCCCTCAACAGCTTTGCAGCTTGCACTGTTTCCTGTCTCTCTCCTGAACCCAGAACTCCAGATGTGACCTCAACAGGGCAGAGTAGAGGGGGAGGAGAACCTCCCTTGACCTCCTAGCCACACTTGTCATGCACCCCAGGAGACCCTTTGCCTTTTTAGCCATAAGGGCATATTGCTGGCTCATGGTGAACTTGTCATGCACCAGCACTCCCAGGTGCTTTTCCATAAAGCTGCTTTCCAGCAGGTCAACACCTCACCTGTGCAGGTGCTTTGCTGAATTCTTGTGTTGGGATTTTCCATTGACTACAGAGAAGAAAAAGAAAACATCACAAGCTCTATGAATCTGCCCCAAGATCCTCCAGGGTTGATCAGGAAAAGAAGGCAAACCAGTACAAGAACTCTCTGTACTTCAGAGGAGTTTGTTATCACAAACAAAAGTTCAGAGTCAGATGTTTACTCCCAGTCTCAGAAACCTGTCCCAAATACCTTTCCAGTCCTACCTGTCCAGCTGAGACAGTCTCTGGGTGGAGGCATCTTCATCTGATGTGAGCAGTCCTGCAACAGTTGCATCTAGGCTGGAAATAATCTCCAGATCCTGTATCCTTGTAAAGGATGGGTTCAAACCACTTAAGTACCAGGCTTAGGAGGTCCAGCTGGGAAGTCCTAAGACACATCTCCACCCACTTCCAGTGCAGAGCCTCATGGACCATGAGCTATGTATACACACAGACAAGCACAGGCACTGGTTTCAGTTGAGAGCCTTCTTGACTTGATCATTGTAAACTCTCCATTTTCTTGATTCTTGTCAGCTCTTTAGATATCTCCTAGAGGAATCCCACAGCTTTCCAGAGCAGGTGCATGTAGCAGGAAAAGTTCTGACTGAACCCAAAGGTAGATGTGGAAGGCTGCTGACATGACAGTGTTGTACACTAGTGCTTAGACTTTTGCTGCACACCTATGAGTGTGCACATCTACCCCTCGCTCCAAGAAGGACATTGAGGTGCTGAAGAGTGTCCAAAGAAGAGCAATGAAGCTGGTGAAGAGTCTGGAGCACAAGTCTTGTAAGGAGCAGCTGAGGGAGCTGGGGTTGTTTAGCCTGGAGAAAAGAAGGCTAAGGGGAGAACTCCTCACTCTTTACAAATCCCTGAGAGGAGGTTGGAGCAAGATAGGAATTGGTTACTTCTTAGAAGTGATAGCACAATAGGAAAGAGCCTTAATTAGCACCAGGGGAGGTTTAGGCTGGAACAATTCTTCACTGAGAGGGTTGTCAAGCCCTGGAACGGGCTGCCCAGGGAAATAGCAAAGTCACCATTCCTGGAGGATTTAGAAGCCACGTAGATGTGGTGCTGAAGGACGTGGTTTAGTGACAGATTTGGCAGTGCTGGGTGAATGGTTGGACTTGATGATCTGAAAGGTCTCTTCCAACCAAAACAATTCTGTGATTTTATGATTCTAAGTAGGTTAAATCCCAAAACACCCCAGTAAGATGAGTAAATATCATTATTTCCAAATCAGGTATAAAGAAGCTGGGATGCTGGAAGGTTAATTAGACTCATGGAGCAAGATAGCAGTGACTCCAGAAATAGAGCCAGCTTTGTATTCCACATGGTTTAACCACCAGTTAATGCTCCTTTTTCATCAGGGCGGCTTCTGCTATTTTTGTGCAATCTTGACAAGATGTGCATGAACTACTAGAAGCAACAGGAGTGAGAGGTGACCTGAAAGCCATACACTTAGAGATTTCTTCTAAGCTTTGCCAATGATTTTCTAGCTGGCATTGTAAAATTACCACATTGTAGAGTTTAATGGGGATGTAGACATGGTGCCAAGGGACATGGTTCAATGCTCACCTGGCAGAGTTGGGTTAAGGTTTGACTTGATGATCTTAAAAGTCTCCTCCAACCCAAGATTCTGTAAATTAATGCATGTTGTGGAGCTGCTCATAATTGCAATATGAGCTCTGTATTAGACGTGAGATTTGTCCAAACAAATCACAGTTTCCTCCTAGTAGCTTCAAAATAATGTCTGTGGTGATGAAAGCCTCTTAAGGGAGCCAGCAGCAGAGGTGGGTGAGGCTAATCAGCAAATCTGCTGGGGTGCAGAGTGCCAAGGGATTAAATTGCCAGGAACTTCACCTCTGATGCATCATGTCCCCTGTCTATCTCTGATAGAAACCACAGTTCTGCAGAGCTGCTTTGCACCTAGAGGAGAGGAATTCAACAGACACTGTTACCTCCCTTTTCTCCACTGATAAGTAGTGCCCTTAAAATTGAAGGGGAAACCTGGAAAAGCAAAGGAAAAATAAACAATGCCAAGCCTGAATCTGTCCAGTCCCCATGAGTAATGCATCAGGAATCCAACCCTGCAGCTCTCTTAGAGTTGTTTCCACTCAGGCATCACTCATTAGCTCATTAGTCACAGCAGCCTTATTCCTACTAATTGATTTTAGTACAGCTCCCTACAATGTATGGCCAAGATCCAATATATCTCTGCCTAGTTTTAAATCATTACATTGGCACAGCTTTACAAGGCACTTCAGCCTCTCTCAAGCCTATTGAACCTCAAAAGGTTGAGTGATTCCTGGAATGGAGTTGTTGGAAGGTGCTCTTGGGGAAATGCAATGTGTTCCCCCAAATGGACAAGATGTAGGGTCAAAGTGTCCTGCTGAGCAGTGAGTTGTGACTTTCACACCTGGTAGCAGGTCAGTCTGCTGGAGCCTCAGAAAGCTTGCCAGCTCTTTTCACACTGGTTTCCACCTTGATACTGGACCAGGACAAGGGTTGCTGGTTTTAGTGCAGGACCTGGAGCAAACTGATCAGACCAGATTGCAATTGCAAAGGGTTTCCTTAATGCTTCTGCTCTTCCCATATTCCCACCAGACCTCACTGTAGCTATTACTTCTTCCTCATGCATGTGATGTGTGCTCTGCCTGAGAATTAGTGATGATTTGTATGCTCACCAGGAGAGCAAGGTCAGGAAAAGATGATTTATTTGTATGAGTCCTCTGCTCTGTGTATAATGATTCACCTGCCTTATTTTTCCAGCTTTTTTTTTCCCCTTTAAATTCCCTTGGAGATAAAGTCCCTCCTATCTACAGATTATTATTTGGACTAACCTCTGTGTGACACTTAATTCTTTCTGGGTGGGACCTTCATATTTATCACTTCCCTAGCAAGTGGCCAAAAATGCTGGTGAAGGGTCTAGAGAACAACTCTTATGAGGAGCAGCTAAGGGAACTGGAGTTGTTTAGTCTGGAGAAGATGAGGTTGAGGGGAGACCTTCTGGCTCTCTATAACTCCTTGAAAGTTTGTAGTGAGGTGGGGGTCTGGGCTCTTCTCCCTGGTATCAGGTGAGACAATGAGAGGAAATGGCCTGAAATTGTGCCAGGGGGGGTTTAGGATGGAGATTAGGAAAAATGTCTTTCCTGAAAGAGTTTTCAGGCATTGGAACAGGCTGCCCAAGGAGTTGGTGGAGTCACCATCCCTGGAGGTGTTCAAGAAATGTGTGGCCATGGCACTTTAGGACAGGGTTTAATGGCCATGGTGGTCTTAGGTTGATGGTTGGATGCAGTGATCTTACAAGTCTTTTCCAACTGAAACAATTCCATGATTCTAGAAGTGGATACAGTGGTCACAGATTCACAGAATCAATAAGGTTGGAAAAGACCTCTAAGATCATTAAATTCAGCATCAACCTAAGACCATTAAACCCTGTCCCAAAGTGCCACGTCCCCACATTTCTTGAACACCTCCAGGGATGGTGACTCCACCACCTCCTTGGGCAGCCTGTTCCAATGCCTGAAAACTCTTTCAGGAAAGACATTTTTCCTAATCTCCAGCCTAAACCCCCCCTGGCACAATTTCAGGCCATTTCCTCTCATTGTCTCACTAGCTACTATGGTCCCATGGGGGAATCATACTGGAGTTAATAAATACTGAAGTGTGTTCTCCTTCTCTGTTCATGATGTGCATAGAAAGGCTTGATCATATATTTATAACCACTGGGAATTTGTCTTCCTTCCTTATCAAATCTTTTTTCTAGTTTCCCTTTATTATTTTTTCTTTTCTTCTTGCTTTCAAGGCAGAATCTTTCCCCTTCCCATCAGCCCCTGACTCTCTGAGGCAGCAATCACTTGTTTCAAGATTATTTTCTCCATCCAGCTTTCCAGGGCATTCTTAACAATGCGGGAATGTAAATCACTTGCTCAGCTTTAGCTGTCACCTGCTTTAATTATCCCCTACATCCCTTCAAGTCTTAATCCAATGAACAAGAGATACTTTCCTATCTGAATCACTCCTCATTGACCCAGGAGGGAAGAACAAGGGTAACACATGTAAAACATTAAATGACCTGACCTGGCTTTGCCTCCAGGCCCCTTTCATCTTCCTCTAATGCTGCACTGTTTAGCATTAAAGCTGGGAAGATCCACATGGCTTTGGCTGAGGACTGGTAGGAGCATGTTCTCAGGTTCAGTCTGTCCAAACCAGCCAGAAAACCTGTGTGTCCTGAAGGTATCCCCACTACACAGGTGGCAGTGGGCAGTGTCTCCCATCTTGCTGCAAGAAATATCCCAGGTTTGGCCTCCAAATGCTTGAAGATTTCAAGAAGATGCTTCTGCCCCAAAAGCTTCTGGCTCCCAGAGCACTGAGGTGAGTGAAGCAGCCCTGTGGTGATGTTTCCCAGAGAGGTGAGCAACTCAGCCTGTCTGATAGAATCATAGAACTGTTTTGGTTGGAAAAGACCTCTAAGATCACCATGTCCAACCACCAATTTAACATCACCACGGCCATTAAACCATGTCCTGAAGTACCAAGTCTATACATTTTTTGATCACCTCCAGGAATGGTGGCTCCCTCACCTCCCTGGTCAATCTGTTCCAATACCTGACCAGTCTTTCAGTAGCAAAATTGTCCCTAATAGCCAATCTAAACCTCCCCTGCTGCAAAATGAGGCCGTGATGGTCCTCACAAACAGACAAAGGAAGGTCTGTGGGAGACAAGACCAATTCATGGGCACTTGTCACAAAGCAGAAAAGCACAAATCCCCCTGCCTGTACCACCAACAGAATTCATACAAAGCTTGAAATGATTGAGTTGGGAACCTCTGGAGATGTTCTAGTCCAACCCTTCTGATCCAGGTAGGTTCAACAGGGATGCATCCACTTGAGTTGAGTATCATTAAAGATGAAAACTCCATGACACAGAATCACAGAATACATCCATTGGAAGAGACCTCAAAGATCATCCAGTCCAACCTTCAACCCAGCACTGAAGAGCCAACATTAAACCATGTCCTTGAGCATCAGCTCCACACACTGCTTAAACACCTCCAGGGACAGCAACTCCACCACTGCCCTGGGCAGACCATTCCAATGTTTGAGAACCCTTTCAGTGAAGAAATATTTCCTAGCATCTACCCTGAACCTCCCCTGGAGCAGCTTGAAACCATTTCCTCCAGTCCTGCCTCTTGCCACCAAGGAGAAGAGGCTGCCTCTCCTCACTGCAACCTCCCTTCAGGTAGTTGTAGAGAGCAATGAGGTCTCCCCTCCTTTTCTCCAGGCTGAACAACCCCAGCTCCCTCAGATGCTCCTTGTAGGCCATGTGCTCCATGACATTCACAAGCCTTAGTGCCCTTCTCTGGACACACTCCAGCACCTCCATGTCCTTCTTGTAGTGAGCAGAACTGAACACAATACCAGAGGTGACTGTTGTACTCTAGAAACCTCGTGGGCTGCTGCTGCCGTACTGTATTGCTCCTCCAGCAGATCTTGGTGAAAGCCCAGTATGAGGATGAGCACTTTCAAATGGGAGGCTTATTCCAGCTGTCTGAAGAAGACCTTATCTAGTTCTTCCTTATCAGGTATCCCAAATCAGGAGACCCACTAAAACACCTCCTATGCTGATCTGCCTGGTCATCCTGATCCATTACCTCTCAGCTGATTCATCCCCCATCCCTAGGCAGAGCTCTATGGACCTCAGCTGCTGTCTCACATAGAAACAACTCCCCTTCCTCACCTACCTGGGCTGCCCTTCCCAAACACCTTGTGTCCAGCCATGGTAGCACTCCATGATGAGCTATCCCACCATGCCTTTGTGATCCCAAGATTTCATGTGGTTTGGCCAGGGACTTGGAGGACTTACGAGACAGCTGGGTTTGATCACCCTGAAAAACAGGCTGAGAAGAGAGAGTTGAGGGGCTCTAACAGCATCTGACATAGAAGAGTCAAAGAGAAGGCTGAATTGGTCTCCTCTTTGATGTGTTCAAAACCTGGAGACCAGGAAGGTTCTGGTGTCTCCATGCTTGGGGTGTAGTGAAGAGCATGCGGAGCTAGCACAGTTCTTCCTCACCTCCAGGCTTCAGATGAAGATCTTTCTGCATCAGGTTCCTTTATAGAAGGGGTTTGTGGTGGTGGTACATCAACACAATACCAGGACATCCTACTGAGACTGCACTGGGAGATCTGGAACCTGCCACTGCCACCTTCTGACAGGAGAATAAAATGCAAATTCCTGGCCCTAGCTCATTTCTCAAGGAAGGAAGGGAGGAATTTTTTAGGATTATTTTGATAGGTTTTTTATTCCACTGTTTCCAAAATGTAGGTTTCATAATCACTTGGTTCCAACCAGCTTTAGGATGAGATACCTCCATGTAAAAATAAAAAGGGGAGAGAAGTTCAGTCTACCTAAATCATCTTGAACAAACCAGAAATGGAATTCCAACACGAGTAGAGCTACACTCTTAGAAAGAACCTGAGCACTGCAAAGCCTTCACATCCAAGGTGCAACTGTCTCGTAGCTGCTGAGCGCTCCTGTTTGGTTTTTTGTCATCTTTCCTCTAATAGTCTGGACCATGATACTAAATGGTTCTGGAACTAGCAGGTTTAAGCAGTCTAAGCTCAGGAAGAGGTCACAGAATCACAGAATGGTGGGGACTGGAAGGGACTTCTGGAGATCATCTAGCCCAAACCTTCTCCTAAAGAAGGGTCACCCACAGCAGATTACACAGGAAAAGTGTCAAAGTGGTTTTGGAATGTCTCCTGAGAAGGAGATTCTACAACCTCTCTGGGTAGCCTGGTCCAGTGCATGTTCAACTCAAATGAAAGAATCATAGAATGGCTTGAATTGGAAGGGATTTTAAAGATCAGCTACCTGAGGGGAGGTTGTAGCCCGGTGGGAGTTGGTCTCTTCTCCCAGGCAACCCGCAGCAGAACAAGAGGACACAGTCTCAAGTTGTGCCAGGGGAGGTATAGGCTGAATATGAGGAGGAAGTTCTTCACAGAGAGGGTGATTGCCCATTGGAATGGGCTGCCCGGGGAGGTGGTGGAGTCACCATCACTGGAGATGTTCAAGAGGAGACTGGATGAGGCACTTAGTGCCATGGTCTAGTTGATTGCTTAGGCCTGGATGATCAGTTGGACTGGATGATCTTGGCAGTCTCTTCCAACCTGGTTGATTCTATGATTCTGTGATTCTATAATCATGTAGTTCCAACCCTCCTGCCATGGGCAGGGACACCTCCCACTAGATCAGGTTGCTCAAAGCCTCATCCAGACTGGTCTTAAGCATTTGCAGGGATGAGGTGTCCACAGCTTCTTTGGGCAACCTGTTCCAGCGTCTCACCACCCTCATAGTAAAGTACTTCTAAATCTGCCCTGCTCTAGTTTAAAACCATTGCCCCTTGTACTATCACAACAGCTCTGATAAAAAAAAAAAATCCCTCTCCAGTTTTCTTGTGGCCCCCTTCAGGTACTGGAAGGCTACTATCAGGTCTTGCTGGATCCTTCTCTTCTCCAGGCTGAACAACCCCGATCCTTCAGCCTGCCCTCACAGAAGAGGTGCTCCAGACCTCTGATAATCTTTGTAGCCCTCCTCTGGACCCTCTCCAACAGACCCAAGTCTTTCTTGTGTTAGGGGCTCCAGGGGTAGACGCAGTACTCTGGGTGGGGTCTCACCAGAGTAGAGCAGAGGGGCACAATCACCTCCCTTGACCTGCTGGCCCCTCGTCCTCTGATGCAGCTGAGGATACATTTTTTCCTTATGTTTAGGTGGAAGTTCCTGTGTTCTAGTTTGTGCTCATTGCCCCTTGTCCTAAGTCCTGGTTTGAAACTCAGGACTCTCAGGTGAGCAGAGGTGACTGCATCTCCACAACTGCAGTGATGAGAAGACAGGACCCGAGCCAGGAGCAGCTGGTGCCTGGGGACAGCAACGTGACGCCGCTCTCGGTATGACAAGAATCCGTGTGAAATAAAACACACCCAGCTGCTGTTTGTGCTAACTGGTGTGGAGAAGGAGACTGAGGCAGCCACTCACACCTCTTCCTCCATGGGTTTGATGCTGGTACATTTAAGTCGTGCTAGCTGAACCCCTTCTACACGAAGAACAACAATTATTAACTCAATGGCAGCCTTGGTGGGCAGGTGTCCCAGGAAGGGACAGATGGGACAGCCCCAAGGAGGCCATGGTATACTGTACATCATTTGAAATCTCTTTGACTTGGATGCCTGATAAGCAAGAAGATGGGAACATGCCTCCCCTCTGGAGCTGTTCAAGGCCAGGTTGGATGAGGCCTTGAGCAATCTGGTCTAGTGGAAAGTGTCACTGCAGGGGGCTTGGACTAGATAACCATTTAGGTCCCTTCCAACCCAAATACTGGATGAATTTATCAGTCTCTGTTGCCACAGTCATGCAAAGCTCCACCTACCTTTTTAGCCTCCTCCCACCTCAGATCAATATTGCAGCAACCTGAAGGAGCCATCTTCCCCCTTGCTCCCCATGGCCTTTCATGTGGACTCATCTACCCAGGAACTGGGGAGGAAAGGAACCAGGCGGAAGGAAAGTGGAGTTGGTGAGCACTGGCAGGAAGGTGGAGCTCTTGATTCAATTATTTTTCCTCCTTCAGAATTTTCACTTGCAAATCATCCACCTCCACACTTTCCTTGACTCCTCCACAGCAAGCCTAGCAAATTAACCTGGTTTCTGGAGACTCTCCTCCAGCCCCAGAGCTATTTCTTCCTCCCAAACATGTGTTTGCTATGGCTGGAGTAAAAGGATGTCCAGAGGGACAGTAAAGGGCAGGGATGGAGAGGCAGGAATTTTCTAGCACATGGTGTCTCATACCCTGAGATGGTCAGCATGACCTTTGGATCACAGTGAGAAACTTCTGCAGAGCCAACTGAAACAGAAACACTGGCAACAGCTCCCGCTGTTTACTTTCCAGAAATGCTTTCAGGCATGTGGTATTTCTATATCTCTCAACAAGGCTCACCTGGGAAGATGGACCTTGATGTAGAAAGCAGCTCTATCAGCTCTGTGTCAAAACGTCTATGGTATCTCTTCTTAGGTTTGGAGAAATGGCACCATTTCCCTGAGCTTTCTGAACACCTGAAATGTGGGAGAGCTCATCCTGGGCCTATCTAGAGACAGACAGGTCCCCACACAGCAGCAGGAGTGGGGACATGGGTGGCAATGTAAGAAGAAATCATATTGCTGTAATTCTGAGGGGCATGGTTTAGTGGTGAACTGTCAGTGCTGGGTTGATGGTTGGTTAAGACTTGATCTTAAACATCTCTTCCAACCAAAACAATTCCATGATTCCAAGAAAGGATGGGAACACCAGGCAGAGGGAGGTGTAGCCACTTGGAGACAGCTTGCTTTTGTGACCATCAGCTGTGCAGTGCCCTCCAGTCCCCCAAATTAGCTGTGTCACCACTGGTGCCCTCCCACCCCCAAACCCACTTGTAAACAAGGCTTCAAAAGAAGGATTAGAAGGAGGGAGAGCAGTGGAGAAGACCCTTTCCCAGGAAGAAGATAGTCTAGGCTAGAGTTCTCTAAAGAAAAGACATGTCTTTGTTTCAACAGTTGGTGGCTGCTCCCAAGAAGCTCCTGAGAGCCCTTTGCTGTTATTCTGCATTGGTCTTAAATTCCCCAGGGAACAATAATCTCCTTCTCCCATGGGATCCAGCTGGGCTCCCCCAAAATAATAAAGCTTGACACAAAAATTAGAATTACACCTCTCTGCAAAGCACAATGAAGTCTGCTTGGTTTAGGAGTGCAGAGGGGCATCTCCAGAGCAACAAGCTCCAAGTCTGTGTGTCCATGTGTGCATCCATGCACAGGCAGGAGAGGGGCCAGAGTGGCACCCTGGGAGCTTGGAAAGAGGAGTAGCAGCTGCCCAGACGCCCCCACAAGGACTATTATGTGCCCAAAATAGCCACTCTCTCCAAGAAGAAAGAGCAGAGGCTCAAAGGCCAAATCTCATCTCCATTCCCAGTAGGGTCATGGGCGAGTCAACAATATTTATGAGCAAGTCTATTGAAGGCAAAGACAATCCCTGTTCTTCATCCATCATCAGGGGGAGACTCCCATGGCCTTGACACGGCATGTATGGATTTATCCCTTCCTATAGTCTATAAGCTCAGCCTTCTGTCCTTTTGACCAGCCTGCAACCCCCGTGGGCTCTGAGTCCAACCCAAGCACTTTTTCTTCCACACAAAGCAAGAGGCAATATCTGGAATACCTGCAGCACCATCCAAAGCTTTTGTTCCAAGTGTAACCTTTTTTATTAATTCCATGTATTTTTATTAGGGTATAAGAAACAATGAGTAGCATACACTGAGCTTACACTTAATCTCTTCAAAGGAATCAAGGTTTCTTTATTCTGTTACAACAAAGGTAATGCACAGTTACAAACCTCACACCTAGGTATTAGTAAAATCAACATTTTGGTGGAACCATCTCAGCAAAATGAGATCAGCCAACACAGCTGAAAGAAAGTGTGCCAATATTATTTTCTGCAATGTTTTATTGGCTTATTGTATTTTCATGAAGTGTTTTTGATTCTGATGAAATGGTATCATTTGGGCTGGAAAAAATGTTCCCTCAGAAAGTGTTGGACCTAGGAAGCCTGTTAAGCCTTGAATTTCTCAATTTATACTATCAGAGCAAATGAAAATATCCAGTCTTTCTATGATGGCTCTGATTCTCTGCAATTAAAGGTAGTTCACCCCTGGCTCCCTACTCTCCATTCCAATTTTTAACAGGTCCTCCTTGACTAGTGAGTTCTGAGCTTCAAAGCATCTCAATCAAGTCTGGCAAAAGCCAGTAGATGGCAGGACAAACCCAGGGCTTTGCTTCCCTGTGCACCATGCACACTCCCCAAAATACAATTTTGGGTGTGTCTACCCCTACTCCGATTTGATTGCGTCAGAGCAGCTTTTCAGGGGTGAAATAACTCCTCCAGGAAAGATCAAGAGCCATCTTCATCCCAAACAGCTGAGACCCACAGCACCTCACCACTAAGGGTGACAGTGAAAGCACAGCCCAGCTTCAGGGTGCAAAAGCACTGGGATCACAGCAGCAAAGGGCTTGTGATAGGGCATTAAGCCTCTAAGCATCCAGATGTGCACATCTGCCTTTCCAGAGACAGGAGAGCATGGATACCTATGTCATTCCAGCCTGGAGGCACAGACATCCAGATCAGAGAGCTACCAGCCTCCCCATAGTCTCCTTCATGGCCAAGGTCATGGGATGGTGGTGGGACCAGTCTCTGGGTAAATAGGGCTCCTGGAAGGCAAGTGATTTCCCATAAACCAGAACTGAGTAAATCAACAGCAACCAAGGACATTCTTTGAGCAATGATGTAGATCCCTTCAGTAATGATTAAGCAACTGGACTTATTTGTTCTGGCTGTTTGGGGAAGGAAGTCGTATCAGGTGTTTGGTTTTTCCAAAAGAAGAAATGTTACCCCTTGGGTTAAAAAAAAAAAAAAACAAAACAAAAAAACCAACAGAACAAAAACCAAAACAAACCAAAGAAATTTATAATTCTCAAAAACAGTTGGAAGAACTTTGTTCTTTTGTTTGTTTTTCTGGGGTTTTTTTTGGCAAGTTGATGTCATGGTAGATGGCAGGAGCTGGCCATTGAAATGAAGCCATTTCCAGGATGGAAGCACAGAAACCATTTTCTTATGAGCATGCTCCAAAATGGGCAAGCATTTGACTAAAGTTCTTATTTTTTCCCAGTGCAAACCATTTGGGGATATTTTTTTTTCCTGCTTTTACTGAGCAAAGCTGCCTTTCCCTCCCCCTTGTAACCTCTCATCTTCTCAGAAAAGGTGAAGATTTGAGTTTTCTCATTCCACAGTCCAAACATATACATTCAGAGCACTGCAGCACTGTCCCACCACAGCCCTCAACTTCCAAATCAAGGCATTTGATTTAAGCCACCAGTTTTAATGCTCTATAAATGCTGGGTTCTTGCTGTGTCTTTTATTATTATTATTATTAATGGTTTTCATTACTATAGCTGCACATTCTCAAGCTTTTCACTCCTGGGCTTTACAAGAGCTGAGGTTCTCACACGATTTCCCGTGCTGGGAATAAAAAGAAACACTTATAGTAGGACCAGAAATTGGGAGAGTTGGCAGAACTGATCATATGGTGGTTGGGATTAAACTGCTGAATAACATCTCCTGCATTTGACAAGCTGTCATAGCCTCCCTCTCTCTTAAATCTCCATAAATCTATCAAAGAGATCTTTGCCATGTGTGTTTAGAAGGAGAAAAAAATACTCAGTATCTCTTCTTCCATCTACGAAGTGTACAGGAATATAGCACAGAAGGAGGAAAGAAAGAAAAAAGAGAGTGAAGAAAAAAATATCTCCATATGCTTTCTACTCACCATCTATAGGCCCAAGAACATGTGTAAAGTGACCTTCACATGTGTCCCCTGGCAATACCATTAATACAACTTGTTATTTGCATAGGGTAAGTAGCCTGCTGAATGCTCTGCCCACCAGCATCCCCTCCCTCACATCACCAAGTCCTGAGTATGAGCAAACTCTGAAACATCAAGATAGGAGGGAAATGGTCATTGGAGGGGGCAACCATGTCTCACATCCCTGCTCATGGCTGGGGTTGCCCAGTGTGGCAGCCTCAAGAGCCTTGTAAAGGAATGATCAGGCATTAGGACACAGCTATGCTGGTGGCTTTTAATTTTAGTTCTTTGCTCACAGCAGAGGTGTTGTGAGGGTGATTCAGTCCAAACCCAAGGTATCTTCTACCTGGTGGCTAGAAAAGAGTTAGAGCCCCATTATGTGCAAGTTAGACTACTTCTGGGTGCTACCTTGTTCTCCATAAGGCATCACAGACTCATCGAATCATTTTGATTGGAAAGGACCTTTAAAATCATCAAGTTCAACTGTTAGCACAGACAGGTCACCACTAAACTATGTCCCTCAGTATCACATCTACCCACTCCAGGGATGGCAACTCCACCATTTCCTTCCTCCACCAAGCCTGTTCCAGGGCTTGACAACTCTCTTGGTGAAGAAATTTCTCCTAATGTCCAACTTAGCGCAACATGGGGCCATTTCCTCTTGTCCTATGATGTGTGACATGGGAGAAGAGAACAACTCCTACTTCATTCCATCTCCTGTCAGCAAACAGTAGAGAGCAATGAGGTCTTTTCATAGCCTCCTTTTCTCCCGACTAAACAACCCCAGTTCCCTCAGCTGCTCCTCACAAGCTCTCCAGACCCTTCCCAGCTTCACTGCCCTTCTCCAGACACACTCCAGCACCTCAATGTCCTTCTTGGAAGGGCCCACAACTGAACCCAGGATTCAAGGTGTGGCCTCACCAATGCTGAGTACAGGGGGGACAATCAATGCCCTGGTCCTGCTGGCCACACTCTTGCTGATCTAAGCCAGGATGCTGTTGGCCTTCTTGGCCACATGGGCACATTGCTGGCTCATCTTCAGCCAACTATCTCCCCACAGCAAGCAGCAACGACCAAATTAACCCTGCAAGGAAGGTCTTAACCCTTTTGGGAGGAAGGCTCAGGCACAGGGAAGCTTGGGAACATTTACTCCATTTCTGATTATTTTCTCCCCAATTTTCCCTGTGCTACATGTGCATAGCAGAGGTTTGTGGCACACTTCAAACACTGTGGTCCCAGCAGGTGAAGGAGGATGCATGAACCAGAGGAAGACACATCTGAAGACCAAGCAGACAAGCTATGCATTCCTTCCAAACTTATCACCTAATTATGGGTCATGTCACCAAGACAAGTCCTCCTGTTGTAAAAGGGTGTCATTAGCATCTGTGTCATTCTAATTACCAGGTGAGGAGAAGGAAGAGGAAAAAAAACCTCATGTAACCACTTTTGTTGCAAATACTTCTATCCATCTGCACGCCATCTCTCGTAACAGGTTTATCACCCATTTAAGTGGGGCCAGAGGTCTAATTGGACAGCACGAGTAACTATTGTCTTCTGACACAAGAGAACCATGTCCAAGGAGGGAATGGCCAAAGAATGTCACCTCTACACTTAGTATTTCTTTCTAGAAGAGGACAAAAAGACCCATGCTCCTCTGATCAAATCAGTGGAAGTGACATCAAGCTTTCATGTGGCGTTTTAAGGCTCAGTTTTCGCTTGGTTTGTGTCCAACAAGTCCACAGGTAGGTAAAGCAGGTGAGAAACCAGCACAACACAGAGATGACAGGACACATTTCCCATCAGATGGCTGAGAACTTCCAGAAGCAATGCTGCCAAAAGACTTGGAAGATCCTGGGATTCGAGGGGCAGCAGAAGTAGCAGGACTGGTGGTGAAGTCACTTTCTGCAGTCCATGTGCACCATCAGCCCACCAGCCAGGGACTGCAGGTTGAACCTAAAGATCTGAGTTTTGAGATCTTTGCCTCTGACTTCACTACTTTTCTCAAGCAGACCTGTTCCTCTGGATCATTTAGGTATCAACGTCATTGTCTATCATGACCATGCATCCAAAAGTGGGGAAATTGAGGCACCAAGTCTTTGTGGCACGGAGACTGATTTTAAGAGGTCCCATTCCCAGGGTGTTTGCCCTGTTAGGAGTAATGGGGTTGACTCAGACCCCAGAAACTGGCTTTTTCCACTGAAACACACCTGGAAAAGGCAGTTCCCAAGAGAGGTGAAACCAGTTGGCCTAGGGTGTTTATTAAGAAAGTACAGCAACAGGGAGGAGATGGATTTGCTGCTCAGAGGTGAACTGGACTGAATGCTGAGATGGAAGCACTCAAAAGCTGCTCAAGAATTTAGGAGGCCCTCATGCTGGGTTTTCCATAACAATTATCTGGAGGAAGGAAACACACAGAGCACATGTCCCATCTGAGGGAACAACAGGAGCATGTTTATTCAGGTCTGGCACTTACAGAGCTTGGAAGGACAAGGTAATAGCTCATTCATTTTCCAGAAAAGTCAGCCCAGGATCAGAAGAAACTAAATGATTTTATAAAAAACAGAGACTGCAGCTGCAAGGGGCCAGGAATGCATCTCCCTTTGGGTCATGAACTCTCGGTGCCAGGATCAGCCATGTGCCGGAGCACGCTGGTGCCAGGCACCTCCATGGAGGTGAGAGGCAGGAACGTCTGAATGCTTGACCGGGTGGTGTCTGGGGTTAGAAATGGTTTCAGGGCAAGTCCCAGCCTTGTTTTAACCAACCTTAGAAAGGAGTTGGGGGAGGGGAAATTAGTTATAAAAGCAGAAACCCTTCTAAAACGATCCACCTTTGCCAAGGAGGCGTGAAGAGTGCACTGGGGTATGTCCACAGAAGGAGAAGAACAGCTCGGCCAAACCGCCCAGGTCTCCGATACTGGAAGAGCAGAAAAGTCTGGGAAACACCTTGGAAGCCTGCTGAGAAGCAGAGGATCTCCTTGCAGACAGCAACAGAGAAGATATTGGCTAATGAGACCTGTGACGGCCCGCGGAAGACAGCTCTTCCTCGGCCAGCCCCATCACTCGCGAGCCCTGAGGACGCAGAGGAAGCTGAAGAGAAGAGCCAAGGCCAGGAGGGTGTAGCTGGCTTTCACGCTGCTGGAGCCGCTGATGTTGCAGAGGAAGGAGTCACAGCAGTAAACGGAGGCAGCTGCTATGCCAAGGTTGATCCCAGCGCTGGGACAAATGGGAGAGCATCCCTTGGAGATGGACTGGCCAGACTTGCTGCCTGAATTTAGATCAGGGTTGGGGAGGGGGAAAGGAAGAAAAGCAAAACAAGATGGGTTTAGAATGTTTCTCAGCTTGCTGATCACCTGTTCTGCAAAGGAAATTACATCACTGAAACAGTCAAAGCATCAGAGGTGACATGGAGGGGATTCATAGCATGATTTGGGTTGGCAGGGACCTTAAATATCAGCTAGTTTCAACCTCCATTGCAGGGGCACCTCCCACTGGACCAGACTGCTCAAGGCTTCATCCAACCTAGCCTTGAACACCTTCAGAGAAGGGGCATCCATGACCTCCCTGGACAGCCTGTTCCAATGTCTCACTACGCTCACTGTAAAGAATTTCTTTCTAACATCCAGTCTAAATGCCCCCTCTTCCAGCTTCAATCTATTCCCCCTCATGCTATCACTACAAGCCCTTGTAAAAAGTCCCTCCCCAACTTTCTTGTAGGCTCCCTGCAGGTATTGAAAGTCCACAAGAAGGTCTCTGCAGAGCCTTCTCTTCTCCAGGCTGAACAGCCCTAACTCTTGCAGCCTATCCTTATAGGGGAGGTTCTCCAGCCCTCTGATTATCTTCATGGCTTTCCTCTGGACCCACTCCAGCAGTTCGATGTCCTCCTTGTATTGGGAGCATCAGAACTGGATGCAGTATTCCAGGTGGGGTCTGGATGAAGTGCTTCTTGGCATCAGGCCACAATAGTAATCTCAGCCAGCCCACACATTCCATCAATGCACCATGATAACCTCCAACACAGACCATAGTGACCATGCAACACCCTAGGGACAGCCCTTCCAAGTTGTTGGCCAAAGTTTGGCTGCAGCAGTGAAGAATCTCAAAAATCCCACTTGAGCTTGACCTAGGGACTCCTCAAGTGAGACAAAGAGCACGGGGAGCACAGAGCAGTGGGGCGACAGGTGGGTGCAGAGCCTGCATTTGGAGGTGCAGCACACATTTAGCAGCAAGAATGAGGAAACTATTAGCACTGTGCTAAGATGACAGGTTTATGAAGCTCCCAGCCTCGGTTCCTGCAAGCACAACCCACCCACGATGCAGACCCTGCAAGTCAGACATCCAACAGCATTCCCTCCTGTGAGGGAGAGCACCAGGAGACCTGCCAGAGCAGCACTTCTCTTAGGAGAAGCAGCCAGAAAGCACAGACCACCCCCCACCTCCAGATCCTTCCTGGCACATAAGGAGGAAACCTGCCAATCTCCCCTTCCTGGCATCCCCACCTTGCCTATGGAGGAAGCAAAGGTGGGACTCAGAGATGGATAACCCAAACAGAGGGTAAAAGCAAGAAGGGCAAGCCTGGAGCTTCATGCAGAGGAAGCCCTGCAGCATCCTCCACACTTTCACTTACTCATCGGCAACCTCCCCACCCCCACCCCAAAATTCCCCTCAGATTCCCGGAACTGGTGCAGGCACGTGGGCTTTAACGTGACTCCAGCTGGAGGCACATCCCTCCTAAAAATCCCTTGGGATGGTCTGACACTCAGCTGCTAAGCAGAACTTTCCCTTTTTTTTTTTTTTTCTTTTTCCCTCTAGCCAAAGGAAGGAAGCTGCCTTCCTGCAGCTCAGCAGGTGACCCAGGAGAGCAGCCAGGAGGGGCAAAGAAGGCAGCCCTGTCACCACTCACCGATTCCCACTCCGACATAAGTTGTCACACAGTGGTTTTCATTCTCCCCGCACTTGACAGGCTTCAGGCAGGCCCAGTTGGAGGATGCATCCGAGCAGGAAAAGCAGATGAGCGTGTGGGCTGCAAGGGAAAGGCACATTGCAGTTAGGGGTTGGTGGGGAGATCTCCTCACTGGGTGGTCCTGACCTCTGACACATGGCATGTACTGCGTCTGGCCACAGACACGCTTGGTATTGCACAGAACCACAGCATGGCAGGGGCTGGAAGGGAACTCTGGAGATCATCCAGTCCAACCCCACGGTAAGAAATGGATTTGCCTAAAGCAGGTTGCTTAGAAATATGCCCAGGTGGGTTTGAAATGTCTCCAGAGAAGAAGACTCTGCAACCTCTCTGGGCAGCCTGCTCCAGTGCTCCATCACCCTCAAAGGAAAGAAGTCTTTCTTTAAGTTCAAGTGAAACCACCTGAGTTAGAACCTGTTTGTACCTATTGTGCCTTTCTTATCGCTGGGCACCACTGAAAAATGCCCAGCCACATCATGGCCTCCACCCTTCAGCTCTTGCTGAGCATTGATCAGATCCCCTCTCAGGCTGCTCTCTTCCGGGGCTCTCAGCCTTTCCTCCTCACAGAGGTGCTCCAAGCCCCCCAGTATTTCAGCTTCATCAATCTGCAACAGGTTTTTTCCCCCAAAGAAATGGGCCAAGTGAAGAGTTCAAATAAGGGATAAATCATTTTGAGCTCTTGGCAGGATCAACCATCACCTAAAAACCTCAATACAACCATAGGTCAACCTGGTACTTTGTGGCATGCTCTTGTTTGCCCTGAGAGTGGGTTCAAGCTCCAGATGCCAACTTGAAATAGAATCATTAAGATCAGAAAATAGCTCTAAGACCAAGTCCAGGTGTCAACTCTACACCACCATGTCCTGAATAGAATCATAGAATCATTAAGGTTAGAAAAGACCTCTAAGAGCAAATGAAATGAAACAGAGGTGAGTTCAGGCCTGCAAACTGGAGGCAGAGGTTTGGACTTACTCAGCTCAGCTACCACAGACATTGATGAGAACACTCCAAGCATGACCATGGGTTGAAGCTTCCTGTGACATGCCTTTGGCAGCAGGGCACAAAGCTCAGGCTTTGCTTGAGCTAGCACACCTGGTAGAAACAATTTTTCATCCAGAGCAAGCCCAGACTTGCAGCAAGATCTGCAAGGACTTGCACTGTCCCCACTACCCAGAAGAGTCATAGCACTAAGAAGGCAGCATATGCAACCAACCTTTTTTAATTTGCAGCCAGGGGACAGCAAAAAAAACACACCTTCCTCCACGACAGGTCCCCTAAAATGGTTTATCCTACATCAGCTAGATGGGCAACACCAGCTGGCTCCCATCATTCATCCTTCAGATCTGCCCAAGAAAGAGGGAAGACTAGAAAACAGCATTCAGCAGAAAGAGCCTGGACTGGGGACTCAGCAGGACATTGTGTCCACTTGTGGTGGACACATGATCTTCCACGCCTTTTACATACAAGAACATCACATCCACACTGCAGTTGTTGACCTACATAGGCAAACAGATCAGGTCATCAGGTCCTGATGCTTCATGGCCTTTGATTTTTCAGCCCTCAGATGGCACGTCTTTCAATGAGGCACTGACTTTACCTCCTGTGTTTACAGGATGCCAAACAGAGGAGGAGCTGATTTAGGATGGGAAGTGCGAAGCAGCACAATTCCTGATCCCACCTCTTTCAACTCCATCACAGATTATCCTAAGGAGGTGAAGCTGGTGAAGCCCTAGTGGGAAAGCCTGTTGAGGTTCAGCAGTCCCTGTCATGGAATATCATGAAGAACAAGAATTTGCTGCTGCATCAAAAGAAGCATGGTCAGCAGGGTAAGAAAGGTGATTCCTCTCCTCTGCTCTGCTCTGCTCTGGTGAGACCTCACCTGGAGCACTGTGTCCAGCTCTAGAGTCCTCAGCACAGGAGAGACATGGACCTGTTGGAGTGGAGCCAGAGGAGGCCACAAAAATGATCAGAGGGCTGGAACCCTTCTGCTGTGAGGACAGGCTGAGAGAGATGGGGTTTTTTCAGCTTGGAGAGAAGACTCTGGTGAGACCTCCTTGTGACCTTTCAGTACTTAAAGAGGGCCTATCAGAAAGATGGGGACAGACTTTTTATCTGGGCCTGCTGTGACCGGACAAGAGGTGATAGCTTGAAATGAAAAGAGGGGCAATTAGATTAGAGATAAAGAATATTTCTTTTTTCATGCTGAAGGTGGTGAGACCCTGGCTCAAGCTGCCCAGAAAGGTTGTAGAAGTCCTAATCCTGGAGCCATTCCAGGTCAGGTGGTTTAGGGCTCTGAGCAACCTGTTCTAGATGCAGATATCCCTGCTGACTGCAGGGTGGTTGGACTAGATGACCTTTAAAGTTCCTTTCCAACCCAAACCACTCTATGATAAGATGGACAAATACCAGTCAGAAGCTGTTCCACTCTGCCGTGGGACTGCATGACCTCTTGAGGTTCTTCTCAATCCTGTTTCTCTCAAGGAAAGAAAAAAGAAAAAGGCAAAAAAATAACAATCTTCTGTGAGGGATGGCTTTTGAGCAGCCAGGGTCAAGGCAGCCAAAAGAAAATAAAATCATAAATCTCAGGGAAACAGATTAAAGCGGGTTAGTGGGAGATCTGGAATGTCACACTAGGGCAACCAGAAGACTTTGCTTTGGAGACAAAGCAAACCCCACAACCCCCCAAGCAAGAATTTCCTGGACTGCCTCATACATCCTCCCAACAACAATCAGTTTGCCAACGATCCTTGCACCAAAACTGTGTTACCCCAGCATGCCAAGGCAGCAGTCACAACCTACACCCAGAACCCAGGATTACAGACCCACCAGTTGAGTCAAAAGCCCCAGGAGAGATTCCTAGGTGGACCTTGCCTCAGGATCTAGGAGAGGGGGAGAACAAAGCCAGCTATTGACTCTAAGGCCATCATTGTCCCTTGCTGAGCCCTTGTCCCTTGCTGAGCCCTTAGAGCATTTTCATGGGTGGTGTTTTGGACCTCATTGGCCAAAACTGTCTTGGGGGATGGACAGGTCTTTTTTCAATGGTGCCCAGTGACAGGACAAAGGGTAACAGGCTCAAACTTGAACATAAGAAGTTCCATCAAAACATATGGAGAAACTTCTTTAATTTAAGGGTGACAGAGCAATGGAAAAGGCTGCCCAGAGAGGTGGTGGAGTGTCCACCTCTGGAGACATTCAAAACCCACCTGGACACGTTCCTGTGTGATGTTCTAGGTGAACCTGCCTTATCAAGGGGGTTGAACTCGATGACCTCCAGAGGTCCCTTCCAACCCTTACCATTCTGTGATTCTGTGAGACCTCTGAGTGAAGGCAACTTCCTTCCTGTTCACTTGTCCCCAGCATGTTTCTGCTCTCAATCACAGAATCATTAAGGTCGAAAAAGACCTCTAAGATCATCAAGTCCAATCATCAAGTCTCGGGTGACCTGTACCAAACCTTTCTTCACCTTGCAACCACCCTGAGGGCAAACTGAGGAGGTAAATTGACTCATCCCATTTCACAGGCACCAGGAATGAAGAGGATTACAGGCTTCCTGTGGGCATTATGGTAGGACTATATGTCCCCATATGTATTTGGCTCACAACACTGAATGCACGAGTTGAGTGGTGCAGTGCTGGTCTTTAAGCCTTAGAGGCTCCAGATACAAACACATCCAAAAATATTTATCCATGCACATCAAAATGCCTTTAAACACTAAATTCTCCACCATGTGACAACACCTATGCTCCTACCACAGCACCTCCTACTTGTCCCCATGTTTTTAATTTGTCACACCTACCTAGTACCCCTGTTCTTTAATACAGACCAAAAATCTTTCCAGGAAAGGTCTCAATGTAGTTTAAGAGAGAAAATGTGCAGTGATAGCTAGGTGCCACTTTCTGCCCCAGCATAGTGGTATTGGGTTGATGGCTGGACTTGATGATCTTAGAGGTCTTTTCCAACCTTAAATGATTCTATGATTCTAAATCAGATCACTAAATAACTGCAGAGTTATGAGAACAAGGAGGCTGAATGTCTTAGACAAAAGGCACAAGAAGGGTGGCAGAATTATTTAATGGGGCTGGAGATAGAGCAAAGAGTTGGAGCTGAAAGCTATGAAAGAATGAAAAAAAAAAAAAAGCCTGAAAAAAAAAAAAACCCTGAACAATGCAGGGGGGAAAAACGCAGCAGAAGAATTTATGTGTTTATTTGTTTGCTGCTCAGCTCCTTGGAGGAACAAAGAACTCCCAGAACAGAGCAGATAATTTTGGGGGAATTCCTCAGATAAGAGATTGAACCCATTCTTGGAAAGAGCATGGGGGGAAAAAAGGGAAAGCCTCTAAAAGCTTACTTCTGCTGTGAAAAATGGTGAAAAATGCTGTTGCTTCAGCAGCTTTTCCATTCCATTCCTACACCGAACGCTCTTCCCTTTTCCATTGCTGTTAAGACAATCCTCAGGGCACTTGGTAAAGCTTTTCTGCAGATTCACTGGATGTGCTTGAAGCATTCGGGGATAAAGCTACCTGCAACAAATCCTTCTGCCTGACTAAGAACTTACTTTAAAGCTGAAAGGGTTCTGTTTGTTGCGGTGGGTTTTTTTCTGGGGGGTGAGGGACAGGAGGGGAATGAAACCCCTTGGCCTGGGCAGCCCATCCTCCCAGCTGGAACTGAGCAGATGCCAACTGGGCTCTGATGGGAGACTCAGCACTCGAATTGCCAATTCCTTCCTGGATCTCACTGGGTGGAGGGGCACTGGATGGACAGCAAATAACTACTTTCTTCTCACCAGCATCCTCAGGAGACAAGAAGAGCCCTTGTTTCCTGAGCAGGGGCTCAGAGAGCCCAGAACTCCTGTTTGCTCTTTATTTGGCTTCTCCAAGCACTGACATATGGAAACAATATGGGGTTTTGCACGGCCCCGTGGAGTTTTTTTGGATAGTCAGAAATGGAGTCGATGGGAAGGCGGAGATTGCAGACCCTGCCACTTGGACAACTTGCAGTTTAATGCCCAGCAACAGGAAACACATTTTCCTCACCTTCGGTGACAGCCCCGTGATATGCTCTACAAGGACATGGTCCCTTGGGGGGGTCACTGCCCCACACATTGGCCATGGCAGGTCGGATCCCCAAGGGATACTGATGGGAGGGATGGGGGCAGCATGAGCCAGAATCACGAGCAGTTCTGCCCACACTTTGCTCCATCAGCCATTGCCAGAGCTAGACTCCATCTACACCACCTCCCCCCCTCCCCTTTCCCTTGATTGTATCTCAGCCCATTTCAGCGCCGTTATCCCGGCTCCTTGCACCCAGAAAGGGGGACCGGAGCCTGCCCCGGGCTTTGTTCGAGCTGCAACTGGGAAGAGCTCCAGGAACGGCTGGAGATGCACACCTCTGCATACAAGCAAGGAAGCCCTGAAGTTCCTGCTTCAGGAGGGGACACTGCTGCGAAGCAAGGCTTGGAAAGACACCCCTCCACCCACCCCCCAACCCCACGCCAAATCCCAGCACAGCTCATCTCAGTGTGTCCCCCAGCTGCTTTGCATCCCTCACCCCTCTACGCCTGCAAACCTCCAACTTCCAGAGCTCACCCTGCAAGATTCAGCACCTGCCCCCTATTCACCCACTCCCCATCCTCCCCTCCACCCCCCCACCCCCATTTTGCTCCCAAATCCAGGGCTGGGAGACCTTGGCGAGAGGTGGTGGAGATGTGTGATGCTTGTATCTCCCCCCACCTTTCCCCTTACCTCTCTCCACGCACAGCACGGCAGCCAGCACAGCGAACACAAGAACCTTCATGGTGCGGCGCGGCGCTGGGGGCCAAGCGAGATGCGCAAGTGAGGCTGGCGGCGCACAGGGCTGGCGACAGGGCCGGGAGCCGGGGGTGGGGAGAGGCCACCGGCTCCGCCCAGCGGGCCAGCTCCGCACCGCCTCCCCCGGCGCCCTCCCCCGCACCGCCTGCTTTCGTTTTCCCGGTCCGGAGAGCCGCGGTCGGGGAAAAAGAGTGATCGTCACCTCGTGGCCTTTCTGTTTACGATTGTGAGGGGGTTACAGCGCAGCGGGAGCGTAGCAGCTCTCCCTTGGCGCTGCCCCATGGGTTTTAACATCTTCTTTGCGAGCCCTTACCATTTTTGAGGGAAGAGAGAGGAGGAGGAGGTTTAGCGTCAGACTTGGTAGTTAGATAATGGTTGGACTCAATGATCTGAAAGGTCTTTCCCAGCTGAAACGGTTCCATGATCCTATGACTCCCTGCCAGCTGGACCCCACTCATGCACAACCCTTTTCAAGTGCAGCCTTGAGGACCTGCTTTTTATGTCTCTCTCCCCTTCTCTCTGCATCTTCAGCTGCAGATCCCCTGAGCATTCATGTGCTCCCCCCAAATGTTCACAGTCACCCCATATACACACGTCCTGCACCTGCAAAACCCTGACACCCTTCATGCATAGATCTCCCGCATGCAAGACTGCATGAATGCAAAGCCCCCTGCATGCATGACACCCCCTCTGCACGTATACCCTTCTGCATTCACAGCCCCCATGAGAGACCCAAGCACAAAAAGAAACAACTTCCTAAGCCGTTTACCAGGGCCTAAGTGGGATTAGATAAGGGGTTGGGAAGCTTGAAGGTAGGAGGGCCTAACAGCTGGGGTGACACAGGACAGCTTGGGCTGCTTGGCTGGGTCTTGAGGGCAGAGTCAAGTCCACCAGAAAGGTTTGTTTTAGTGGCACAGATTTGGTATGTCCCACAGAAATAATTTGAGCTAAGAAACCAGCTTCAAGGAGGGCGCTAGGGGAGCGACCCTTTGAAGCTGGCTATCAAGGATTCCTGGAAGTGGGGGAGTCTGTGAACCAGCAAGAAAAGATCAGTTTTGACACATTCTGTATGCCAGAGATGAGTTTAATTCTGCAGAATCAGCATTTCCTGGCAAATGCATCTGTCAGAAGAAATTCCAGTTCTTGTCTCGTCAAAGTGCAGAGTCCTCTGGAAAACAAACCCATGCCTGCAAAGCCTCCACTTCCCTTTTGTCTCCTAGGGCTTGTTTTTATTTATCATTGCCAGTTATTCTAGCAGGAGCTGACTGTGAGTGGTACATTTCTGTGGTCTGAGAGCTTCCACTGGAACGGGCAGCTGGGGCTGTTTCATCCCCTGCTTTACAAATCAAACACTAAAAGAAAATGAGAAGTTTCAGCTTTGTGGTGGCCTGAGCAACCGTAGTTCAGATACACTCACAAGATTCCAGGCTGACACAAACCAAGTCCAGGTTCTGTAAGAGTTGGTCTGATGTTTTGTAGCCTACATGTGAGCAATCTCAAAGCTCACCTCAGCTTTGAGGTGCAACAACTGAGATTTTAAATTCTGTGTTCCTTCAGCTCTCCTGTTCCTTCCCATGCAATGTTACAGGCTTGGGGATGTGTGGGTAGAAAGTTGCTCAGCAGAAAAGGACCTGCGGGGTGCTGGTTAACATCTGGCTAAACATGAGCCAGTGTCTGCCCAGGTAGCCAAGAAGGCCAACAGCATCCTGGCTTGGATCAGCAATAGTGTGGCCAGCAGGACAAGGGAAGTGATACTCTCCCTGTATTGTGCACCAGTGAGACCACACCTCGAATCCTGGATTCAAGTTTGGGCTTGGGTTGAGGTTCTGGACCACGTCCAGAAAAGGGCAACAAAGCTGGTGAAGGGTCTTGAGAATAAGTCTTATGAGGAGCAGATGAGGAAATGGGAGTTGTTTATTCTGGAGAAAAGGAGGTTGAGGGGAGACCCTCTCACCTTCTGTCCTGACAGAAGGTTGTAGTGAGGTGGGGTTTGGTCTCTTCTCTCATGTAACAAGTGATAGGGCAAGAAGAAACAGCCTTGAGTTGTAGCAGGGAAGGTTTAGGTTGGATATTATGAAAAATTTCTTTACTCAAAGAGTGGTCAGGCATTAGAGCAGGCTGCCCAGGGAGGTGGTGGAGTCACAATAGCAGGAGGTGTTCAAAAAAGGTCTAGACGTGGCATTCTGGGACATGGTTTAGTGGGCACAGTGGTGTTAAGTCAGCGGTTGGACCTGATGATCTTAGAGAACTTTTCCAACCAAAATCAGTCTATGATTCAACATCTTGTGCACTTCCTTCATCCCCACAAGAAGTGCACAAGAGCCAACAGCTTCCTAGTGTTCTCAGCTCCATAGTTTCCTGGAGAGGACCTGTTTGCTGCTGGGGAGGAAGAGAGAGAACCTGAGAGTCACTCAGGACACAACTTATCACAGGATCTGGACTCATCCCAATACTACTGCAATGGGAGGGTGGAGACAGCACTAATTACAGTGCTGCAAAGGGAAGAGGTGGGCAGAGCAAAAGAGGACCAATTTGCTATGGTGGAACACCTACTGGATAAGGAAGCCCCTCTGAAAGGTTCCTGGTGTAAGCCTGTGTCTCGCACCTCCTTACTAGGGTTACAGTGTGGGCAGCAGATTTGTGAGCAAGTTCACAAGAGCCAGCAGTGTGCTCTGGTAGTCAAGGAGGCCTGGGGTGCATTTAAGAAGAGTGTGGTCAGCAGCTTGAGGGAGGTTCTTCCACCCCTCTGCTCTGCCCTGATGAGGCCACACCTGGAGTATTGTGTCCAGTTCTGGGATTCCCGGTTCAAGAGAGAGACAGGGAACTACCAGAGGGAGTCCAGTGGAGGCCTCAGATATGCTGAAGGGCCTGAAGCATCTCTGTGAGCAGGGAAGGCTGAGAGACCTGGTGCTGGTTAGCCTAGTGAAGAGCAGCCTGACAGGGGATCTGGTCAGTGTCTGATGGGCAGGGATCAAGAAGATGGGACTGTGCACTTGTCAGTGGTGGCCAGTGACTGGCCAGGCACAAACTGGAACGTGAGAAGTTCCACCTAAACATAAAGAAGAGTTTTACTTTGAGTGTGCTGGAGCCCTGGAGCAGGCTTCCCAGAGAGGCTGTGGAGTCTCCGTCTCTGGAGAGATTCCAAACCTGCCAGGACACAACCCTGAGCAACATGTTGTTAGGAGAACTTGCTTTAGTAGGTGTGCTGGTTTGAGGCCAGCCAGAACATCTCTTGCCCCGAAAGGGACAAAAGAATGACACACGCAAACGGATTGGAGAGTGATGGAAAAGTTTAAATGGAAAAGCAAATTGGTGAAGCTACAGAAAACTACAAACTACAAAGCATAGTGGAAAAGAACATCCTAAAGCATACAGAACCCCCTCACAGAATTCCCAAAAGCTTCCCAATCCTCCCTTCCTCCCACCTGAGGGTCTACCCAATCCCTCAGGGCTCTTCCTTCCCCCCCCCCCCCCCACTGCTAGGCAAGTCTCAGGCTGGCCAGGTCTGAGACTGCCCCCCCCCCCCCCCCCCATTCTCCTCCTGGCATTAGGCCTAGTCAGGCCTAAGAAGCCTGAGATACCCCCCCAGCATTACCCGATAAGAGAGGACATCTCCCGTGGGAGCAGAGAGGGTAGAAAGAGAAAGAGGATGACTCTGCAGATGGCTTTATAGGGTGCAGGATTTATGGGTAGCAATACGCCGTTTCCTGTATCCACCCCTAGTGGGTGGGTACCTGGGACACCAGAGGTGTATCTCATGAAGCAGTGGCAGGGGGCACCCAGCCTAAACTGCCACAGTAGGGAAGTTGAATTAGATGATCCTTAGATATCCTTTCCAACCCCCACCATTCTGTCATCCTGTGATTGTGTGACTGCAAAGCTCAACAGAGGGATTCTAATGGCAGGGCTGTCTGTTACTGTACAGTATCCTGAGCTGAAAGGGTCCTGGGAGGATCAAGGCCAACTCCTGGCTCCACATAGCACAACCTGCACTTGAAGAGCTTGAGCATTAAGTCTGGGCCCACTGAAAGCTTGCTCATCTTCAGCAGAGCCAGGTGGCATGCAGAAAGTTTTCTTCAATGCAACATCTTTGTTTCAGGGCTTGGGTGAGACTTCCTGAGACTGCTGGGGCTGTGCATGTGGATCTCAGTCAGGCACCAAAACCCAGCTAAATTTGCAGATGAGGTTTTTTTCCCCCAGTTAGTAGAACAGAATTGTTTTGCAGAGCAAACCTGCTCAAACCTCCTTGCATAGATTCCACAGGAAGGTGACAAATTTCTTTATTTTCAGTACCATCGTGCCCACTAAAACCATGTCCTGAAGTGCCATGTCTACAGGATGTCAGAACACCTTCAGTAACTGTAACTCCACTGCCTCCCTGGGCAGCCTGTTCCACTGCCTGACCACTCCTTCAGCAAAGAAATTCTTCCTAATATCCAGCCTAAACCTCCCCTGGTGCAACTTGAGGCTGTTTCCTCTCACCCTAACGAACCTTGTTGGCTACTGAGGTTCCTGAAACTGTGCCTGCATAACCAGGTGCATCTTTGGGCTACTCTTGTTACTGGATCAGGACTTTGATCTGCTCACTTAAGGCACAGCCTTCAGCCACAATCACACTGCCAGATTTATGAACTTTGATTTCTGGGTGATGTCATCATTTCTGTTCCCTTCTGTCTCAGACCCATAAAGGTGAAGGTCACTGTTTGGATGATGCATGCTCAGCTGCTGCTGGTGAAACTCATGTTCTCATACCTATGTATCCTATCTCCATCTCCTGGTTGAACTTTTGACCCCTGTTTTAGCCTTGTTTCCAGTCCTGGCCTCTTGCAAAGCATCAATGAGGTTCTTCAGCATCCTGCAAAGTTCCTGGGATTGGGTCCATCTCCTTTCCTACAGCAGAGACCTCATTGTCTGATTGTTTTGATCAGGGAAGAAGCTTTTCAGGCTCTTCCCCATTCCTTCCACCAAAACCATGTTTCTCTGTAAAGAAGGAATTCGCCAGGCTCCAGGGAGGCTGCAGGAAGTGTGCTGAAGCTATAGACAAGGTTCTGGGCTTGTGGAGATATGTAGTAGGAATGTTAAGCTTGGTATGAAAGACACAGAAGTGGGAGTGTGCAAGTGTGTGAGAGCACCTAGAAGAAATAGCAGAGCAAGAGTTAAGAGGAAAGGGCACTCTAGAGCACCCTGTGTCTGACTCCATTCAAATGAAGTCAAGGAACAAAGTGACCCTAGATAAGAGTCTCCAGAGAACAAAGAACAGGGTGGGAGCCATAAAAACACAGATAAAGGAAAGAAAAGAACTGAGAGATTCAGGAATTTCACCACAAGAGCGGTAAAATGAAAGAGAAAGGTAACCAAAGCAGCATCTTCTCTCTGAAGGTTGTAAAAGACAAGTCCAAAATAATTTCGTGGTGCTCTGCCAAGAACTTGGGAGGCATGAGAAGTGCAGAGCCTTCATCTCTTGGCTACCTATGGCATGGAAATGACAAATTACACCAGGGGAGGTTTAGGTTGGATGGTAGCAAATGTTTCTTTCCTGAAAGAGTGTTCAGGCATTGGAACAGGTTGCCCAAGGAGGTGTTGGAGTCACCTGGAGGTGTTCAGAAAACTTGTAGACATGGCACTTTGGGGCATGTTTTAATGGCCATGGTGACGGTGGGTTGATGGTTGGACTTGATGGTCTTAGGGGTCTTTTGCAACCAAAACTACTCTGTGATCTGTTGGGCAGATCACCTGGGGCTTGTGAGACAATGATCACACTAAATTTGTCAGGACAAGCACAAGAGGGCAAAAATCAACTTTGTTAGAGATTTGGTATGATAAAATTGCTTTCTTCTCCCAGAAGATCTTCCAGTAAGTTTTATTATACTAATTTCCTGTGGAAGGGATTTTCTTGTTCCCAGGAGCAATGTCTGCACGTTATCTAATTGCTGATTAACATCTAAAGCTGGAGCCGGCCCTGGAGCTGGAGGCAGATCCCAGATGAGCTGTTGTGGGTATTGGGCACGCAGCCAGTGCCCTGTTTCCCAGTCAAGGAAGAATGAAGCCCTGTCATCCCCATGCATGATGACAACACATTCTGTGGTGCTTAGGGATTTGCCTAGGTGAAAAATCAGCTGAAAGAGGAAAAAATCACAGAATCATTAAGGTTGGTAAAGACCTCTAAGATCATCAAGTACAACCATCAGTCCAACATCACCATGTCCACTAAGCCATGTCCCAAATTACCAAACCAAACACCACCATACCCCCTGAGCCATGTCCCAAAATACCATGTCTACATGGGTTCTTTTTTAACATCTCCAGGGATGGTGGCTCCACCACTTGCCCTGGGCAGCCTGTTCCAATGCCCCACCAAATGCCATTCATGGTGTACAGAGTTGTCTTTCCACCCACAGCCTCAGCAGTACTATTCCCTGCACTATTGACTGAGATCCTGGGAACCCTAGAAGTGTTCTAGGGGGTGAACATCCTTTGGATAAAATG
Organism: Indicator indicator; assembly: GCF_027791375.1. Classification (NCBI taxonomy): domain Eukaryota; kingdom Metazoa; phylum Chordata; class Aves; order Piciformes; family Indicatoridae; genus Indicator; species Indicator indicator. The sequence continues at coordinate 23,423,684 of NC_072021.1, forward strand.
TTCCTACATGCTGTCAGTGGAAGAGCACCTTTGCTGCTAGACATTGTCATATATTTGGCTTTGAGCAATTTGGTCTAGTAGAAGGTTTCTCTGCCCATGACAGGAGTGTGGCAACTGAATGATCTTTATTAAGGTCCTCCCTTCCAAGCCAAAACATTATTTGGTTCTGTGATAAAGCAAAATCATACATTTGTAGAATATTTTGGGTTGGAAAAGATCTTTAAGGATCATCTAGTCTACCACCTCAAGTTAAGCCTGACCACAATAACTCTGCTTTAGTGAAGGGAACCAGGACTCTCAACAAGTACATGGGAATGATAGAAAGCAGATGGAGAGCGTCAGGAGAGGCAACTGAGTTCATTCTCCAGCCCTATGGAGATACCAATGAGGTGCTGAAGACAATATTTTATCTATCATACTTTCATGCATCTTGACTGTGATGCTGGAGGCAGTTCTCCACCTCTTCACTAGACAGTAGATGCTAAGACACCTTCCTGACCCTACACAAAAGCTGCTTTGCTGCGGGGCGAATCCTAAAGCAAACAGTGAGGGGAACAGAGCAGGCCAAGCCTTTGTTTTGGAGAAGAGATGGATGGATCTCATCCCATCACACACCACTTTATGCTTTCCAGTGCAACTTGCAAAACTCCCCAATGGATTGTGAAGTCCCAACAAGGCTTCCTCCTTGTCTATGACTTTTACTCTAGGTTTGACACACGTTAGAAGATCCAATCATGACTTCTGGTTTCTCCCAGATTGTTGCAAGGGAGGTTTGTGCAGATAATGAGTCCACTCCAACTGTACAGCTTTGTGGTTGACCTTCCTAAATGCCAACCTCTTTCTGAAACTATGGCTTTGATTTATCAGTCATCCAGAATTCTCCTATTTGCAGGTTCTTTCAGTGTGTTACCTGCAAGCTCAATGAACTTCTTCTCTAATCTGTCCTTCAAACCAGTAATTAACACATTGCATCATCCCAGAGCCAGGAAAACCACAGAGGACCCTGTTTAATAGATCATTCCAGTTTGACAGCAAACTGGTGACAGTTACCTCTCCTGCTTTTAGCTAGACTGTGTTTTCTTGCTTTTGCTTATGAGACTGACTGTGACACAGTGCCAAAAATGTCATTAACACTGAGCTGTGTGACAGCTGCCACTTTTACCCTAACTACAGAATTTCCCTTCTTGTCACAGGTGGAAATAACACCCATTGATCACAAAGCTCTTGCTCTTCATCCCCATCTCCTTGATAGTCCCTACAAATTGTTTGATGACTACAAGAAGGACATTGGTGAGGTCACACCTGGAATCCTAGGTTCAGGTTTGGGCCTCTCACTCCAGGAAGGACATTGAGGTGCTGGAGTATGTCCAAAGAAGAGCAATGAAGCTGGGGAAGGGTCTGGAGAACAGGTCTGGTGAGGAGCAGATGAGGGAACTGGGATTGTTCAGCCTGGAGAAAAGGAGGCTGAGGGAAGACCTAGCTCTTTACAGCTCCCTGAAAGGAGGTTGGAGAGAGGTGAGAGACGATCTCTTCTCCCAACAAGAGACAGGATGGCCAGGTTGGGTGAGCCTTGAGCAAGCTGGGAGGTGTCCCTGCCCATGGCAGGGGGGTTGGAACTAGATGATCTTTAAGGTCCCTTCCAACCTAAACCATTCTATGATTCTATGACAAGAAGAAATGGTCTCAGGGTGCACCAGTGGAGATTTAGGTTTGACATTAGGAACAATTTCATGCCCAAAAGGGTTGCCAAGCCCTGGAATAAGCTGCCCAGGGTAGTGGTGGAGTCCCCATCCCTGGAGAAGTTTCAAAGCCATGTAGATGTGGTGCTGAGAGACATGGTTTAGTGGACTTGGCAGTGCTCAGTTAATAGTTGGACTTATCTTAAAGGTCTTTTCCAATCTAAATGATTCTATGATTTATTACTTCTCTTTTTTTCCCAAGACTGAAGTCTGGGTTGACTGCTCTGTATGTCCCCCAGTCTATTCCATCCCCTTCATAATGATGGATGCTGCATTTGGAGGTATCCAGCCTTATGAAGTACCCAGATTTCCCTGTTGTGAAGAAACAGGAGCAGGTGAAACAGACTGGGTTTGGTAGCTGTCATGGATGCCAGAGTTCCTCGGAGCCTGGCAACCAGCTGGTGTCCCTCACTGATGTGCATATCCATACTGAAAACAGCACCTTGGTCCTGTGTTCTGCTTCATTTGAATGTTCTTGCTTTTGATGTGTAAATTGCCTAATCTGTGACACTCTCATGAACATCTGCAGCAGCAGCAAACTGGCTCCCTTACTCTCATGTTAGATGTGGTTAGTGTCTCCACACCCACCTTCCCTTTGACTCTCCACATACTGCAGGGTGGAAGCAAAACCACAGCTCCTGACTCTGGACATGCAACTCAAAGTCTTTGCCCACAATGAGATTTGCAATGAGATTGTAAAACAACCTCTGTGCTGACGTGGCACCTCTAGGCATCACCTGGATGTCTTCTCCCAGCGAGCACAGCCAAGCCTGGAGAGCAGCATCATCCAGTGTCACATTGAAGCTTCATTTGAAAAGGCCAAAGGGACTCATTCTTCCCATGGTGGAGGAGAAGACTTGGCTGTCTGTGCCTAAACTCCTGGGCTGCAGGAGCCCTGCTCTTCTTCCTCCAGCCCAGGAAAGACAGGTACCAGTGTGGAAAGATAGATATGACCTTACAGAATCTTGGAATCATTAAGGTGGGAAAAGACCTGTAAGACCATCAGTTCCAACCATCAACCCAACACCACCATGCCCACTAAACCATGTCTTGAACTGCCATGTCTACGTATTTTTTAAACACCTCCAGTGATGGTGACTCCATTATCTCCTTGGGCAGCCTGTTCCAATGCCTGACCACTCTTTCAGGAAAGACACATTTCTTACTATCCAACCTAAACCTCCCCTATGACAACTTGAGGCCATTTCTTCTCACCTTATGACCTGTTCCTTGGGAGAAGAGACTGGTCCCCACCTCACTACCACCTCCTTTTGGGTAGCTGTAGAGAGCAAAATGGTCTCCCTTCAGCCTATTTTCCTGAGGCTGAACAACCCCAGTTCCCTCAGCTGCTCCTCACAAGGCTTTCTCTCCACACTTTTGACCAGCTTTATTGATCCTTTCCGGACACACACCAGCACCTCTTGGAGTGAGGGGCCCTCTGAGCAGACTGACAGATAACTCATTTCTCACCCCAACCAAGGGGGACAGCTTTTAAGTGTTACCTTTACCTTCTTCATTGGAATTAATTTCAGTGATTTCCCACTAAGAGCATCAGCTCTGACAAAGTCCATTTCTAGTTCTACCCCCACACTCTCTTCAGAGACCTTCAGCTCCTCATTCATGACTTAAATGTCTGGAGGGATTGAAACCCCATCTATACATGGTGCTTAGGAACATGGTTTAGTGGTGACCTAGTAGTGTTTGGTTAACAATTGGACTTGTTGGTCTTAAAGGTCTCTTCCAACCAAAGAATTCAGTGATTTTATGTCTGTGGGCTTTCGTCCCAGGAACCATGTGGGTGGTATTATGACTGGCAATGCAACCAGTAAGTCTTTTTAAACACAGTGAAAACCTTAAGGTACTTCATCTGCAAGGGAACAGTCAGCATGATCCTGGTATGATCAGGTGCTCTGGCATCTAGGAATTTGAAGAAAACAAAGAATTTGTAGACAAGGAGACTTACCAACCCCTCAGTCCATTTTATCTTGTTGAGGCCAACGTCCTTTTGGTTGCTATCAGCAGGCAACACTTAAACAGGTTTGGTGAAGCATGGGGGAAGAGCTAGGAAGGCAAAGAGAATCTGCAAAGGGTCGTGATGCGTGGAGAGGTCTACCAGCAGGACAAAGTCCCTGAAAGCAGAACCAAGCAGAGTGTCCAGCTGCCAGGTATCCCAGTGCAGAAGTTGAAAGCCAGAGAGGGGACTCCTCAGTAGTTATTGCTGGGCTTCAGCTGGACTCAGAGTAGACCACATCTCCATACAGACCCTGCAGCATCTCCTGCTTTACTGCTCTGAAATAAGATCTGGATGAGAGTTACTCTCCCTCCTTCACTCTACCCATTGCCTTCCCCTTCATGCCACCAGCCTCAGTGGGCTTGTCCCAACCCTTGACTGGTTCCCTCTCTGACAGCTTATCTCAGCCAGCAGTTTTTTGCCCTCTCACAGTCATTTAAACTGGTTGAGATATAAATTACTCCTTCTTTCCCTTTTCTGTGCCAGCTTGCCTGGTGGTAAAGTAGCTTTGGCCTGCAGCCCAACTGTCCTGGAGTTGTTTGAAAGCACTCAATGAATTGTCTTCCTTCTGTGCAGAGTATTCATGGACCATGTGCTCATAACAGCAGGATGCAGCATGCCCACCACAGACCCTACCAATGCTGCCAGCCCCTTCCCGTAGCAGCTGGAAGGTCTTTTCCTTCCCCTTGGTTTAAAAGATGTTTCCCTTCACCTCCATCATGGTTTTCCTTCCTTGTGCTTGCCTTTGGAGAGAGAAAACTAACTGCTGTTTAATGTCTTCATTAGTATGTTCTTTAATATCATCATCAGTGTCATAGACAGTGAGAATGAGTGCATCTTCAGCAGGTTTGCAGAGGACTCCAAGCAGCATGTGGTGACATGTCAGAGGGGTGGGATCCATCCAGAGAGTCCTGGACAAGCTTGAGAAGTGAGCCCATGTCAACTTCATGAGCTTAGTGAAGGCCAAGTGCAAGATCCTGCACCTGGGTTGGGGCAGCCCCCAGTATCAACACAGGCTGGGGGATGAAGGGCTGGAGAGCAGCCCTGTGGAGAAGGACCTGGGGCTGCTGGTGGGTGAAAAGCTGAAGATGAGCCAGCACTGTGTGCTGCCAGCCCAGAACCAGCTCTGACCTTGGCTGATCCCCAGCAGCATGTGCAGCAGGTGGAGGGAGGGGATTCTGCCCCTCTGCTGCACTCTGCTGAGACCCCACCTGCAGTGCTGGGGCCAGCTCTGGAGTCCTCAGCACAGCAGAGACAGGGACCTGTTGGAGTGGGGCCAGAGGAGGGCTGGAAGCCCTCTGCTGTGAGGTCGGTCTGGGAGATAAGGGCAGGCTTTTTATCAAGGCATGTTGTGGCAGCACAATGGGGTGATGGTTTGAAACTAGTAGAGGGAGATTTAAACTAGAGAGAGAAGGGGGAAATGTTTGACACTGAGGGTGGTGAGACCCTGTCCCAGGTTGCCCAGAGAGGCAGTAGATACCCAGTCCCTGGAAACATCAGTCATCCCTGGCCATAGCTTACCAGTATGCTCAGATCAATGAGTATCAGCCTCTTCATGTCTCTGCTGTTTAAAATGTTCAAAGCCAGACACTGGGCTTCAGAGTTCAGAGTAAAAAATCTGAAGCTGATGAGTCATCTTTGACTGATTATCTTCTTTGGAAACCAATTGCTTTGTGATCCAGGCAGAGTGAAACATCTCAAAAACATGCAACCTTCCACATGTGCAAACAAAACACAGTAAACTTCCAAGGCAGTGCTTCAGACAAACTAAAGATCTCATTGAGCCATCAAAACCAGCATCTGATCCAACAAAAAAAAGTTATCAAAACAAACCTACAGCTCAACAACCCTTGAATTGTTTGGATGAGCTCTGGTTTCCCTCAGAACACAGCTGAGCTGGTGATGCTGCCAACTCTTCCTTTTTATCTTTTCAGGAGCTGTGACCAAGAAGCTTGGGGCTGTTTGTGTTTGTCTCTGGCTGCCTGGCCTTCTTCCTCTCTGTAGACAACCCCAGGCCTGCTACAGAGCTTTTCTGTCTCCCCTCAGCTGCAGCTCTCGTGGGGAGAAGAGTGAGCAGAAAGCCTAGAGTGTAAAGCCCAGCAAAGCCCAGCACAATCCCTTGTTTCTATGCCAAGAACATGGCTTTGTAGAAGCCATCTCACAATCTCTAAATGACTGGGGTTGGCAGCAACTGTGTGGGCCCTGGGGGGAAAAAAAAAGAGGGAAATAGATATGGGGACATCTTTTCCAGCTGGTCTAGGTCCATGAGGAGGTAATGTGTGGGCAATTCCCAGCACAGTACTCACCATGCTATCCTGTCTTCCCTTCTCCTTCCTGTCTCCCCAATGCTTCCCTGATGCTGCCTTTCCTCTTTCAGCCATACTTGCTCCTCTCTTCCTTTTCATAGACTCCAATCATGGAATCACTTGGGTTTGAAAAGGCATTTGAAGATCAAACTTTTCCCCAAGCTCAGCCAGAGCTGGAATGGTTTCAGTTGGAAGGGACCTTAAACACCATCTAGTTCCATAGGCAGAGATGTCTTCCACTAGACAACGTTGTTCAAATCCTCATCCAACCTGGCTTTGAACACTTCCAGTGATAGAGCATCCACAACCTCTCTGGGCAAGGATGTTCATTTCAAAATGTGATACTCAAAGAGCTAGAGGACATATTAGACACAGATCTGCCTGGCTTGGTGCAACACTGGAGAGCAGGAAGTTTGATCGTGGCCTTTTAAGATTTGTTTGGGACACAACATATCTGTAACAGTGAGTTTGGGGATGCAAAGGGGAACCCCCTCCTTGGTGGGTTGTGAGATCAATGGTTTGATCAAATGTGGCTCTTTAGGGTCTTGAAAGGTGCTGCATAAAAGATTGTCTTTAAGTCCATTTGGAAGCTGAAGCCAACATAAAATGTCATCAGCCTACCACAACAATAAGTTACCTCACCATGAATGGGTACTTCCAGAATCCTGGATCTCTATCAGCCTTCCTCTTCATCCCAGGTAACACTGAGGATGTTGTCTTTGAGAATTGCTCTCCCCTGTCTGTGTTATCTCACTGCATTCAGGATTTGTGGGCACAAAAATCCGTTGAATATCAGTTGAAGATCCCTTTCCCCACCCCAAAGCTTGCTGAAGTTTCTGATCTTCCAGTGGTGTTGCAGAATCATCTGGCCAACAAATGTAGTAGGGGGTTGATCAGAAGTTTTTCCTTACTGAGGCAGGAGGAGCATCCAAAATACTGCTCAAAATTAGCTTTGCCTTTACCTACTTGTTTATGGCTGCGGTGTGCTAACCAATTTACTGTGAAAAGAAGATACTGAAGAAGATTCCCCTCCGTGCTGACTTAACCATGGAGCTGCTACCTGTGCTTCATGCAGGCTGGGTTGTAATTTCTCACAACTCTTTGACACTCTGAGACAAAAATATGTCTTCAAGGATCTCTTCAGAGCTGTAATGAGTTGAAGCCCAAGCATGTCAGAAGGGTTTTCTTTTATGTGTTTTCTTAGGTGACTTGGATGTCTGGGGACACTTAGGATTCAAGTAGGCTTAGGAAATCGATGAGAGTTCAGCACCTAACTTATTTAGACTCTCTTGAAATTCCCAGGAGAAGCTCAGCCACAAAGCATGACTCCTTGAAAGCAGTAATTATCCCAGAGCAACACCCTTTTATTTTAACCAACAATGGAGCTTTTCCTAACCCATCACAGTCCACATGCAAAGATGTAAGAGATACTGGCGAAGAAACCCAGGGATGTCACTCCGTAGCTGCTTTGCTTGCTGCTGACTCCATTCACGTTGCATAATGGCTCCTCACAGCATGAAACCCTCTGGTAGGTTTGGTTTTGTTGCTGATTTGTTGCTGTACACGTTGGAGAACACATCTTAGAAATGACATATTTAGTCTTGTTGGGCTCTGAGGCAGAAGTGGGAGGAAAAAGAAAAAAAAGAAATGAGTAGAATGTAAGAATCATTGTTAAAACGTTCCCATGGCTGAATCTGCACTGGTGAATAAAAGAAGACCAGGTAGTAGTTCTCAGCACAAATATGTTCTCTGCTCATGACTGGCAACACTTTGGCCATGCCTACACTGGCACAAAATGGTGATGATCTTCTCTGGCCTCCATGTTTCATCTGTCCCTAAAGTGGAATTAGCATGTATGGTGGCTTTCAGCTCAAGCAATGCTCAGGTTGGGTCAATGACCACCAGGGTGGGTCAATGCCCACCAGGGTGGTTTCCCTACAGCATAAAACTAGGGAGAATCTGTTGTATAACCTCAGATTTGGTCTGAGAGCAGACAGAATTGTAGAATGGTTTGGGTCAGAAGGGACCTTAAAGATCATCTAGTCCAACCCTGCTGTAATATACAGGGACACCTTCCACTGGAACAGGTTGCTCAAAGCCCCACCCAATCTAGCTTTGAACACTTTCAGTGACAGGGCATCCACAACTTCTCCAGGCAACCTGGGCCAGGGTCTCAGCACCCTCACAGTGAAGAATTTCTTCCTAATACCTAACCTAAATCTTCCCTCTTTCAATGTAAAACCATCACCCCTTGTCTGATCACTGTACTCCCTGATCAAGAGTTCCTCCCCAACTTTCATGCAGGCCCCCTTTAAGTACAGGAAGGCTTCTATAAGGTCTCCCAATGAAGTACTTGAGGGTTCAGAGCCCCAAGGACAAGAGGTAGTCAGCTGATGGGGCAGTTGTGGATGAATATTTTTGAAAGCAACTCTGGAAGTGAATATTTCCATAGCAGGAACTAGGTGGAGTGGTCAGCAGAAGGTGGGGGGAGCTTCTCATGAAGCCATGCACACAGCACCAGGCTTGAGGTCACTTTCTTTTGGTCCTTTATGTACCTTGAGCATTTCCCCAGCTTCTAGTAGTGGTAATGATCTGGGACTCCAAAGTCTTTCACCTGAGTCAGGGCAATCCTCATTGTCAGTACAGGCTGGGGGATGATAGAGCGCAGCCCCTGTGGAGAAGGACTTGGGGGTACTGGTGGAAGAAAAGCTGGGGATGAGCCAGCAATATGCATTTGCAGCCCAAAAGGCCAATCTGATCCTGGGCTGCATCAAAACAAGCATGGTCAGCAGAGTAAGAAGGGTGATTCCCTTCCTCTACTCTGCTCTGGTGAGACCTCACCTGGAATACTGTGTCCAGCTCTGGAGTCCTCAAAACAAGAAAGACATAGACCTGATGGAGAGGGTCCAGAGACAGGACACAAAAATGATCAGAGGGCTAGAGCACCTCTGCCAGGAGGACAGGCTGAGAGAGTTGGGGTTGTTCAGCCTGGAGAAGAGAAGGCTCTGGGAAGACCTTTATAACAGCCTTCTAGTACCTGAAAGGGGCCTACAAGAAAGCTGGAGAGGGACTGTTTACAAGGACATGTAGCACTAAGGCAAGGGACAATGGTTTTAAACTGTAGCAGGATAGATTTAGATTGGACATTAGGAGGAAGTTCTTTACTGTAGGGGTGGTGAGACACTGGAACAGGTTGCCTAGGGAGGTGGTAGAGGCCCCATGCCTGGAGACATTCCAGATCAGGCTTGATGGGGCTCTGAGAAACCTGATCTATTGGGGGATGTCTCTGCCTACAGCAGGGGGGGGGTGGACTAGATGACCTTTAAAGGTCCTTTCCAACCCAAACCATTCCCTGATTCTATGATCCTACAACCACAAGGTGAGTGGCTCCTCACAGCTGGTGATGGGGGCTTATCTTTGCCACAGGTGGTCATGCCTGGGATGAAAGCCCGTTCCTGGGGCTGCTCCACTGCAGCAGAATTGAGGTGATGTTCAGAAACATACTTGTTTCAACGGTTTTGAGGATGGTCACACAGTGTTTGTCTTCTTTTTCACACATGGAAATGGTCAAACAGTCCTTGTTGGACTCTTCTTCTTGGCACACGTAGCACATAAATGGGTAAGCTGGAAGGAAAAAAGAAAAGTACATTATAGAGAATCATGGAATTGCTTCATTTGGAAGAGACCTCTAAGATCATTGAGTCCAACCATCAACCTAACACCACCATGGCCATTAAACAATGACCCAAAGTGCCATGTCCACACGTCTTGAATACCTGCAGGGACAGTGACTCCTTTACCTCCCTGGGCACCCTGTTCCAATGCCTGACCACTCTTTCAGTTGAGAAATTTTTCCTTGTATCCAATGTAAGTCTCCCCTGGTACAACTTGAGAACATTTCCTCTCATTCTAATACCTGATACTAGGAAGAACAAACCAAACCCCACCTCACTACAACCTCCTTTCAAGGAGTTGTAGAAAACAATGTCTCTCCTCAGCCTCCTCATCTTCAGACTAAATAATCCCAGCTCCCACAGCTGCTCCTCACCAGACCTGTTCTCTAGACCCTTTATCAGCTTCATTGCCCTTCTCTGGACACACTACAGCACCTGAATGTCTTTCTTATAATGAGGGCCCAAAACTGAAAACAGTGTTCAGTGTGTGGCCTCACCAGTGCCCAGTAGAAGGGATCACATCTCTACTCATGCTGGCCACAACATTCCTGCTCCAGGCCAGGATGCTGTTGGCCCTCTTGGCCACCTGGGCACATTGTTGGCTCAGGTTAGGCTGGCTGTCAACCAGTGCTCCTGGGACCTTTTCTACCAGGCAACTTTTCAGCCACTCTTCCCCCAGCCTGGAGCATTCATGGGGTTGTTGTGACTCATATGGTTTGGGAGCCATGGTATCTACACTCCAGGTATCTCCTTTTCTTAGCTACAGCCTGATGAATGCTGGTGTGTGAATGCCCAGTGACTGTCTCGATCCCTTGACCATGGCAGCAATGTTAAATCCTTCTCTGTCTCCTGCCTCTCAGACAGCAAAGTGTTATTGATCTGTTTGCAATCTCCAGCAGCAGGAGATGTGAGTGGAATTCAAGGATTTGGGATCTTTTATGTTGGAGATTATTACTGAGCAATAGCTCCTCTGTCCTGAGAGCTCTGCCACATGAACTGCCAATTACTGCTCAGCTGTTTCTCGCAGAGAAACCCAAGCAAGGCTTGCCAGGGAGAACTTGAGGATGCCTGGAGCATTTTGAGGAGGTGGACAATGCTGAGTGTCCTACTTGTCTTTCATCTGGCTCAGCAACTACTGTCACATATCCTTTCATGTGGTCAAATGCCACTAACTGAACTAACCTAACCTCAGTCCTAGGAAGTCTGGCAAGAGTAGTCAGATGTTCTGTCGAGCTTCTGCATTCTGCTGTAAGGCAGAGAATAAATGAGAAGTCTTAACCAAAAAGTATGCTTTAAGTGATGACTGGAGATTTGTTGGGATATGTGTAAGACAGATAAAGATGAGTAGCAGGAAGAAGAGCCAGTGATGAGATGTCTTATCTGTCAAAAATGGGCATGCTTGACCTCAAATCCAGAAGTTGTTAGGCCAAACCCCTGAAGACCCTCTTTAAAGTAATGATGTAAAGGAGGAAGGACCAAAGCACAGTCTGGATGAGAAACCACACCAAAGCCTCATCAGATATTCCCCAGCAAGGCAGATTAATTGATTTCTAGGTTTTATGGTGGGGGTTGGGTTCTGAGCTTGTGAAATCAGCCAGAGAATGTGGGTTTGTGTCTAGGAGGGGGAGGAGTTGCTTTAAAAACAGTTTTGGAGAGGGAAACAAATACAGTGCAGAACACTTTCTAAGTTCCTGTCCTGAGGACAGACTGTCAGTGTGGAAAGGGCTGAAAGCAACCAGAGCACATGTGCATGTGACTGCAGGTTTGCCTGATAAGAAACTGGCAGCAAGAAAGTGGAAGGACAGCTGTAGGTCAGAGAGACCATTAAATGAGAAGATCCTGATGGAAGACGAAGGAAAGGAAAAAGTTATCACAGTATCACAGAATCTCAGCATGATAGAGGTTAAAGAGTCCTCTGGGGATTGTCCAGTCCAACCCTCCTGCTAAGCAGGGTCACTCACAGCAGGTTGCCCAGGGTCACAATGTCCAGGTGGGTTTGGAATCTCTGCATAGAAGGAGACTCCACAACCTCTCTGGGCAGCCTGCTGCAGGGCTCCAGCACCTTCACAGCAAAGAAGTTTTTCCTCATGTTCAGATGGAACCTCCTCTCTTGCAGGCACTTTAGCCTGGAAAAGACTGAGATCTTCTCAGTGCTGATCAATATCTAAAGGGTGAGGGTCGAGAGGGCCAGACTCTTTTCAGTGCCCAGTGGCAGCACAAAGGCCAACAGGCACACACTAGAACCCAGGAGGTTCTACCTAAATATAAGGAAAACCCCACCTGGACATTGTAATCCTGGACAACCTGCTCTTGATGACCCTTCTTTAGCAGGAGGATTGGACCAGATGATCTCCAGAGGTCCCTTTGAACCCCCACCGTGCTGGGATTCTGTGAAACGTGGGGTGAGGAAGGACTGGTTGAGTTTCAATTAAGGAGCAGGGTGTTAACAGCAGGAGTCAACCATGTCACATGGCAGTGATGAAAACAAACGTCACCCTAGGGAGCACAGGCAGCAATGTCATGTGCAAGATATGCTAAGTGGCCTTTCCACCCTGGCAAGACCTCAGCTGGAACACCAATGAGCAAATCTGTATGTGGCACTTCAAAAAATATGCCAAGCATTTGGAGAGAGACCCAGAGGAGGTGGGGGAGAAATGGTCAGAGATCTTGAAAATATCACCTTGTGAAAAAGGTTGGAAGCATTGAGTTTGTTTATTAAAAATGATGAGGAAAGACACAGAAATCTTCTTCATGGAAGCAAGAAGGAGTTGCAGAGAAGAAATTCATAAACTGGTCTGCACACATCCTATGGTGAAAACACAGGAGAAGTGCACAAAAAGAAGTGTTAAGAGATATTAAGACTAGTTTTCTACAAGTGTGAGCATCTGAGCAGTTCCAGGCTATGAAATCTTCTTTTTTGCAAGCTTTGAAGGACGTATTAGACAAACATCTGTCTGGTTTGGTCCAATATTGGAGCAGGGAAATGGATCATGACCTTTTAAGATTGGTTTTGGAGATAATATATCTGTAATGGTGAGTGTAGGGATGCAAATGGCAGCAAGGCCCTCTTCACTGGGCTGGGAGATCAACAGCTTGATCAGAAGTTGCTCATTAGGGCCCTCAAAGGTGCTGCATAAAAAACTTGTCCTTAAGTCCATTTGGAAGCTGAAGCCAACATGAAATGTCATCAGCCTGCCACGGCAATAAGCTACTCCCCCACGAATGTGTGCTTCCAGAATCTTGGGTCTCTATCAGCTTTCCTCTTCATCCCAGGTAACACTGAGGATGTTGTCTTTGAGAATCACTCTCCTCTATCTGTGATGTGTTGCTGCATGGGCACAAATATCCTTTGAAGCCCCCTTGCCCCACCCCAAAGCTTGCTGAAGCTTCTGATCTTCCAGCGGCGCTGCAGAACCATCTGCCCAACAAATGCTGAAGTCGGGGGCTGGTACCTCAGAGAGTACAAATTAATCACATGGCTCTTTCTCAACCCCTGCTAGATAAGTATCATGGTTTCTGGGAAACCACCAGGTGTGGGGGAAATGTTGGCAATCTGGTCATTGCTACTACATGCAAACAGCGATGGAGCAACACACATGTATCAGTCCCAGAAGGAGGACACGCATCCTTCAGACTTCCCTTTGGGAGAAGGATGCCTTTAGCATGGCAGATGCATAGAACAGCTCTCTCATCTCACCTCTGATTTCATCTATAGCAATTCTTCTTGGTGCATCTCTTAGGGAGGAGGACACATGGGAAGGGAATAACCTCCAGCACCAGTACAGGTGAGGGGTGACCAACTGGAAAGCAGCTCTGCAGAAAACGACCCGGGAGTGCTGGTGGGGAACAAGTTATCCATGAGCAATGTGCCCTCGTGGCCAAAGCGGCAAATGGTCTCCTGGGGTGCATGAAGAAGAGTGTAGCCAGCAGGTGGAGGAAGGTTCTCCTGCCCCTCCACTGTGTCCTAGTGAAGCCACATCTGAATCTAGTTCTGGGTACTCCAGTTCAAGAGAGGCAGGGAGCTACTGGAGAGAGTCCAATGGAGGCTGGGAAGCTGCTGAGGGGCCTGGAGCATCTCTGTGAGGAGGAAAGGCTGAGAGCCCTGGGCTCTTTAGCCAGGAGAAGAGCAGCCTGAGAAGAGATCTTCTCAGTGCATATAAATATCTACAGGGTAGAGGTCATGAGGATGGAGCTGGGCTCTTTTCAGTGGTGTGCAGCTGCAGGAGAAGGGACAACAGGCACAAACTAGAACACAGGAGGTTTTGCTTAAGGAAAACACCTTGACTCTGAGGGTGCTGGAGTCTTCGAGCAGGCTTCCCAGAGAGGTTGTGGAGTCTCCTTCTCTGGAGAGATTCCAAACCATGGTCATGTTCCTGCGCAACCTATTCTAGGTGAACCTGCTTTATCAGGAAGGTTGGACTCAGTGATCTCAAGAGGTCCCTTCCAAGCCCCACCGTTCTGTGACTCTGTGGAAGCACATGGCTTGCTACAATGCAGGAAGGAGTACAGAAAAGTCTGTAAAATACTCAAAACCTCATATGGATTAAAAAACCCCATATTTTGTTACACTTTCTGGCACTTCCAACTTGCATCATAGGAGACAATTCCATAGACCACTGCATGGATATAACCTGATGCTGGTCACCATAGAGCTAGAGCTCTATCACTCAGTACTGCCCCTGGCAAGAAGGGGTTAAAGAAGGGCTTGGAAGGGACCTCTTGAGATCACTGAGTCCAACCTTCCTGCTAAAGCAGGTTCACCTAGAACAGGTTGCACAGGAACATGACCATGGTTTGGAATCTCTCCAGAGAAGGAAACTCCACAACCTCTCTGGGAAGCCTGCTCAAAGGCTCCAGCACCCTCAAAGTCAAGGTGTTTTCCTAAGCAAAACCTCCTGTGTTCTAGTTTGTGCCTGTTGTCCCTTCTCCTGCAGCTGCACACCACTGAAAAGAGCCCAGCTCCATCCTCATGACCTCGACCCTTTAGATACTTATCAGGCTCCGATTTCAGCATCAAAATCCTTACTCAGGGTGCAAAAGGAAGTTGGTGCCAGCACAGCCACAACACTGGAATCCTGCAAAATTGGTGACAGCCCTGGAAATCTTGTCCATAAGACAAGTTTCCCTCATCTTCTCGATAAGCCTTATCGCAACTACTTAGCAGCATTAGAGGCTCACCTTGCTCCACACAAAGAACAGCAGCCAAGAAGGTGACAAGGGTAGTCTTCATCTCCACCAGGTGCTCTCCACTGGGCTGGGGAGATGTTTGGAGGACAGGTTATATACCTTTTGTGTGGCAGCAGTTTTACAGGTTCCAGATGGCTCGCGGGTGGACATGAAATCAACCCCAGGGTGTGTAATGTGCATGTGGGAGTTCTCCATCACTGGAGCCCGTGGCACCTGGGAGGAAAGGCCTTTTAGCAACACATTTCTTCCTCTTCTGGTCGTATGAGTGATGGGAAAGGAGGACCTCCTCTCTTCTGCTCTGAGTTTCTTCCTTTCCTTCCTCCCAGCTGAACTGATGAAATAGCAGAGCTTGGAGGCATGAGGAGATGCTCCTAGTAGAGCATTTCTCTAATCCCTTTGGATAGTCAGTCATGGTTCATATCATTCATTTTCTTTAATTGCTCCATAGAAGCAGAAGGTCAGATTCTCTACTGCCCTACACTGGTTTTTCTCAAAAAACTTAAAAATAAAAATCAGTGTATTTTACACTCAATTAAATTAGCTAATTGTTAATTAAACCAATTTCCTTCAAATTTTCATGCCAGCCTTTATTTCTCTATCAGTTTTCTATTACCTGCAGTTAATCCTCTTCTCTCTTGACTGTGACTTCAGGACATGGTTTAGTGGGCATGGTGGGGTTGATGGTTGGGCTTGATGACATTAGAGGACTTTTCAGAAGGTAATGATTCTGTGGTTCTCTTCTATGATTCTCAAATCACTTTGTGCACATTTTCTTTCAACAAGTTTGGCTTCTCTTTCAGGTTTTTTTTTTTTTTTTTGAGGGTCTGCTTTTCTCCATACCAAACAGTTTCTGGAAATCAGACCTCCTCTTACAAGACCACAAACTGACATCCTGGAGTTGCTGCTCTACTTTGAAAAAAGTCATCTCTCAAACTGTCTCTTTTTCAATCTCTCCTCTTCAATCAATCCTTTTCCTTCTATTCCTCTGTGTTGCTCTTCTTCAGATTTCTTTAAATCTCTTTCTGACACTCTGGGAAATAGACCTGAATACAAGATGCATCTTGGAAGAGCTCAAACTGCCATCTCAGCAGAGCTTCTTCCAGAAAGAAGATTAGTCCTGGACACCAGGTAGCAGAATAGACAGAAGGAAAAATACCCAGACCCTGCTTTTGCTGGCAATTCTGGAACAAACCTGTGCCAGCAGCATAGGGGCAAGTTGAAGGCCTCATATCTCATATTGTTCCTCAGGGGTCAGTACTCATTCATTCTTCTTCAACACCTTCATCAATGACCTGGATGAAGGGGCAGAGTGTACCTTCAGCAGGTTTTGTGATGATACAGAGCTGGGAAGAGCGGCAGACACCCCATCAGGTTGTGCTGCCATTCAGTGAGACCTGGGCAGGCTGAAGAGTTGGGTGGAGAGGAACCTCGTGAAGTTCATCAAGGACAAGTGCAGAGTCCTGCACCTGGGGAGGAATACCCCCTACACTAGTACAGGTGAAAGGTGACCTGCTGGAAAGTAGCTTTTTGGAGAAAGACCTGGTAGTGCTGGTGGACAAGAAGCTCACCTTGAGCCAGCAATGTGCTCTTGTGGCCAAGGAGGCCAGTGGTCTCCTGGGGTGCATCAAGAATAGTGTGACCAGCAGGTCAAAGGAAGTTCTCCCCTTCTACTCTGCCCTGGTGAGGCCACAGCTGGAATGTTGTGTCCAGTTCTGGACTTTCCAGTTAAATGGGAAAGAGGAACTACTGGAGAGAGTCCAGTGGGACTATGAAGATTCTGAGGGGCCTGGAGCATCTCTGTGAGGAGGAAAGGCTGAGAGCCCTGGGGCTGTTGAGCCTGGAGAAGAGCAGCCTGAGAGGGGATCTGCTCAGTGCTCAGCAAGAGCTAAAGGGCAGGGGGCAAGGGGATTGGGCCAGACTCTTTTCAGTGATGCCCAATGACAGCACAAAGGGCAACTGGCACAAACTGGAACCCAGGAAGTTCCACCTAAATGTAATGAAGAACTTGTTTCCTGTGAGTGTGCCAGAGCAATGGACCAGTCTGCCCAGAGAGGTTGTGGGAGTCTCCTTCTCTGGATAGCTTCCAAACCCACCTGGACGTTGTGATCCTGGGCAGCCTGCTGTGGGCAACCCTGCTTTAGCAGGGGAGTGGCCTGGATGATCTCCAGGGGTCCCTTCCAGCCCCCACCATGCTGGGATTCTGTGATTAACAGGTGGTTAGCTCGATGTAGCTATCAGTAGGGTGATTTTGGCCATTTCTAATATGAATCATTCCCACACTGGATGATTTCCTTATCCGCATGAGTTTCTGATGCCTCTTCTGACCCTCCTAAAGCTGCTCCTACCATGGCATCATCAGGTGGTGACTTCCAGAGTTGTCCAACCCTGAAGTCTGAATAGACATCCTTGCTCTTGTTTGTGAGGTCAGCAGTGGACATGCTGCTGATGATCAGATCAAACCTTCTGCTTTGCAGAGGGCAATTTTGTTTACTGCCCAAGTGTGTCATAAACAGTAATTAGTGGGCGGATCCTCTTGGTGGTGTTTTGCAATGAGGGTAAAAGGAGGCACTAATTTTTCCTTTTTTTTTGGATGCTGTTAATTATCTCATAGACTTCAGGGGAGGTTTATACTGGATATTAGGAACAATTTCTTTACTGAAAGGCTGCCCAGGGAGGTGTTTGGGTTATTGTCCCTGGAGGTGTTCAAAAAAATGTCTAGATATGGGGCTTCAGGACATGGTTTAATGACCAAGGTGATGTTAGGCTGGTGGTTGGACTAGATCACAGTATCACAGTATATCAGAGGTTGGAAGGGACCTCAAGAGATCATCAGGTCCACCCCCCCTGCCAGATCAGGATCACTTAGGATAGATAATCTTAGAGGTCTTTTCCAACCAAAACAGTTCTGTGATTCTGTGATTTATATATTCCTTTTCCCTTCTTCCCCAACTGCAAGTGTGCTCTCACTTTTGCCTTATGCCCCCTCATACTGAGTTCTTCAACATCCATTTGTTTCTGCATGAACCTTCATGCCTGAAGATGTTGGCTTAATGCAAGCTTTGGAAAAGAGTGGTGAGGCTGAAACATCCCCAGGACTGCCAACAAACCTGTAGCAAGGAGAAGAATGTGAGCAGGAAACAATCTCCTCTGTGTCAAGCAGTTATCTAGGAGCTGTCACCAGAACACTGATCTCTTTATTATACTGTGGTGCTGGAACATGTCCTCTTCTCAGTGTCTGGAAAGCAGGAATTTTGCAGCACAGTGACTGAATTGCAGTGATTCTTCCTTCCTCAAGAGGACAGATTATGAAATCCAATGGGGTCAGAGGCAAACACTTCAGCAGCCAGCGTGGGGAGGGTGTTTCCTGCTGCCCAGCATCGTAACCTTCAGCCTGGAGGAGAGCCTGGAGCAGGCAAGCCAGGGACACCAGCTGGGAAGTATGATTGAGGAAGAATGCAGAAAAAATCCCAGGAAGTTGAGTCACTTCTGTAGAGTAGTATCTCCTGTTCACAAAAACCAGAATGGACCTTAAAATTGGGTTTGGCCCAAACATTTGATGATTCTATGAAAATGGAGCCTTGAGTTGGCTATAAGACAAAAGAGCAGCAGCTCCTTTTGAAGAAGGCATGCTTTTGGCACTTCCCAGGACTTCCAGAAGCTTTTTAGACCCAGTGAAAACCTTGCTTTGATCTTTTGCTTCCATCTTATCTCTTGCTTCGTCATTGGTTCACTGGGTGTTAATCACATCTGGGCAATAAGCAGAGAGAAAACCAAGAAATGGCATGCTGTGAGGGAAAAACCAAACTATTTGAGGAGAGCACAAAGCAGCATAGATCCTTCAGAATCCATGGTGATAGAGTTCTGAGTGAGGGAAAAGAAGGGTCAAAGTCAAAGCACCTCCTCCAGCTGCCTATTTAGGCAGAGCAGGGTCCTCTTGGCTGATTCAGGTCCTGTTGCAGTGACTCAGAGCACCAAAAATTGAGCTTTTAGATAATCCAGGCACTGAGAGCCAGCTACCTACCAAAGCAATCCCAATGCTTTGAGTGAGACACTCATCTTCCTAAGAGCCCTCCAGGCATCCCAGATATCTCTGCAGGGCAGCTCACCACTCTAATCCAAGGAGCATGAATCCATGGGAGCCAATGAGTAATAAAGCCTGGGTGGAGTGATGTGGAATTAGGCAGCAATATCTTCGTGGGAGATGTCATATCATGATTTCTCAGGGACTCTGGCAGAGAAGAGTCTCCTCTTACACAACACTGCTTGCCAAAGGGGAGTTCACTAAAGGTGCTGTCATGGTCTTAGGACATCCTGTGCCTTAGGGCAGTTGCTGCTCTCACCTCCAGATAAGGAACTTTTTATGTAACTTGAGATGTGAGACAATGTTTGGCTCACGTGCTGATGGGCAGTAGGGAATGCAAAAGCTATGGGATCAGAGAGAAACCAGGAAGGAGGGAAGCAAAGTGAGGCCTGTGGATGGAGCTGCTCCCTTAGGGATGAGGACTCCTGGCTTCCCAGTGCTGTTCACAACTTCCCCCTGCAAGAGCCCTAAGCAGACCGTGAAACTCTCCAGGGCAGAGGCAGGCTCTACCATGTGCCTTCACCCTCTCTGCCCACACATACCTTCCTTCACATGCCAGGTTCCCTCCCAGCCCAAAACAATGGCACCTGCCGAGTTCAGGAAGCACAAGGCAGACTTTATATTAAATCTGGATGCCAAGAGCAGGTCTGTATTCACAAGCTCAGCAGGAGAAGACCTGGGGCAGTACTAGCCCCAGCTTGACGTTTGTCTGTGCTTTCCGTGATCATCTCTAAGGAATCCTAAACCTGCAGACAGCAAATGTTGAAGACTGCTTCAAATAGTCCAACTGTTACCACCTTGTGATCTGGGTATGGGGCAGAGAACGGTCATCCAAGACCACAGAAGAGTTCCTGGCCCATTCAAGGTGTTCACAAGTGTGTGTCACTTAAATATCTCTAAACTTGGCAGGAGAGGAAGAAAGATGAGGAGAGTAGATTGGACAGAAGAATGGAGCCAGCACATCTAGAGCACAAGTCTTGTGAGGAGCAGCTGAGGGAACTGGGGTTGTTCAGCCTGGAGAAGAGGAGGCTGAGGGGAGACCTTCTGGCTCCCTACAACTACCTGAAAGGAGGTTGGAGCCAGGGGGGGTTAGTCTCTTCTCCTTAGTAACAAGTAATAGGTCAAGAGGAAATGGCCTCAGGTTGCACCAGAGGAAGTTTAGGTTGTAGACTGGAAAAATTTCTTCACCAAGAGGGTTGTCAAGTCTTGGACCAGGCTGCCCAGGGCATTGGAGGAGTCATCATCCATGCAGGTATTTAAAAGACCCTGAGATGTGGTGCTGAGGGACATGGTTTAATGATGGCCTTGGCAATGCTGGGTTGACAGTTGGACTCAATGACCTTAAAGGTCTCTTCCAACCAAAATGATTCTGTGATACTTTGATTCTTTGATCTAGGGTAAGGCAGTGCAATAGAAAGCATGAGGACAATGAAGAGTCTCATGGCTAAACTTGCATTTACTTCAAGGAGAAAAAAAAATGAGCCAAGGGTCTATCAGGAAAATAGAGGCTGGAGGTAAATCCCACAGTGAGACAAGGAAGTCTGGCAGAGGAAACAACCAGTGAGGTGCTGAATGTGAATAGGAGGAAGGCTGGACAAGAAGAGATGTAAGCAGGTGGGATTGAGCTGAGACCACCATTCCCTTTGCAAACCTATTATAAAGCTCTGGTTGTTTCCAAGGGTTGTTGTTCTTTTGCTCCTAGCAAATACCCAACAAAGTGAGCAAAGCATGGAGCTGCTCTCCTTGTGCAATGAGACTGTGGAGAGAAAACCAGCTGGGTGAGCTGCACCCAGCTAATTACCCTGGGAGATCTTCCCTGGAGTCATCCTGGTGGAAAGCTTCTGCAGCACAGGAGAAAGCATTTCAGCCTCCTGTGATTCACCTGGGAAGGGTATGAGTGAGCAAATCCTAGCTAAGATAATCCACAAGGAAGGTCAGTGCTGGGAAATGAGTCCCTTCAATTTAACCCTGGTGCAAAGCTTGAGTAGCAAACATAAAATATTTCTTTTTGAAGCTAGTATTCTCTCAGAGATGGAGCTGAAATTTCCAGACTCCAGCAGACACATGGTAGAAACCCTCCGACTTTTCTGATGGTTTTTCTTTAAGCAAGATGCTCTTCTCCCCTTTCAAAATAATCCATAATGCTCCTAAAGCAATTTCCACTGCAAGATCTTAAATCAGCTTAAAGAAAATGTAATGCTCAAGATCCCTTCACGTTGGCTCTTGCCTTGTCCCCTCTGTTTGCTCCTAGAGAGCTTAACAGCCATTTCTTATCAGCCAACTGACCCAGGAGAGAAATTGAAAGCAAGGTGAATAGAAGGGAGTTTATTCTGAAATGGAGTCACAAAAATTACACTTCTGGAAATTCATAACTAACATTAAATGTAGGGAGAAGCTTCCTGAAGAAGGACCTAGGAGTGCTAGCGGACAACAAATTCACCACGAGCCTACAATGTGATCTTGTAGCTCAGAAGGCCAGCGGTCTCCTGGGGTGCAGGAAAAGTGTGACCAGCAGGTCAAGGGAGGTTCTTCTCTCCTTCTACTTCGCCCCAGACACCACATCTTGAGTACTGGGTCTTGATCTGGGAAGCCCAGATCAAGAGAGACAGGAAACTATGGGGAAGAGTCCAGAGGCTATCAAGATGCTGAGGCATCTGGAGCATCTCTGACAGGAGGAAAGGCTGAGAGACCTGGGACTATCTATCCTGGAGAAGAGAGCCTGAGAGGGCATCTTCTCAATGATCAGCAAGAGCTAAAGGGTGAGAGTCAAGAGGATGGGGCAAGACTCTTGTCAGTGGTGCCCAGTGACAGGACCAGAGGCAGTGGGCACAAACTGGAACTCAGGAGGTTCTGCCTAAATATAAGGAAAAACTTTGCTGTGTGGGTGCTGGAGCCCTGAGGCAGGCTGCCCAGATTCCAAACCCACCTGAATGTTGTGATCCTGTGCAACCTGCTGTGGGTGACCCTGCTGTAGCAGGGGGTTGTACTGGATGATTTCCAGAGGTCCCTTCTAACCTCCACCATTCTGTGAAGTGAATGCAAAGCAATTACAAGTTTTCAGTGTTATTATTTCAATTTGACTTAAAAACTGAACTCCTCTGCTTTCGTGGCTGCTGCCTTAGATGCATCTGGGCACCACACCCAGCGTCCCACAGCACACAGTCACACCACTGAATAAAGTAACACTTTTATTGTGCCTGGCTTCTGCTTAATAACTCTAATATTAAAGGCTTCCTCGGAGCAAAATGATACAGGGCAAAAAATTATATGAAAAGGAAGATTACAGGGCTAAAATCAAGGGGGACAAAAGTGCATGGAATTACTGAGGCCAGTGTTAGCAGAGATGGTGACTATGTGGCACCCTCTGCATGTGCAGATCTCCACAGCATGCTTTCCTCTTCCAAAAACCCTTTTGAGGCAGGGCTACGCTCTTGAGCATGGACAGAGCCAAACTATTTGCTGATGGAATGTGACCTGCCAAGGTAGGAGAAACAGGGCAGCAATCAGACTGCACAGAGGAGAGTTTGATCCCTTGCAAGACAAAGTCAAGCAGCTCCTTCCCACCCAACGCCCTTTAAAAACCCATTCGGAAGATGCAGGTGAGGCTGGCCAAGACCCCCAGAGCTATCATGGTGTAACTGGTTTTCACACTGGTGGCACCACTGAAGTTGCACAAGCTGGTCTCACAGCAGCTGGTAGCAATGCCAGCTATGCCAATGTTCAGGTCAACTGTTGGGCAATATGCAGAACATTTCTTGGTAATGTACTGTTTGCGGTCGTTGCCTGCAGAGGGAGAGGAAAAAAAAAAAAGATAGAAAAAAGTCAAGTTTTGTGTCTTATCTTTACAGACTTCAATGATGGACTGGCTGTGCAATATTCAGTGTGGAATACCTTGGTTTGTGCTTAAGGCTGTTGGGTTTTCCCTTTCAGTTCATCAGATTGCATCCTTATTTGTCTATGTGAGGGTGGTGGAACGTTGGAAGAGGTTGCCCAGAGAAGTGATAGATGCCCTGTCCCTGAAGACAATCAAGGTCTGGTTCTTTGGGGCTCTGAGCAACCTGATCTAGTGGCAGATGTCCCTGCTCACTGCAGGGAGGTTGGGCTAGATGACTTTTGAAGGTCCCTTCCAACCCAGTCAATTCTTTGATTCTCTGTGTGACTTGCAGACACCGTCTCCAGGCCTTACAACTCCTCTACTGTTTTCTGGACCAGCTGAGTGCAACCTAGGGCAGGAATTGAAGTTAACAAGGGGAAATATAGAGTCCTGCACCTAGGGAGGAACAACCCCCTGCTCTAGTACAGGTGAGAGGAGCTAGAGAGCAGCTCTGTGTAGAAGGACCTGGGAGTGCTGGTGGACAAGTTCAGCATGAGGCAGCAGTGTGCCTTCATGGCCTAGAAGGCAAATGATCTCCTGGGCTGCATGAAAAAGAATCTGACCAGCAGGTTGAGGGAGGTTTTCCTTCCCCTCTACTCTGCCCTAGTGGGGCCATATCTGGAGTCCTGGGTCCAGTTCTGGGCTCCCCAGTTCAAGAGAGACAGGGAACTGCTAGAGGGAGTCCAGTGGAAGCTCCAAAGCTGCTAAAAATAGACTTGTTTGCTGTGAGAATGATGGTGCCCTGCAGCAGGCTGATCAGAGAGATTGTGGAGTCTCCTTCTTTGGAGAGATTCCAGCGAATCTGGACACGTTCCTGTGAACCTTGCTGTGGGTGAGCCTGCTTTAGCAGGAGGGTTGGACTTGATGATCTTCAGAGGTCCCTTCCAACCCCTACTATTCTGGGATCCCATGAGTCCATGGTTTATACAGTGTCAGATCTGCAAGACATCACTGTCACCATGTGTTGATATTGCTCTTTCCAAAATACCAGCCCTTCCAATCCTACCACCTCGTGAGAATATACATGAGCTGGGAGATGAGACAAAGGATTTGTGCAGAGAAAACTTCTCTCTTCAAATGCCTCCCTTTCCTGAGTGTCTTTAATTAGCAGCAGTGTCACAATATATTGCAACAGAGATGGGCTGTGGTGAGTTCCCACCTGCTGCAAGCTTTGCTCTCTGCGTGCTATGATCCTCATTAATCCTTCCACCACACCTCATGGTGTGAGGAGGCTCTGCAGTCAGCCTAACCTGAGCCCCATTGTGTCACCAGAGCTTTAGGAAAGCTTCACACTTACCATATCCTGTGGTGGAATAGCTAGTGAGGCAGTACTTCTCGTTCTCATTACAGATGGTGCTACCCAGGCAGTATATGTTGGAAGTTGCATCTTTGCATGAGAAGCAGGACAGGGAGAAAGCTGCAAAAGAAGCACATGAGGCCTATCAGTCACCTCCAGAAATATCCATAGGAGCATAAAACTGGTGCTGTTGGTCTGCATGAAGGATCTGTCAAGCCCAGCAGTCATAGGTAGACAACCTCCTGGGTGTGTGAAATTTGGCCCCAGTGACTCTTCTCCATCCAAAGTACTTTAGGTTCAATGTGATGTGTTCATGTAGTAACCCTCAAGGGTTCTTCCCTCTGGATACTCAGTTGAGCCTCCCTTGAATGAATGTAAATATCTGGCATCTCCAGTGTGCTCTTGGAGAGCTCCACTTGCAGCATGAAGCTCTTGTGGTTTCTCTCCAGTCTGGCTCCTCCAAACCCACTAGCACTTGTATGGAGAGAGAAGAGAGGATTACTGTCCATACTCTTTCATATCTTCTTTAAGTCACCTGAAGTGTCTTGGCCTACACACCCTTTCTCAGGATCTTTTTGAGTACAAAAAGGGGAAGACACCCTTGAGTTAACCCCCCTGACCATACAACACAGGAATATTTTGCTGCATGCCCACACAAAGTAGCTTGTGACCAGCAGGTCAAGGGAAGTGATTCTGCCCCTCTGCTCTGCACAGGTGAGACCTCACCTACAGTGCTGGATCCAGCTCTGGAGTCCTCAGGACAGAAGAGACATGGACCTGTTGGAGCAGGGCCAAAGGAGGCCACATAACTGATTTGAGGGCTGGAAGCCCTATGCTATGAGGACAGGCTGAGAGAGTTGGAGATGTTCAGCCTGGAGAAGAGAAGGCTTCAGGAGGTCTTCTTGTGGCCTTTCAGTGTTCAGAGGGGGCTACAGGAAATCTGGGGTCAGACTTTTTATCAGGGAGAATCAGACAAAAAAGAAGAAGGTTTTTACACTGAGGATGATGAGACCCAGATTACCCAGAGAGGTGGTAGATGCTCCATCCCTGGAACCATTCCAGGTCAGGTTGTCTGGGGCTCTGAGCAACCTGCTGTAGTTGCAGATGTCCCAGCTCACTGCAGGTGAGTTGGACTAGATGACCTTGAATGGTCCCTTCCAACAGAAGCCATTCTATGATTCTGTGATCTCAAAGGGGGGAGAAGTGACCCAGATCTGCTTCTCAGTGTTTGCTGGAAAGATGGATGCTTGGATTTGCTTGGTTCATTTTCAGAGCTCTCCTGTGTCAAGAGGCAATTTTGGACCTGTAGAAGACAACATTCAGCAAATCATCCCCTTGGCTGCAGCAGATTCCTTTTTACAGCCCTTGGTGTGTGCTGACTGCCTGTAACACTCCAGATGTGCACGTCTGTAAGACTGTACATCTGCAAAGCCCTGTGCTGATGTCTATGAGTGGAAAACAGCTTGCACTCCAGCAGGCTAGAGCAGTCATTCATAGCCAAGAGATCCTTGGGGAAGGTTTCTTTTGCATGCTGAGGGGAATTTCCTACTCCTCTGTGTCTCTGGGGCAAGCACTTCTGCAGCAGTGTCACCCACCAGGGATCAGACTCATTGGAGGTGTTTGGGAAATGTGTAGACCTGGCACTTTGGGACATGGTTAAGTGGCCATGGTGGTGTTGGGTTGGTGGTTGGACTTGATGATCCTGAAGGCCTTTTCCAGTCTTGGACTCTTCTGGTTTGCAGAATATCTCTTTCTATGGCCAGTTAATACCCATCTTACTCTTGTACCAGCATTGTCCTTTAGCTTTACCTTCCTTGCTCCTCATCTCCCTTGCCTGAGTTTCTTTGCCAGCAGCAGTGCCTTTGCCAGCTATGTCCCAACATCACTGTTGCTCTCCTTTGTCCTTAGACAAGTTCATCTGGCCCAAACAGGATCTCCTTAGTGTCCTGCTAGCCCAGACTTGGCCCCAGCTCAGACCATGACTTCAGGTGACCAGGCCACTATTTCATAGGAAGCTACAAAAATGCCTTTTAGGCAACTATTCCTCTTTCTTCATCTTTGTGGAAGCTGTCATCTCTCCCCACTCCAGTTAACAGCCCCTTCTCAGCACTGATGAGGCCACACCTCAAATCAAGGGTACAGTTTTAGGCTGTCACTCCAAGAGGACATGGAAATGCTGAAGTGGGTCCAGAGAACAGCAGCAAAGCTGGTGAAGGGTCTGGAGAGCAAGCCTAGTGAGGAGAAACTGGGGTTATTCAGCCTGAAGAAAAGAAGGCTGAGAGGACACCTTCTGCCTCTACAAATCCCTTGAAAGGAAGTTGAAACCAGATGGGGGTTGGTTTCTTCTCCCTAGTAACAAGTGGTAAGTAAGAGAAAGTGGCCTCCAGCTGCATCAGGGGGGGTTTAGGTTGGACATTACAAGAGGCTTCTGCACTGTAAAGATTCTCAAACCCTGGGACAGACTGCCCAGGGAGGTGGTTGAATCCCCATCCCTGGAGATGTTTAAAAGGCTCAGGATGTGGTGCTGAGGGATGTTGTTTAGCACCAGACTTGGTCAAGGTAGATAATGGTTGGATTTGTGTTCTTCTAGTTTTTTTCCAGCCAAAATGATTCTGTCATTCTCTGATTCCCCTTTCCATGCCACCCAGCACTGATCTTCCTTTGGTCTACAGTCCTCACGGTTCCTACTTTCCTTCTGTTCCTTCTCACTGAAGAGCAATGAGCAGAGGATACGGAGGCCAGGCAACTGTCCTTGAAGTGATTCAGGTTCCATCTTCCTCTGTTCCCATGCTCAACATCTTATGACTCCAAACCCCTCACACTACCAGCTCACACTAGCTTGATCTCAAGACTACTGCAGCTTGCTTCCCATCTTGGTGATTTCCATCTCCAGAAGCTCTCAGCTGTCCTGCTTGGGTCTTGCACTCAGTGTTGTCCTGTCGTGGAAGGCTAAATGTTTTTACTTCAAGTCTGGGACCCTCCTTTAGACCATCCACATGCAAAGTGGTGTGGCTTCATCCCTTTTTCTTGTGCAAACCCCAGACAACTCCCTTTCTGCTCCACCCCACTGGGAACCACCTTTCTTCAGTGCAATATCACTAGAACAGACTCCCCAAACTGGGTTTTCCAGACATGTAGCTCACCTGACTCCTTAAGCAGATTCTTTGATCAAGCCCATTCCAAGAAAAAAAACTTCCTGAATCTCAGCAGGAAACAGTGGAGCTTGTTGCATGCCCAACTCCTGTTTCATCCCAAAGCAATAGTTTTCAGATCCCAGTTGCCCTGGAATCTTTCTAGCCAGGAAAAGGGACAAATACTCTGTAGGGGTGGTTTTGCCAACCTTCCTCAATGCTCAAGAGGTTTCCCTCTTACTCAATAGCTGTTAGAGAAGACTCTGAAGGTTTATGGGCTCCTAACCTGATTGACCCTTAGGTCAAGCAGGACAATTTGCTCATGCTGCTGAAAAGCACTTCTGATTTTATTGCATCTGCTGAGATGTCTGTTGGAACAAGAACTGAGTGGGAAGGTGAACAGTGCTCCTTTGAAGGTGTGCCCCACCCAAGATGTAAACCTGGGGTTAAACCGTGCTGCCTTTGAAGGTCTCCTGACTGCAGCCAGCAAGACCTCTGCTCCAACAGAAAAAGAATATTCATAGAATCATAGAAAAATAAAATCATAGAACCATTTGAACTGCAGGAGACCTTTGAGATGAAGTCCAACCATCAGCCTAACACTGCCAAGTCCACCACTAAACCATATCCCTCAGCACCGTATCTCCATGGCATTTCAATCCCTCCAGGGATGGTGATTCCAACACTTCCCTGGACATCCAGTTCCAGAACTCGACAACCCTTTCCATGAAGAATTTTTTCCTAATATCCAACCCGAACCTTCCTTGGTGCAACTTGAGGCCATTTCCTCTTGTCCTCTTCCTTGGGAGAAAAGACTCAACCCCACCTCACTCCAAGCTCCTTTCAGGGAGTTGTAGAGAATGAAAAACTCTCCCCACATGCTCCTTTTCTTCAGGCTAGACCATCTCAGGAATTCCTCAAGGAAGGTTTTTCATGGGAGTAATTTGAGCCACCAAGACAAACAACTTCCACATGCAAAGCATTAGCAAGTGATGGCAGATACAGGATTTAAACCATTACAATGAGCCAGGTCCAGTATTAATTAGAACAGCCACCAGCCTTCAGGCCAAATTGCAGAGCACAGTGGTGCTGCCCATGTATTAAGTTTCACCAACTCCTTTGGTGACTTTTCCATCTCACTATTTGATTTTTATATAAATAAAAAACCCAAGTGATTATAGTTGATAAGCTGTAGGAAAAAAAAATCTTTTTATGGCCCTTAACTTTCTCAACCTGGTTGTGATTTAGCACATGCCAAGTTTAAAGCCTATGAAGTCCCACAGCAAGATCATTTACAGCCTTACAAATGAAGTGTAAGTCTAAGTACTTGGCTAGACCAGGACCAGAATGGTCAGTAATTTGCAGGTAAAACCTGCAGAAGCCTGAGCAAAATTCAACATGCAGTATAGCAAAAGCCCTCTGGAATAGGCAGAGGGATAGTCAGGGCTGCACCCTCTGTCCATGCCTGGCCCAAAGCCGACCCAGGGCATCTCCCAGAGGCACAGGCAGTGCTCCTGACATTCAAGGTCACATTGGATGGGGCTCTGAGCATCTCTAATCTAGCTGAAGATGTCCCTGCTCACTGCAGAGAGGTTGAACTAGATGACCTTTAAAGGTCCCTTCTAATCCAAATGATTCCTTGATCCCAGAGGTGGGATAAACATCAGTCAAGTTGCACCTCGAAGCAAGAGGCTGCAAGCAAGAGATGGGAGCCAGAACTGCACCTTCGTGTGTGGTGTGACCACTAATTAGGGCAACAGTGGTTTGGGATCACAACCAATAAACAAGCAAGTGAAGCAGAAAGACACCAGGCTGTAGTTAGTTCTGCAGCTTCTCTGCATATATTGTCCTCTCCTTCTCCAGCTCTTGACAGCTCTCAACTAAGTTCCCCTCTCATGGAGCTGCAGCAAGCACTTTGCTGCATACACATTGCTGCTCCACAGACTGGGCTGAGAAAAATCCAACTTGCAATATAGCAAAAGCCTCCTGAGATAAGGGAATTCCCCTGGAATAGTGACTCAGGTGAGGCTGCTATCCCATGCCCAACTTTGGCTCCTCAGCATCCTTCCAACTTCTGTGGGGAATGTGTCCCTTCGATTCTTATCCTGAGGACTGGAATATTGTCTAGAGCCAAATGACCTTTCAGCTTTCCCATTCATGCTGCACAATCACCCTGCAAATTCCATGCCCCAGCTCTGAGGGTCTTACTAGTGCAAAGCAATCCTTGGAAACTCACCAAACTCTGTGCACAGGGCTAGGATGAGCACAAGAAGAAGAGAAGTCTTCATCCTTTACAGGTCTCGTAGCCTCCAAACCGAGCAGGACTCACCCCGGGGAGGCTTTATACCTCTGCAGTGTTTGCTCTGATGTTGGGATAGTAACTATGGAGCAGCTGTGTCAGATGATGGATTATGGAGAGTGACGTGTCCCTACTTGTATGCTTTGTTGGAAATCTAAGCAGGCAGAAGTTCTCCTCCCACTTTCTTTTTTGTGTTCCTCCCTGGTTGTTTCACAGCGGAGCTCGCTGTGTTCGTTATGAAACAGTTTCTAATTCTGGGAGAGTGGAGGCAAAGAGAAACAATAAAGCCGAAACAAGGTCCAAGTAGGGGAGAGAATGTTTTCCTGCCCAGGTCAGCTTGGCTCTCAGAGCAGGTTACACCCTTGAAGATCCTGTCCTCCAGTGTTTTAGTGTGTATGGGAAGTGACTGAATCTGAAATTGAAATTGGGATTCAAAGGTTTGCAAAAATACCTCCCAGGATCAGAAAAGCTGGATCAGAAGAGCAGTATCTTTTCTCTCCATGTCATAGGAAACCAAACATCTTCTTGGACATTAGGAAGAAATTCTTCACTAAGAGGGTGGTGGAACACTGGAACAGGTTGCTCAGGGTGGTAGTAGATGCCCTGTACCTGGAGACATTCCAGGTTAGGCTTGATGGGGCTCTGAGCCACCTGCTCTAGTTGAGGATGTCCCTCCTGACTGCAGGGAGGTTGGACTAGATGACTTTTAAAGGTCCCTTCCAACCCAGCACAGTCTCTGAATCTATGATTCTACAATTCTGTGATTCGGTGGCTCTATGATTCTCTGAATCTATGATTCTATGGCTCTGTGGTTCCATTGCTCTATGATTTTATGATCCTGTGGTTCTATGATCATTTTCTGTGGGCCTTTTTCAGACAGCAGTTCAAAATCATAAACATTTCTGTAGAAAGAAGGAAAGAAGGAAAGAGAGAGAAAAAGAAAGAAAGAAAGAAAGAGAAAGAGAAAGAAAAAGAAAGAAAGAGAAAAAGAGAAAGAGAAAGGAAGAGAAAAAGAAAAAGAAAGAAAGAAAGAAAAAGAGAAAGAAAGAGAAAAAGAAAGAAAAAGAAAAAGAAAAAGAAAAAGAAAAAGAAAAAGAAAAAGAAAAAGAAAAAGAAAAAGAAAAAGAAAAAGAAAAAGAAAAAGAAAAAGAAAAAGAAGGAAGAAAGAGAAAAAGAGAAAGAAAGAGAAAAAGAAAGAAAGAAAGAAAAAGAAGGAAAGAAAGAAAAAGAAAGAAAGAAAGAAAGAAAGAAAGAAAGAAAGAAAGAAAGAAAGAAAGAAAGAAAGAAAGAAAGAAAGAAAGAAAGAAGGAAAGAAAGAAAGAAAGAAAGAAAGAAAGAAAGAAAGAAAGAAAGAAAGAAAGAAAGAAAGAAAGAAAGAAAGAAAGAAAGAAAGAAAGAAAGAAAGAAAGAAAGAGAAGGAAAGAAAGAAAGAAAGAAAGAAAGAAAGAAAGAAAGAAAGAAAGAAAGAAAGAAAGAAAGAAAGAAAGAAAGAAAGAAAGAAAGAAAGAAAGAAAGAAAGAAAGAAAGAAAGAAGAAAGAAAAGAAAGAAAGAAAGAAAGAAAGAAAGAAGAAAGAAAGAAAGAAAGAAAGAAAGAAAGAAAGAAAGAAAGAAAGAAAGAAAGAAAGAAAGAAAGAAAGAAAGAAGAAAGAAAGAAAAAAGAAAGAAAGAAAAAAGAAAGAAAGAAAGAAGTTCTTATTAGAAAATAAATTCCACCAGGCAATGAAAATGACCATTTAAATTCCAAAATAGAAGTCACACCCACTCCCGTCACATTGAACAAGCTGTGAAATTTGCGTTTATTTCCCTTACCAATTGCAAAAATTAAATGCCAGGGAGTTAAAAAAAAAAAAAAAAAAAAAAAAAGAAACCACAACAACCAAACCAAAACCAAAACAAAAAAACAGTTAAAGCATGGAGAACAAAGGATTGCCAGCACCAGGATCTCAAACTCATTAAATCTTCAGGGAAAAAAAAATAAAAAAATTGGGCAGCCAAAAATAAGTGAACTTCCAATAAGAGTATTCTGCTGGATTTCCATACTGAGCTCTTTATTCCTCTGTTTTACCACAGCATTATAGAACTGTTTCAGCTGGAAAAGGCCTCTAAGATCGAGTCCAGCCATCAACCCAACACCACCATGCCCACTAATCCATGTCCTAAAGTGCCATTTCTTGAACACCTCCAGGGACAAGGACTCCAGCACCTCCCTGAGCAACATGCTTCATCCTGTCTCCCTGAGTAAAATCAGACTCTTTCCCATCTTCTTATGCTTGCTGTTTCTTTTTCCTCCCACTGTTGTCTGTCTTGCATTTAGATGGATTCACAGCCCCAGAAATGGTCCAGCTGGATCCTTTTCACATGACACTCAAAGCTGCTGGAGCAACCTGTGTGCCCCAAGCTTCTGCCAGCCCCTCTGCCCCTTGCTGCTTTCCATCTGCTTGGTTTCCCTTTTTTATTAGTCTCATATTTGCTCAGATTTGCATCTCCCATTAAATATTTTGGCTTCTGCCATGACCCACCTACAGTCATTGTCTCCCTTGAAGAAGGATTCTTAGTTCTTCAGGTGATGCAAGTCTTTCCAACACTTTTAAATTGGATAGATAAATATAGTTAGGATGGAGACCTGGCATGACTAAGGGGAGGAAATTTTTGCTTTCTCAATAGGTAGAGCGTGCAACTCCGTTGGAGCAGAGGTGGCAATTAACCAAGACAGCTCAAAGGAGGAATGTTGCTTGGCTTCAGAAGGCTGATGCCTTTGTAAAGCACCAAGCAGGAAGAAAACAGAAGCTGGCACCTTCCATGCCATCCAGTGCAAACCTTTCTTCCTTGTGGATTATTTGATTTTTTTCCCAGTCCAGAAGAGATCTCATGAGTCTTTATTGGTAAATCAACATTTATGGCTGACTGTTTGAGGTAATAACAGAAAAGGAGCCTCTAGACATGAGGTGATGGTGTTCAGCAGCCCACGTTCAGATTTATTTCAGCCAACAGCATCCATTAGCAGGTACAGAAATAGAAACTCAGCCAGGCACCTTTTTTTTTCCTTCCCCCTCCCTTGTCGTCTCATCCAAGCAAAAACTAAAATATCTCTCATCTCCTGCAAGCTGCTGAGATTTTGAAATGACAAGGTTATATTTCTGTAAGAGTTACTGCAGGATTTCTGATGGTGGAGATACTCCAATAGGTGGTCCTGCATGCTTCCAACTGGTCCCATATGTCCTCCTGGTATTAATGGGATTTTCATGCCTCACCAGTGCCAGGTGGTACACTCAACACATTTCTAGATCACACCAAGCTGCATGACACCATCCTGATGCACAGGGTGACATCCAGAGGGACCTGGACAAGCTTGAGAAGTTGGCCCATGTGAACCTTAAAAGGAGTCAAGAAGAAAGCTGGGGGCAGGCTTTTTAGCAGGACCTGTTGTGACAGAACAAGGGGTGATGGTTTTAACCTACAAGAGGGAGATTTAGACTGGAGAGAAGGAAGAAATTTTTTACAATGAAGGTAGTGAGACCCTGTCCCAGGTTGGTAGAGGGATGGTAGAAGCCCCATCCCTGGAACCATTCCAGTTCAGCTTGTTTGGAGCTCTGAGCAACTTGCTCTAGTTGCAGATGTGCCTGCTGACTGCAGAGGGTTGAAGTAGATGACCTTTAAAAGTCCCTTCCATCCCAAACTATTTGATGATTCTATTCTATGACTCTCTGAGATAGAATAAAAGGAATCCATGGGGGTAGAAAGGACAAAGGCAATTAGGACACCAGAAGGTACAAGGTCAAGCAGAAGACAATATGATAGTTTAGAAGTATTTGGAAGTTATAAACTTTAATAATATTTTGGAGATAGGAGCAGGAGATTTAACTGGGTGTGGAGAATGGGGTGGGGAAATTTATTTCCCTTGGCACAGTTGCTGAGTGGAGAGGAAGGAGAATGTTTTACTCATCATGTTCTAAATCTGGATGGAATTACCATGTGAGAAGGGCAAACAATTACTTTCATTTGCTGAAAACATGTAGCTTTCATGAAGCAAAAGCAGAAATTTAAAAGTAACTGAGAAATGCAGATATTTTTACTAAAATGTGGATTTTCAAGCTGGCCAAAAGTTTTCAGAATCATTTTCTGAATTTATTCTGATTAGCATATAGGAAAAGGGATGGGGAAATGGTTAAACCCTCCCAGATTTCTGTTGGTGTTTTGTCACAGAAATGCTGCAACTGTTCCGT
The DNA here is from genome assembly GCF_027791375.1 of Indicator indicator. Classification (NCBI taxonomy): domain Eukaryota; kingdom Metazoa; phylum Chordata; class Aves; order Piciformes; family Indicatoridae; genus Indicator; species Indicator indicator. Next base: position 23,457,507 of record NC_072021.1, read on the forward strand.
TCTTCAGTTAACCCATGTCCTATTGCAATAGATGCATTCCTTGCCCAGAAACTAGATTTCAACAGGATGATGAATCATAGAATCATAGAATCATCATAGAATCATAGAATTACAGAATCATAGAATCACAGAATCATAGAATCAGTCAGGGTTGGAAGGGACCACGAGGCTCATCCAGTTCCAACCCCCCTGCCATGGCCAGGGACACCTCACACTAGATCAGGCTGGCCAGAGCCTCATCCAGCCTGGCTGCAAACACCTCCAGGGATGGGACCTCAATCACCTCCCTGGGCAACCCATTCCAGGCTCTCACCACTCTCATGGGGAAGAACTTCTTCCTCACGTCCAGCCTGAATCTCCCCACTTCCAGCTTTATTCGATTCCCCCCAGTCCTATCACTACCTGATAGCCTAAAAAGTCCCTCCCCAGCTTTCTTGTAGCTCCCTTCAGATACTGGAAGGCCACAAGAAGGTCACCTCAGAGCCTTCTCTTCTCCAGACTGAACAGCCCCAACTCTTTCAGTCTGTCCTCATAGGAGAGGTGCTGCAGCCCTCTGATCATCCTGGTGGCCATTCTCTGGACACCTTCCAGCATGTCCATATCCCTCTTGTAATAGGGGCTCCAGAACTGGATGCAGTACTCCAGTTTACTGCAACTGTAAACCCAATCCCAACCCTCAGACAGAGTTGTGGTTTCTCCTGGTTGATCTTCCCAACCTTTGGCCAGTGCTGTGGTTCCTCTTGTTGCACAAAAGCACATGCAGCCCATCCTGAGTGAGGGCAGAGCAGGACTCCCCTCAAATCCATTTGGGCTGCAAACATCACAGCTTTTTTCCCAGGTGCTACCTCTAGACAAACCCTCTTGAAATGCAGCCTTGCAGTTGTGAGCTTCTCAGATGGGAATTATGCCCCATCCAGCTCCAAGACTGAATGTATTTTACCCATCTTGGCTATAGCTCCAAGAGCTTGAGGGGATCTCCACCCCAAGAGCTGCAGATGATCTCTACCATAAAAGCTGCAGAGAACCTTCACCCCAGGGATATCTCCACCCCAAGGATATCTCCACCCCATCTCTTCCATAGAATCATAGAATTGTCAGGGCTGGAAGGGACCACAAGGATCATCTAGTTCCAACCTCCCTGCCATGGGCAGGGACACCTCACACTAGATCAGGTTGCTCAGAGCCACATCCAGCCTGGCCTTAAAAACCTCCAGGGATGGGGCCTCAACCACCTCCCTGGGCAACCTCTTCCAGTGTCTCACCACCCTTGTGGTGTAAAACTTCTTCCTAACATCCAGTCTGAATCTACCCATTTCTGGTTTTGCTCCATTCCCCCCAGTCCTATCGCTACCTGACATCCTAAAAGCCTGGAAATGCAGCAGTGACAGAGGAAAGGGAAGGAGCAGACACTTTCCCAGCAGCCCAGACACCCATCACCTCTACCAGGCTCTTTCTTCCCAACTTCTCTGCCCCTTCAGGGAAGTCATGAACCTCTTGGACAGCAGCATCTTCTCCAAGCAAACACAAAGGTCTCCTTTACATGAAAACAGATTCTGGCATCACCATCCTCATCTTGGACATCTCCACTATCTTTGGGTGGGACCTTTACCTGTTTTAAAAAGTGAAGCCACCCACCTTCCACAGAGAACTTTGCAGCACAGCCAGGAGCAGCCCACACCTGGCCAGCCCCCAGCCCGCGGAGCTGGCAGCTACAAAACAGTTCTTGCCGTTGCTTGCAACGGGAGCACCACAAACATCTCTGACCTTTCCAGGATGACACCTTCATTTGTTAGCACTGAGTGATCCAGGTAGAACATCTGGCTTTATGGAGTGTTTATCCTGAGCTGATGGATGACTCAACCTAGAAAAGCAGCCAAGAGAAGACTCCCAGGTGATAAAAAGTGAAATTCAGTGTGGAGTAGAGATGCTAACTACAGCCCTTCCTGGCAGAGATGTTTCCTCAGGTTAATGTGGATAGAACAGAGACACTCTAGAATAACACATATCTTTATTTTGTCTGACAATTGTCACACTCATGCTATCAAAAGAGTTTTCCTAGGGGAAAAAAATAATACAAAACAACAAATTATACATGGGGAAAAGTAAGAGCTACACTGCCACGCCATTGGGTATCAGGAAGAAGTTCTTTACCATGAGGGTGGTGGAACACTGGAACAGGTTGCCCAGGGAGGTGGTTGAGGCCCCTTCCCTGGAGATAGTCAGGGTGAGGCTTGATGAGGCCCTGGGCAACCTGGTCTAGTTGGGGATGTCCCTGCTAATTGAGGGGAGCTCAGACTAGATGACCTTGGGAGGTCCCTTCCAGCCTGGACCATTCTATGATTCTATGATTTTGTGTCAGGCATCTAAAGCAATGTCCTGGACAAACCAGGGTGGCATAGACCTTTTTGGAGCTATTTGACAGAAGATGCTGGTTTCTCAGCTGGAGGATACCTTGTAGGTTCTTGGGTTGTCACATCATCTCCCACCCCTCATCACAATCCTGCCCTGAAGACACAGATCAAACTGGCCACGATTCCCAGGAACATGGCAGCATAGCTGATCTTGATGCTGTTGGCCCCACTGAAGTTGCACAGGGAGGTACTGCAGCATTTGCTGGAATAAGCTGCCACACCAAAGTTCACATTCGTCTCAGGACAGTCTACAGAACATTTCTTGGTGATGCGGTGCCCTGTGTCCTTGCCTGCATGGAGAATGGACAAGAAAGGAGAGCTGTGATTCAGGACTCTGCTGCAAGAGCTGACCAGAGGATGATAGGCATTTAATTTGCATGCAGTGGATTTGATGAGTGCTGGGATGCCACAAGGTGGTAAGGGAAGTATCACAGAATCCCAGAATCCCAGCATGGTGGGGCCTGGAAGAGACCTCTGGAGGTCATCCAGTCCAACCCCCTTACCAAAGCAGGGTCGCCCAGAGCAGGTTGCACAGGAACATATCCAAGAAGGTTGGATGATCTTGCCCAACTTCTCTGGGCAGCCTGCTTCAGGGCTTCAACACCCTCAAAGAACAGAAGTTTTTCCTCATGTTCAGATGGAACCTTCTGGGTTCCATTTTGTGCCCATTGCCCCTTGGCCCATCACTGGATACCACTGGGAAGAGTCTGGCCCCATCCTCTTGCCCCCCACTCTTTAGTTCTTGCTGAGCATTGCTCAGATCCCCTCTCAGGCTGCTCTTCTCTAGGCTAAGCAACCCCAGGGCTCTCAGCCTTTCCTCCTCACAGAGATGCTCCAGGCCCCTCAGCAGCTTTGGAGCCCCTGCTGAACTCTTTCCGGTAGTTCCCTGTCTCTCTTGAACTGCAGAGCCCAGACCTGGACCCAGGACTCCAGTTGTAGCCTCACTGATGGCAGAGCAGAGGGGCAGGAGAACCTCACTTGACCTGCTATGTATTATTCTTCATGCATCCCAGGAGACCATTGTCCTTCTTGGCCACATGAGCAGACTGCTGGCTGATCTCCCAGGTGGTGGATCAGCATCACCGAGGGAATCACACACATGGCGTGGCATAAAGCTCAGTCATCAATCCTTTACAACAAGACTGACTACTACCCTAAGGAACCTATTGCTCAGCCTTTGCCCTGGAGGAGGAAAAAGCCTGGAGGTATTGTTGGTACTCACCAAACCCAACAGAACTGTATGTGGTGATGCAGTATTTCTCCTGGTCTTCACACTTGTAGGTTTTAAGACAGTTCCAGTTGGAGTGCTCGTTGTCACACGTGTAGCAGAACAGCGAGTAGGCTGGGAAAAAAAGGACACGTGACACTTATGAGGGACATCCAGGAGTGTCCTCCTGGGCAGAAAGTGTCCAAAGTGTCCATGAAAAAATACAAGATGAGAAGTATCTCACAGTAAAGTTTTCAATACAAGTGAGGTAGAAGGTTGGCTTGGATTAATGAAGAAGCAGAGAAAGAGGACAAACCAAGTTTTCTTTCTTGAGATTTCCAGAGATTAAACCTGAAAACACTTCTGTCTTCATCCTGAGCAACACTCTCAGGTGAACTTTCTTTCTGCCCTGGATCCACATTAACCTGTTTGACAACCAACCTGTTAAAACAGAGCTCATGTCCTTCCCAGCTGGGTTTAGTTCTGGCAAGAAGAGGATGACCTGCTCTTGGGCAAGAGCTTAATTTTTTGACCTGTTCTTGGGTGAGAGCTTAGTTTTTTTAGTATTTTCAGACTGCATCTGAGCAACAATGCACAGACATGAATTAACTAAACCTTCTGACACCCCTGTGAAAGAAATTGCTGAGCACAGAACTGTGTTACAGGGAGTTTCCTGGGAGAGGTTGAGTTAGACAATGGAGACCTTATTCCTACTTGCCTGGAACAACGTGTTCTCAGTGATATCATCAGCAGGGATAAGGCAGGACAATTGCAAAACCAGAAGAAGGTAGAATATGTGTTTCTGAGCAAAAATGAGGTAAATTGTGTCAAATTTCCAGGCTGGCCATGCTAATACAGAAGGATCTGCCATCTCGTTCCACCAGGAGGTGGGTTCACAGCTGATGAAAACTGTTTCCCTCCTCTTCCACTATTTCTGTCCTCTTCAGCTGTTTCCCTCCTGTTTAGAGTCCCATAAAATGCTCCTCATTTCTGAGCAAGAGTGCCAGAGATAGCTGAGGTGCTCATGGAGCTGGACTCCATTGTCACCAGTGGTGGAGAGCTCTCAGTTGAAGATGACCAAACTGCAAACCAAGGAGGGTCCTTCATTAGGCTGAGATTTCCCTGGTTCAGTTCCTCCTGGCTTTCTTAATCTAGGAGGAGTTTCATTTCTGCACAGAAGAGCACTTTTCAGCTGAATTTGGATCTATTTTTAACAAGGAACCTCCTCCCAAGGACTTTCCAAAACCCAGCTTCTGCTAATTCAAATTCATCTCTGAAGCTGAACCTGCTCAGGATACTTGGTCAGACAATTCCAAAAGCAGTTTGAAAAGAGCATTAAAACCCAATTTAGACCCTAACTATTCCAAGTAGGAGAAGAAAGGACTACCCCTCTGTGATGTGGGGAGCTCAGGTGCCTTGGGTACAGCTCTGGAGTCAGCTCTGGGTTCCTCAGATGCTCTTTTCTAGTGCCAGGTGTTGTGAGTGCAGATGTTATCCACAAATCAGATTAAAGCATCCTGGTTTTAACTGACTGATCAATGCTCTCCATTTCTCCATCACATGGATAAGTTAAGCCTCTCAGCTCTCTTCTAGAATCATAGAATGCACTGGGTTGGAAGGGACATTTAAAGGTCATCTAGTTCAACCACCCTGAAGTAAGCAGGGACATCCCCAACAGATAGCTCAGAGCCTCATCAAGCCTGAACTTGAATGTTTTCAGGGATGCAACCTCCACTCACTCCCTGAACAACCTGTTCCAGTGTTCCGCCACCTTCATAGTAAAGAACTTCTTCCTGATGTCCAAATGGCCTCTTCTGGAGGTTCCCCAACCCAAGCTGTGAGTTACTTTGCTGACCATCCCAGAGTCAACCCCAGACACACGTTACTGAGTTTTACAGAACCTGGAGCTCGCTCTCAGACCTCCTTTTCTGCCAATTCTCACCAAGTTGTTGAAATCACTTCCAGCTGCAGATGAAACCAAGATCCCAGCATGAAAGCAACCAAAACGCACTTCTGTTCACCAACTGATGCAAAGAGAATCCCTCCCAGTTAGGAAACAATCACAACTTAAGCCATTATAGCTGCTCTCAAGCCTTTACCTGCATCTGGTCTCCACCCTCCATTGGCTCTAGTTGTGCAAATGCAAATGCCTTAACGGCTCCTCAGGATGGCAAAACCATGCACAGAGCCAATGTGCCTCAACTGGATATTCCTGCACAATTCCCTAGTTCCACCTGCACCTCCACTTGAAACAGGATGAGCACAGAGTTTTGTGGATCCCATTACACACACACTCACTCACAGCCACTCAAAAGTACTTAGAAAAGCTCTTCAAACCGATGAGCTAAGAGCTCTCAGGCTTTCAAACGTCTGCCAGCAACCCTGTTTCTTAATTGTGATGGTATTGTGGGAAATAAAGTGAAATGCTGGCAGGAGATGTGGTGTTCAAACCCCTCAAGTATCACCTTTGCCAACCACCCAAGCATTGCCTTCATCAACCACTCGAGTTTCATTCAGAACAAAAATCACAGACCCACAGAGTCAATTTGGTTGGAAAAGATACATAAGTGCATCAAATCCAATCATTAAATCAAACCAAAAGCAAAGCTGTGAGCCTAGCTGAATTCACAGATTCACAGATTGCATTGGGTTAGAAGGGGATCTCAAAGGCCATCTTATCCAACCCCCCTGCAGTGATCAGGGACAGCTCCAACAAGCTCAGGCTGCCCAGGGCCAATTCCTATTGTCATTTTTCAGTTGACATGTCTATGTTCAGGTGTGAGCGCTCAGAGTTTGACACTTGAGAGTGTGAGTAACCAAAGTGGTGAGCTCATCTTCTCTGGGTTGTAGGTAGCTTGGTAGAACTCAGCCAGAAGCTAAGACACAGCCACACTAAATACTGCTTGACCCAGATGATACCAAAGAAAACTGCACTACCAAGACCTCTCTGCAAATAGAAGCTGTCGAACCTTCTTGCTTCTAATATGTCTTCTGATATTTTCATCTTCTCCCATCTGGCTCTCCCAGCCACCACAGTTCCTTACCTTGCTTGGCACACAGGACTGTCAGCAGCAGGGCAACCAGAAAAGGCTTCATGGTTGTTGTGCCCTCAGACCCTGAACACTGTGGGATGGTGCCCTGTGGAAGGGTTTTATACTGGGACTGCGTTTGCACTGACTTCCTCTGATTGCGGTAATTTGAGGTTTGGGGAGTGACAGCAGAGGAGTTGTGATCATGGGTGGGTGTGTTTGTGCGTAGGAACCTGTTATGAAGCTCCAAGTAGCAATTTTTTTTTTAAACATCTCATTCAGATCCAATCTTTTTTTCCAAGCCCTACCTCCTCCTTACCAAGTCTGCGTTGCTAATTTGGAGAACCATTTATCTGATTCAAACATGGGAGTCCCTTCTGACTCTGTTGGGTTGAACCATGAAACCAGGAGCAAAGCAGAGGCAGCTGGGCCAGTCTGGGGTGGCTCATGGCTTGCACGATGCATGATGTCACTTGGCACCTTCCATCTCTTCCCCTCTGCCATGATATGAGATCATTCGAAGCATTTGAACTATTAAACATTGGAATAAGCTCCCAAGGGAGGTGGTTTCAAGGTCCAGCTTGAAAGGTGCTGGGCCATCTCATTTGAACTATATTCTTACCCTGAAGGGTTGGACTAGATGATCCTTGAGGTCCCTTCCAACCTGGTATTCTGTGAATCTATGGGAGCTTCCTATCTGTGGAAAGTAGGAGAGGAGGCAAAAATGGTTTTTCATTGAATTGTCCACAGTCATTCAGAGTGATCTCACTTGTGTGAAGGAAAGTAAGCAGAAAATGAGCTTGTATCATTCCTGGAGGTTGTCACTCAGAGGATCCCATGGTCCATGCAGTGCATGCTTGTGTTGTTGTGATTCTCCCTGCTCTAGAATCATCCAGGGTTTCCAAGCAACAATGTTTGTTTTTCCCTGTAGACCAACTCTGAACTCAGGTTTTTCCAGTCCCTCATGACCTTTCCAGTCCATCTGGGCTCCCACCTTCATCACCTCTTGCCAAATGATTCAGGATGCAGCAGAGGCAGAAGGTGCATAGAACCAGCTGCAGCTACAAATGGGAGAAATAAAACAAGTCCTGGTCAAGAAGACATCTCAGCAGACCAGGACCCTTTGACTTGAGAGAGAAGTGACCAAGGGCAGCTGAGAGTCAAGGTTTGGAAACAGATGGTGTGGAAACAGAATAAAGAATATCCAAAGTGCTCTTTGTTTTCCCCAAATTACTCCCCAGGAATAATCCAGTGGAGTCTCCAAAGCTGCTGAGGGGCGAGGAGGAAAGGCTGAGAGCCTTGGGGCTGTTTAGCCTGGAGAAGAGCAGCCTGAGAGGGGATCTGATCAGTGCTCAGCAAGAGCTAAAGGATGGGGTCAAGAGGATGAGGCCAGACTCTTCTCAGTGGTGCCCAGTGACAGGACAAGGGACAATGGGCACCAACTAGAACTCAGGAGGTTCTGTCTGAACATGAGGAGAAGCTTCATTTCCGTGAGGGTGCCGGGGTGCTGGAGCAGGCTGCCCACAGAGATTGTGGAGTCTCCTTCTCTGGAGAGATTCCAAACCCACTTGGGCACGTTCCTGTGCAACCACCATGCTTTAGCAAGGAGGTTGGACTGGATGATCTCTACTGGTCCTTTACAACCCCCACCATGCTGTGATTCAGTGATAAATCTTTCATTATCTCCTCTTCAAGGTTGTGTAAGACCCATGTGACAGCTAATGTAGCAACTGCACTTCAGAAATAGGTAATGTAAACACAGACATGGTTGGACTCAAGGATTTTTAAGGTCTTTTCCAAACCAAAAGATTCTAGGATGCTATGACATAATCTGTGAGAAGTCCATTCTTTCCTAACAAGAGTCACCATCCCTAGAGGTGTTCAAGGGGGGATTGGACGTGGCACTTGGTGCCATGGTTTAGATAGTCATGAGGTTTAGGGTGACAGGTTGGACTCGATGATCTTTGAGGTCTCTTCCAACCTTCTTGATTCTATGATTCTATGACTTGGTATAAATGCATACATGAAAGACATCAGGGAGGAAGCATGGAATCACAGACTTGTTTAGGTTGGAAAAGACCTCTAAGATCATCAAGTGCAACCATTATCCTGGATATTAGAAAGAAATTCTTCACAGTAGGGGTGGTGAGACACTGGAACAGGTTGCCCAGAGAGATTGTGGATGCCCCCTCCCTGGAGCTGTTAAAGGCCTTGAGCAACCTGGTCTCATGGAAGGGGTCCCTGCTCATGGTGGGGGGGTTGGAACCAGATGATCTCTGAGGTCTCTTCCAACCCAAACCATGCTATGATTGTATAATTATAGCATAGTATTGATTTGAATATTTATGACATTTGTTATATATTATATTCATCAGAATGTTTATTGTATTTATAAAGCCATAGAATCATTTAGGTTGCAAAAGACCTCTAAGATCATCAAGTGCAACTGTCAACCCAACACCACCATGGCCATTAAACCATGTCCCAAAATGCCATGTGTAGACATTTTTTAAGCACCTCCAGGGATGGTGACTCCACCACCTCCCTGGGCAGCCTGGTCCAATGTCTGATCACTCTTTCAGCAAAGAAATTTTTCCTAATATCCAACCTAAACCTCCCCTGGTACAATTTCAGGCTATTTCCTCTCATCCCATTGCTTGAAAAGAGACCAAACTCCCCATTTCACTCCAGCCTCCTTTCAGGGAGTTGTAGAGGGCCAGAAGATCTCCCCTCAGCCTCCTTTTCTCCAGACTGAAGAAGCCCAGGTTCCCTCAGCTGCTCCTCACCAGACTTATTCTCCAGACCCTTCACCAGTTTTGTTGCCCCTCTCTGGATGCACTCCAGCAACTCAATGACCCTCTTGTAGTGAGGGGCCTGTCAGAGACACCTCAGAAATGTTGGGAAAGACCTCTAAGATCAGGTCCAACCATCAACCCAACACCACCATGGCCACTAAACCTTGTCCCAGAGTGCCACATCTACACAGTTTTTTAACACCTCCAGGGATGGTGACTCCATCATACCTATCATGATCTGCTAGGACATATGGGGAAGAGAGCAGGAATTAGTCTACGTGTTTGTTTTTGATTCAGTAGCCATTCTTCTCTCAGCCAGCTGGAGAAATGGGAAATGAAACTTCCCTCCCTTCCATCCACATCAGAAATCCCCAAATGAAACTGAATTATGGCTTTGAATTTAACTCATCTCGGAGCCAACCGAGCAGGAAAAACGCACGAAGGAGGGGGGCAGGGCCTGAACACAGCCCACAACAAGCAAGAAGAAAGGTTTTGGAATGAAAACAAATAAATGAGCAGTAAATAAATGAGACTGTTAAAGCAAAGTGCAGCTGAACAGAAGGCCTGCAAGTGAGGAATGAGCTGTAGGAAGCAGAAATGTGAGAAAGCGTTTAAATAGATTAGAGAGAGGGGAAGGTTAATAAGAATAAAAAAGATGAATATTTCACCCAGAACCTGGGAAAGGGGAGGAGGGAGCTGAGAAATGTTGGTGGAAAGCAAAATAAATCAGAGCAAACACACAAAGCTTCTTGGGGAGGGGAAATAATTAAAGACAGGCAAAGTGAGGGTAAGAAATAAAGAAGTAAATTGCTGTTTCACATTTTCTAAAGCTCCACAAGTCCCAGTTTAACCAGTGTCTGGAGTCAAAACATGGGGCCTGGATGGGGAAAGAATTCAGGGCATCACTTGGCCACTATCCCTGTGTCTTTGATGGAGAAGACTGCAAAAGTTTTGGGACCCACAGTGAGGTCTGAGGAACATTTTCTGCAGCTCCCAAATCCCAGTTTAACCAGTTACTTGAGCCAAGCTGCAGGGACTGGATGGGGAAAGCATTTGGGGCATCACTTGGGGCATCATACATGTGTCCCTGATGAAGAAGACTGCAAAAGCTTAGGGACCAAGTCTGAGGTCTGGCCAGGTCCCAAAACCCATTTTGAGTCTGAGAAGCATTTTCTGTAGCTCCATAAATCTCAGTTTAACCAGTGACTAGAGTCAAAAGGTAAGGGTCTGGATGGGAAAAGCATTTGGGGCATCATCTGGCTCCCATCCCTGTGTCCCTGATGGAGTTTTGAGACCCAGAGTGAGGTCTGGCCAGGTCCCAAACTGACATTGTTCTTGTGCACTGTTGATATTGCAGTCACGCCCAGAGCTGCTGCAAGGGCTCTGGGCTCCAACCAGCACCATGGTGGTGGAATGGGGGATGAGTGTCCTTTGAAGCAGAGAGCAGCTCAGTGTTTTTCAAGCAAGGAATGAAGAGAGCTGGAAGAAAACCAGGGTGAAGACAACTAGGGTAGTGGGAAGTGCAGATGTTGTCAGGAGAAGACAGCATGGAGGTGTCAAAGTTGCTTTCCCAGGGACATAAAAAAATGAGAGGGGTGGGCTGCAGGGTGAAGCTTGCTGCAGAAACTGGGCTAGGTGAGTGTGAACTAGGTGGGTGTCATGAATGGCATGAAACAGTTAAGAGAGCCTGGGAGTTTTAAGGGAAAAACCTTAACCCACTTGGAGCTTGGCAGCTGAGAGCTGTGTTTGTGCCAGACCTTGGGAGTGTGTTGTGCAAGGCCAGTTCCTTTTGTGTAACTGGAACCAGACCAGGCCTGTTTTCAACCCCTGATGGAGCAGTGAGGTGGAGCAAACAGCCAGGTCTGGGAATGGTTTAATATCAACTCACCTCACTTTCTCCCTATTTCTTTCTGGAATGTGGTTCAAATCACAGTTCTCCTTCCTGGTGTGGGGAAGAAACTCTTAGTTTCATGCTCAGGGTTTTAATCTGCAGCCTCAACAGGGGAAGGAGAGAACATGGGACAATAGAGGAGAAGAAGGAAGCTGTGAGGAGTGCTCCCGGTGTCCCTGAGTCACACAGATGGTGCATGCAGGGCAAGCAGTCCAACCCTGGACATCATCAGACTGCTCTGGTTGTGTCCTCTCCTTCCTTGGCAGGTCAAGGAAGGCTGAATTACTTCATCTGTCTGTGCAATGTCCAGAAGTGAAGAGGTCATGAGATCCAGAAACCCAAGGAAAAAAAGGAAGACCTAGGGGTGATATTTTGTCTTTTCCACCTAAAACCTGAGTGTTGCAGGCATCTCACTCTGTTCTTCCCATTCCCAAAGCACGTCTGGGTCTGTAGCTGACCTGGTAGGCTCTAAACAACAGGACAGAGCTCCTTGGGTTAGCAACACAGTAGATGATGGAGGCTATCAAACCTCCAGCTAGGAAGCATAAGGGTGGTCCAGATCCACCATGTCTGGCTGAAACACAAGGTGACCCAGGTAGACTTCTGTCTCAGCAGGGCAGCTGTGATGGTCACATTGAGTGAGGAACCTGAATCCTTTGAGACTGCAACTTCCACCCAACAGGGAACCATTCGAACACATTCCCTTAATTTCCAAGGTCCTAAGAGATAATTCAGTCTCATCAGCTTGGAGGCTCATGGGGTGATATTGAGCAGCACCATCGTGCTTGGAGTCAACCGCTGTGATTCACATCCCCATCGATGCCCTTCCTGAAGGGCCAGATCCAGACTAGCTCACCAAACAGGGCACAAGCCCAGCCCCAATGCCATCCATGCCATTGGACCATCAGCATGGCTTGGGCACACCCTAACCAACACTGTCCCAGACAATGCCCTCACATGGGGCTGCTCCTTGCAAGCAATTTGGACGTAACCACCCTGTTTGTAGAAGAAAGAGGTTAAGAGTCATGGATGTGAATCATCCTCCTTGGATCCAGGGCCAAGGTTTATTACTGTGTGGTGACATCTCTGCAGCCAGGCAGGAGGACAGTGCAGACCTGCAAGTCTGAAGGAAGAAGGATGTTTGGGAGAAGGTAGAAGAGGTGAGAGAGAAAAACCCAAAGGAATTAATGCCAGGCCTTCCCAAGAAGGACAGCCACAGCCACAGTTCTGAGGAGCAATGATCCTCACAGGTTTATTTAAGCTTGCACTTGTAACACAGCTCAGTTGATAATTCCCCTATCTGTGGCTGATTTTTCACACTGCAAGTGTGAATTTCCTCTTGTCCAAGCTCCAGCCCTCATGCTCCTCTTTCTTGACACGTGCAAGCACTAAGATGCGATCGCCAAGCGTTTGGCGTTAGGGTGCAGGGCTTGCAGCACAACTTTGGGCACCTTGGAGTGTTCTCTGCTCAGCATTGCTTACTTACCATGAGGAGCTCGAATTTTCTTTACTGGGAAGGTGGTTTGACACTGCAATATGTTGCCCAGAGAAGTTGTGGATGCTCTGATGAGACCCCACCTGGAGAACTGTGACCAGCTCTGGAGCCCTCAGCACAAGATAAACCTGTTGGAGAAAGTCCAGAGGAGGCCACAAAAATGGTCAGAGAACTGGAATCCCTCTGCTGCAAGAGCTGGTGGTGTTCAGCTTGGAGAAGTGAAGGCTCCAAGGAGAACTTCTTGTGGCATTTCAGTTCTTAAAGGGGGTTTATCAGAAAGATGAGGACAGAGTTTTAGCAGGGCCTGTTGTGACACGACAAGGGGTGATGATTTGAAACTAAAAGAGGGAGGTTTAGACTGGAGAAAAGGAAGACATTTTTTACAATGAAGGCCGTGAGACCCTGGCCCAGATTGTCCAGAGGGGTGGTAGATGCCCCATCCCTGGAACCATTCCAGGTGAGGTTGTTTGGGGTCTGAGCAGCCTGCTGTAATTGCAGATGTCCCTGCTGACTGCAGGGGTGTTGGACTAGATGACTTTTGAAGGTCCTTTCCAAACAAAACCATTCTGTGATTCTGTATCCTCTTCCCAGGAGTGTTCAGTGCCTGGTTGGACAGGGATCTGAGCAACCTTGTCTAGTGGAAAGTGTCCTTGCCCCATCTTTAACGTCCCTTCCAACCCAAACTGTTCTGTGATTCTATGATTTGCTGAAGCCTTAGGCAGCAAGCTGTGAACTTTCACCTGGGTGTGCTGAATTTTCACCTAGTTCAGCAAAAGAGGGGCCTCCAGAATCAGTGTAAACCAGAAGATAAGGATGTTATGGTCATCAGCAGAAGAGGCAACTCAATGTGGTAAGAACATTTCATATCCTGCTTGAAGACAGAGAAGGAATCCAATAAGGTGTTTGAAGATCCCAGCCCAGAAGTTATCATTGGACCAGAAAGTGCATGAAAGGTGTATGAAGAGCACTTAAGAAAGGTCACAAAAGATGTTGGACAGCCCCTTCAGGAAGTGAAGCAGGTGACAGCTGTCATGTTTGTCTTTCTGGTGACTGTGGGGGGTTTGTGTTTGCTTTGTGGTCTGTTTTTTTTTCTTTTTAATCAGACTTTAAGTTGCTGGAGTTACCTGGCAGTGTAGAGAGCAGTCATTGAACATACCAGCCCAGTGATGTGTGAAACTCAGCTACAACACAGCTGTGCTAGCAGCTGGCCCTGTGAGAACCTCCACAGCTGTTTGCAGGGCCATCAAGAAAGCCTTAATTTACTCATCCATTTTTCTTCTGTAAGAAATGAGTGAGCGGTTGGACTCGGTGATCTCAAAGGTCTCTTCCAACCTCAACAGTTGTATGATTCTGTGATTAAATCTTTCTGTGTCTACCCATTACAAAGGGTAGATGTGCACACCTCATCCCAGAAGACAAGGCAGCAGGCAGAGGTTTCAAAATTCCTTTTCTTTAATTTGCTTTAGGTTCTTGAACTTGCCTTTCGGGTGATGGACCTTTCAGGTCCGGAACTGATCCCCTTGCACTGAAACCCAACAGCTGAAATTCCCAAGGTTAGGTAAAAGCTGAGAGTGAAATAAGTGCATTTCTCTGCCTGTGGAAAAGCTGTGATGAGCTCCACAGACAACCTCTCTGCTCTTAATTTATTTTGGGGAGTCTCAGCAAGAGTGGAAAAAATCAACACGAGAGTGGAAAAAAAATCCACAAGAGCGGAAAACTCAACCTGTGCACAGGAAGATCAGGATGCTTCTGTTTCTCTCCTGACCTGGCTGGGTCACAGCCATCAAAAACCCAGTTGCACAGTGAGAAGAAGAGCTTGGACCATCCCTTGTTACGTCTAGAAACCTGTCACACCTCATGTAATAGCCATGCTGAAACCTCTGCATCTGCAACCGAGGAGGACAACCAGAGTAGGAGGAGTCCCCAGAGGAGAGCCCACTTCAGGTGGAGGTGCTGAAACCATCTCATCCCAAGGGGGTGTGTTCAGCAGGGCAGAGAAACAAACAGGAGGATATCTGGAAGTCAATCGTGTTCCTCACTGGGTGAGCAGAAGATTATTTTCTCAGGAGGCTTGGCCAAAAATCCAAGGCTGCATGTTTTGGAAAAACAGGGCATGGTTTTGCTGGGGTGTGTTTGCACTCTGGAGGGGCAGAAGGAGGGACAGGCATGGGTCTGTCTCAGGAACATCCTTGCACAATGCAGCTGAGCTTTCGCTTCTCTCACTCCATCCCACCACTCATGGGGTATGATGACAGCAGCTCACGTGCTATGATTGACTCCATCCATGGCAGAGCAGCAACTCTGAACCCAGCTCGCCAACCACTCAGTGCAAACAAGGGCTTGTAAACCTCATAGATCACAGCCTGGGAGGGGCATGGGAACCAAAAGCTACCCATACTGATCCAAGGAGCAATACCAGGGTGGAAAAGTCACCCTGAGTTTGCAGACACCCTCCTGCTTGCCAAGAAAAGGATACAGTGGGAACAACTCTCCCCCTCTTAAATGCACACACTGTGTAGCAGGCTTTCACCCACTCCCAACTTGTTCAAAATATCAGCAAAAGGACAATCATGCCTTGAAGGGTCTTCAGCAAAGGCTTCCAGAGCCTCAGCATTGAGTTGGATGAGGAGAAGCATGCCACAACTCACAGGTATGGGGGAGCAGTAGCTTTTTGCTCCTCAGCCCACAGCAGCTGCAGTGCTGCTCCCACCAGCTTTGTTTTGCAGCCTGACCACTGCTGCAGCAGCAGGGTGTGGAGGAGGAGAAAACAGGATCTCTGTTGGGAAAAGAGGCCCATAAAAATGTCTTTCCTCTGAAAGGAAAGCCCTGGGCCATGTCCTCCCATTTCTGGACTGTAAACATAGCCCTTGGCATCAGGCTCTAGTTTTGCTCACAGCTGCTCTCCTCCTGCCTCCCTGCATGAGGGAAAAAACCACTTTCATTCAAGTTGAAAGGGAGATGGGATGAATAAAGTGCCAACAGAAACAAATCTGGCATGGCCTTAGAATCAGGAGACCTGTTCTGCAGCCAAAAGTTCACCCCTTGTCCTCTCAGCATGGCTTTGAGAGCAGACATGCTGCTTCTCCTCTCCTCTCCTCTCCTCCTCCTCTCCTCTCCTCCTCCTCTCCTCTCCTCTCCTCCTCCTCTCCTCTCCTCCTCCTCTCCTCTCCTCCTCCTCTCCTCTCCTCCTCCTCTCCTCTCCTCTCCTCTCCTCTCCTCTCCTCTCCTCTCCTCTCCTCTCCTCTCCTCTCCTCTCCTCTCCTCTCCTCTCCTCTCCTCTCCTCTCCTCTCCTCTCCTCTCCTCTCCTCTCCTCTCCTCTCCTCTCCTCTCCTCTCCTCTCCTCTCCTCTCCTCTCCTCTCCTCTCCTCTCCTCTCCTCTCCTCTCCTCTCCTCTCCTCTCCTCTCCTCTCCTCTCCTCTCCTCTCCTCTCCTCTCCTCTCCTCCCCTCCCCTCCCCTCCTCTCCCTCTCCTCTCCTCTCCTCTCTTCTCCCTCTCCTCTCTTCTCCTCTCCTCTCCTCTCCTCTCCTCTCCTCTCCTCTCCTCTCCTCTCCTCTCCTCTCCTCTCCTCTCCTCTCCTCTCCTCTCCTCTCCTCTCCTCTCCTCTCCTCTCCTCTCCCTCTCCTCTCCCTCTCCTCTCCCTCTCTTTCTCCCTTTCATCTCCTCCAGAGTACCAAGCTACACCTCTGATGTCACTTCCACAGCACAAACCAGGCCATGATACCTCTGATTCCCTCATTGCTACCTGGTCCTGCCCACCCATCCCAACTCCATCTGATTTCCCCAGGAGGGAAAGGAGACAACACGTGCTCCTGAGCAGTAATGCCTGCCCATGCTGGAGCAGGTGAGCATGCTTCCTCTGGGTTTCTCATGTCAGTTGTACAGCCTGCTGGGTCCTAGCTGGACCCACAAAGTTCTCTGATAAGAAAAAAGAGCTGGCAACCCACTTCTACACCAGGAAAGAAGTCAAGGACAAGACATGGGCTTGCACATCTGCCCACTATCAACACTCAGCAATGGCAAGAAACATCTCCCAGACCATGCCTAGGAGACAGTCCAGGGCCAGTGAGCTATTCAGTTGGACTTGATGATCTTAGAGGTCTTTTGCAATTGAAGCAATTATATGATTCTATTATTTATATCATGTTTGGGGGATGAAAAGCATCCCATAACACATGTCCCCATGGCTAGAGGACAGACCCTGCCCTGATCTTCTCTGGATGGAGCCTCTCCCTGTAACATTTAACCTCAGGAGCTAGGTTTCACCCATCTGCTTCTTCACCCTCCTGCCAACATGTGTAGTGCAGGCTTTAGTGTAGAGGAACTGGAGTGGGAGGTGACATTGTCTGTGGGGACACTGCTGTGACAGCCTCTGACCCAGCTCCCTCTTGGTCCAAATAAGAAGAGGCCATGCAGGCAGGACCAATTCAGTAGGAAATGGTTTCCTTGGGAGCAGGACAACATTTAGGGCAAAGCTCTGGGTTTCTACCACCATGCCTTGACAATGCTGTGTATTTTGGGAAATGAAATATGGTCACATCCAGAAAACCATCAAGCTCTGTTTGCTCTGAATCCCTCAGCCCTACAGGAGCCAACAAGCCTTGGGAACAACATCCAGATACCACCACCCCAATGGCAAGGTCCACAAGCCCAGGGAAAGCTTTGCACCGCTCTGAACATGGGGAAAAGTGACTTAAAGCAGCCTGGAGATGTTTCTCTGCTGTGGGAAGTGGGTAAAGCACCACCCTCACTTCTCACCACTGCTGGAATCCAGCTGGGAGCTGGGTGATGAGCAGACAAGGCATTCCCAGCTTTTACAGGGTGGGGCACATCTCCAAGCCTCCTCTCGTCCTGGAATTGGGTTCATTCCAGGAACCAAATCCTGGCCCTGAAGCTCCTCTGATTGCACTGTCAAGAGACTCAAAGTTGAAAAAAAGGGTGTTGGACACCATCAGATCTACTGACAAGCCTCAGCCCGTCAAGAAACCTTTCACCTTGCTGACAACAAATCAGGCAGTGACCAAACAACTGTTGCACCAAGCAATGGCCAACACCTTTGTATTCACCTCTGTGTCTACCTCCATCCTTTGTAAAAGCTCCTGTATGATGGGGAAGAAGGGGACAAATGTCTGTCTTCACAGCTTGCATGCCCAGCTCCTAGTAAAATCTCCCCAGCACCACAGTGAGCCAAAGAACAGCATTTCAGGAGGAGTGAGCGATGTGGGAGCAGCGCCAGCTTTGCCATGCCAGGTTTCTGCATCACATTATGGAGAGGATGAGTGTTCACCACCCTTAGAGCAGCACAACACTGCAGGGCACTGCAAGGAGCAAGCTCTGAGTGCACAGACATCTGCAGTGGGGTGTTCAGGCTGGCCCTTCCTCGTCCTGATGTAAGGACCTGGGAGAAAGGGTGAAGCATCACCAAAATACTGAGTGCTGAGATCTCAAGAGCCCTCCAAGTCAGGACAAGAAGCCCTACATTGTTATCCCCATCTTAAAAACATGAATCAGAGGCACTCTTCCAAGGTCAGCCATGAGGAAGGGGTGGTGGAACTTGGTTTGAAGTCTCACCTAAATCACCTTCTCCCCAAAGACCTTTGTGGGCTTCTTCCCTTCTCTATTTTGATACAGTTGCTGAAGGCACCAGGCAGGGGGTTGATGACAGAGTTAAACCCCCCAGACAAAGAGGGAAAAGGGGGAATTTCCATTGTTTGCATTCATGGTGGGTTGGAGGAGCTAATCTTGATTTTTGTCTGTGACCATTTAGGGGAGGAATGGAGGGAGTTAGAGGAGTGTCATATCAAAGGGGCAGGAAGATGTTCAAGGAGCCATTGCAAAGAAGGAATGCATAGGGAATCAGAAAGAGGGGATAGAGAGGTACCCATAACAGGACTGAAAAGTGTGGCACCATCTGGTTTGGTCCCAGTCTACTCCCCAGGACCTCACAGACACCAAGAAAATCAAGTTCTCTTCATGCTGCCTGGGCCCAGCCCAGCATCGACACAGCAATTCTGGGGACTCCCAAGAGTGTCAGAGCTGTAGGAGAGAGAGGGACAGAAGGTCTTACAGAGGGGCTCACCCCATTTCCAAGCAACCCATGACCACAGGCTCTGTATTGAAACCTTGCAGGGCTTCGGGGGTTTGATGCAAATAGCTCCTCTTCCAGCAGAGGCAACCCAGAAGCTGATCTTAGATGGACAAAAATTATCCTGCCCAGCCAAACCAAGGCACATCCCTGGTGTGGGAAGAAGCAGACCCTGGAGACTGTCCAGGTCCCACCATCAGCAAGCAGAGCTTGGCCAGGTTGGCATCAACAACATGTTCCTGCAGCCAGCCCTTCTTCCTTGGGCTGCTTCCAGCTGAGCCATCTCATCCCTCACAGGGCTGCTGGCTTACCCCAGGGAAACTGCGCCAGGAGCGCTGCCTGTCTGCGGGCAGTCCAGCACCACAAAGAGGCACCAGCTCCCTCTCGTGGGCTTAGTCTGGCTCTGTGTGCTGGAAACCATCCAAGATTTCCCAGAAAACTGATTTTTAAAATGATTACCCCTCCGCTCATAAATCAAAGTATTCATTGGTACACCAGACACAGAATTTTTATGGAGATGTGCCAACTTCCAGCACATTTCCTTTTGTAGGAGGATGGTCTCTTGATTTTTTTTTTTTTCCACCCTTTTGGGGGCTTTTAAAATTTTTCTCACCAAGGAGGGGATGCAAAGCAAGTGATTTAAATATGTAAATTATGATCTCTCTAATTCACTTGTTCTGGAGCTCTGGAAAGATTTGGGAGTCTCCAGTGAGCCCTTCAAGCACCATGTTTGATGCCTAGAAGGAGGCAGGCACAAACTGAGGTATCCAGCATTTAGATGCATCAATGAAGGCCTCATAAGGCCTTTCAGTGTGCAGTGCTTGAAGTGAAATATGTCTTATGAAGTCAAAAGTCAAGAAAAAGGAAAATAATGAAAAACATCTCTTTTGATTTGTACCACACACAAAAAACCCAACACATGGACCCCAAAAAGTGCTTGGGAAACACTGTCCTGAATTGGATTTAGAAAACTCCTAGTTCCCCCAAAGAGCTGAAATTTCCCACAGAGTGTAATTTCCCACAGCATTTCCACCCAAGCCTCCATTGTGGAGGTCTCATGATTCTGGAGAGGTGTTTGTCCATCCTGCAGCACATGCTGGTACCTGCTGGGGACAGCCAGGTTGCTTCTCCCATCTTCCTCCTCTCCATTTTGCATGACTAGAAGGTCTCACCAGCATGCTGCTGATGCTGGCCACCCTGTCAGAGTCATGGAATTGTTTTGGTTGGACAAAACCCCTAAGATCATCAAGCCCAACCACTGACCTAACACCACCACGGCCATTAAACCACGTCTCAAAGTGCCACGTCTGCATGGGGTTTGAACACCTCTGAGGACAGTGGCATGGACCTCATCCTCCCACCCCAAGCCTTGTGGAGAATTAAGCAACAGATCAGGGGCTGCTTCAGGAATGTGGTTTGGTGTTTTCCTGTCTGGTGTGATACTCATCTTGGTGGTGTGGGTGGCTGTGGCACAGATGGAGTGGCTGCTGGCCACAGGAAGGCTTGGCTTGCCTTCATCTGCCATCACCACCCATGGAGTCCCCTGCCCAGGATGCTGAGTTTTAAAAGGCTTGACAGCTCCATGCCACTTGCAACCTCTCTCCAAGTCCTGCTCCAGCCTTACCCACACACAGAGCTTGGCACAGGGCTGAACTGACCATGTGGGTTTGGCTGTAGGAGGCTGTCGGGTGGGAGCTCTGAGAGCTGGCCTACAGGCTGGACGTGAAGAAGCCACGTCACACCTCCTCCTCCTCTGTCCATCCAACAAGTGCCTTAGGTATTTAAACTGTTGGTTATTATCTACAACCAAGCATTTGGGATGCCATTTGTGATTGTTTGTTGCTTCATCTCGATGCTGCAGGTCCCTCCCAGCCCCAGCCACTGAAAGAAGCCTGTGTTTGCTCCATGGTGCCTCTTCTACATGCCATGCTTGGGCCCTTCTTGCTCCATGGACCTTTCCCCATGCCTTGCATCAAGGATTTTTAGTCCCTTTGGAGGATGACAGCCCTCTCTTCTCTCTCTCCTCACATCTGGCTGGTTGGGTATCCCCTCCCAAACGCCTTAGTCTCTGTAGCATCTTTCTCCCACACCCTGGACCACCTCCAGCTGAGCTCTTTTGCACTATGGGATGCCACAAACTACTTGAGCGTTGCACCTGAGCCTTGCCATGTGCTGGGACAAGCAGAAAATTGCCTTCATCTCTTTCCCACCTCTCTCATTGCCATCACACTTTTGAATAGAGTCAGAGAAGCTCAGTGCAGCCTGCACTGATTGGAACAATGAGTTTCTTTCCACCCAGAGGAAGTGAAGGTCTTCCAAGCACCTTTCAGACCCAAGGGGTGAATGCTGTCCTGCACAATGACACAGCAAGGGGCACAGGCTTGGGGGATTTTTCTGGATGGCTTCATCCATGTGTTAACCATCTTCCTATGGTCTCAATTTGCCCTAATTCCTGGTTAAAATTAGTGTTTTGGAATCACACCCACCACTTCTTCCTCCCTGAGCATCTTGCATGTATTGAAGAGGAGTGATTTGCCACCAGGTAGCTTTACACCACGGGAGGAGGGCAGGCACCACCATCCTTGAGCTGCAGTGCCCTTTGGACAAGGGAAATAACCCTTTGCTCTTCAGCTATGCCCAGGAGGATTTCTTTCCCCTTTTGTCAGTCATGGGATAGAACAATGCTGCTTTTTCTGCAGGGGAGGAAAAAAAAATTAAATAAAAAAAAAAGCAAACAACAAAATAGAGCAAACCAAGCATAAAAAAAAGCCAGTTTTGCTTGAAAGCAGCAAAACCTTCCCCCACCCCACCCCAACTGTGTTTTCCTGCAGGCTGTGGAAGACTGTCTCCACTGCTGCAGGATGTGTAAATCCAAGGCAATGAAATATTAATTATTTAGAGTCTGTTCAACCAGGGTTCCTCTGTGCTTTCAGAGAGATTAATAATTCCAACCACACAAGTCTTTTTCTTTCTTTTTTTTTTTTTTTTCTGGGGGGTTGTTTTAATGAGAAAATATTGTGTGAGGAGTAAATTAGAGCTTTGGAGTGTTCAGGTGGAGGGGCAGGAGGGGGCTTGGGTTGCTTCAGGGTGAAAAAAATGTAAATTCCTAAACAGGGTGTGAAAGAGATGATGGCTTAATGAAGAGGTAAAGGGAGGTGTATCACCCAGGGTGGGTCCTTCAGCATGGAGATGTGTCCTCGCAGGGCGGTGGAACTGTGAGGAGGAGAGGGTAGAGGAGAGTAGAAGTTGATTAATAAAGGAGAACCCACATCTCTGAAGGCTCCTGTTATGCAGCACATCAGAAGAAGTCATTCATCCAGGGCAGCCATGGGCACCAGCCCAAGGCTCAGCATGGCTCAAAGCTCTTTTTGTCCCCCTTGTTTACCAGGGCTGGGCTCAAAGCACGACGTCATCCCTGGGCTGAGCGACGCCTTGCAGATTTGCTGACCCGAGCTGAAGCATTTCCATGCTTTCACCAGGACAAAACTCCTCCAAAAAGTGCTGCTTGGGAGGGAGGCAGAAGCATTCAGCACCTCCTCTGGCAATGAAAAATCTCCCAGCTCTCTTTGTTGTGCACTTTTTCTCTTTCCTTCTGCTCTCATTTCTCTGCAGCCTTGGGCAATAGTCTGTGATTCTGTGAAACATCTAAGTGAAATATCAGGCCTCTCTGAAATCTCTGTTCTTCTAGAAACCCTCCACTGTTCCTTGACCCAAATGCTTCAAATGACCCTGAGGTTGCTTGGCAGGGTGTTGGAGGGACAGGTAAATGAACAGATCGTTGGAGGGCACAACACCAAGTGGTAGGTCCATGGCAGTGCTAGCCTTATGTGGGGCACTGGGGTCAGTCCTGGGGTCAGTCCTGGGATCAGTCTTGGTCAGCATCTTCATTAATGACTAATGTCTTGTTCAACATCTTCACCCCCTGGATGAGGGCATATTGTGGACCCTCAGCCAGCTTGCTGATGGTAGAAAACTGGGAGGAGTGGCTGATACCCTGACAGGCTGTGCTGCCATTCAGTGAGACATGGACAGGCTGGACAGATGTGAGGGAGGAACCTCATGAAGTCCAACAAGTGCAGAGTCCTGCAGCTGCAGTC
Source organism: Indicator indicator (assembly GCF_027791375.1). Lineage (NCBI taxonomy): Eukaryota > Metazoa > Chordata > Aves > Piciformes > Indicatoridae > Indicator > Indicator indicator. Next base: position 23,480,515 of record NC_072021.1, read on the forward strand.
ACAACCCCCTGCCCCAGTATAGGTGACAGTGACCTGCTGGAAAGCAGCTCCAAGGAGAAGGACCTGGGGGTGCTGGTGGAAAACAAGTTTACCATGGGCCAGCAACGTGCTCCTGGGGACAAGGCCAATGGTGTCCTGGAGTGCATGAAGAGTGTGGCCAGCAGGTCAGGGAAGGTTCTCTTCCCCTCTACTCTGCCCTGGTGAGGTCACATTGGGAGTCCTGGATCCAGGTCTGGGCTCCCCCATTCAAGAGTGGCAGGGAACTATCAGAGAGAGTCTATCAGGGCTCCAAAGCTGCTGAGGGGCCTGGAGCATCTCTGTGAGGAGGAAAGGCTGAAGGACCTGGGGCTGTTGAGCCTGGAGAAGGGCAGCCTGAGAGGGGACCCTCTTGATTTCTAAAGGGTGGAGGTGATGAGGATGGGGTCTGACTCTTTACAGTCCTGCCAAGCAACAGGACAAGGGCCAACAGACACAGACTGGAACATGGGAAGTTCCATCTAATCCTAATGAAAAGCTTCTGTTGAGGCTGCTGGAGCCCTGGAGCTGGCATCCCAGAGAGGTTATGGAGTCTCCTTCTCTGGAGACTTTTAAAACCCTCCTGGACATTGTGATCCTGGGCAACCTGCTGTGGGTGACCCTGCTTTAGCAGGGGAGTTGGACTGGATGACATCCTTGGAAACTCCACCATTCCATGATTATGTGAACAGCCATGAGCAAGCAAGACAACATGAAGAAAGGGATGACCAAAGACAGGTGATAGAAGTGGAGGTGGGGACAAGCAGATGTGTGCAGATGTGCAGGCAGTGCAGATAAGCATCATTTTGATAAAAATGTGGCACCACAGCAGAGCCAACAGGAAGAGAGGAGTGGTTGCCAGGTCTGGCTGGTAATGGGGGGCAGGGGGATGCCATTGTCCCAGCTGTCCCAGATAAGATAGAATTGCAGGAGAAATCCCTCTAGAGGTTGGCAGGGCATGCAGAAGCAGCATCCCCCTCCCCAGGCTGCAGGACACAGCACAGCCACCTCTCCATCAAGCTGCCAGGATGACAGAGCTCAGGCATGAGAAGAAAATGAGAAGCTGCACATTGGGAGACAACACAGGGCAGGAGGTGGTGACCTAATACTTTATCTATTCGATGTCCATACCCTCCTGGGGGAATCTGACCATGCTCTTCAGGCCTCCAGGAGCCCCCTTTTCCCCACCACTGCTGAGCAGGTGAAGAACACTGGCCTGGCACTCCCTGCCAGCTCACCGCCGAGCTAGTCTGGGTCCAGGGCATGCACTCAGGTTGCACAGGAAGGTTTGGCAGCAATGGGAGGTGTAGGATGCCAGGCCCAGGCTGAAGTTGTGATTTGGGCAAGTCTCAGAGCACTTCTTAGTGATCCTCTTCCACAAAGACAAAAAGCCTGGTCCAAAGAAGGGAGAGAGCAGTATGAACAGAGTTTGTTGAGTGCTCCTCGATCTCGTACAGCAGGAGGATGAGCTAATGAATCCCACTGTCCCATGCAGCTCCAAGGACCAGCATGGCCAACAAGACACATCCCAGGCCCACCACAGCCCAAGAATTGCTGGTGACCAGCTGCACAGGGCATCCAATATCCCTGCTGGGCACCTGGCACCTCCCAGCATGGAGCTCCATGTCAAGGCTGTTTTAGGTGTATGGTAGCATCCATGAGACAATAGTCATGCCTGGATTGAAAGCACCTTTCCAGACTTCTGTTCTTGAAGGAAAAACATTATTCCTCTATAAATCTCTCTAGACCTTTACATCCATCCTGACTATCTGCTTCTTTCCATCTCGTTGTCTAATCAAGGTACAAATTTATTTTATCTCTTCTGAAGATATTCAAAACCCACCTGGATGCAATCTTGTACAACCTGCTCTAGGTGAACCCGGGAGTGGGTTGAAGTAGATGATCCCCAGACATCCCTTCCCACCACCCACCATTCTGTGATCTGTGATTCAGAGTCTAAAGAGGAAGATCTCAATGTGTGAGAGGTGAAGGCTTTCAGACCACGCAAACTTCAGCTCTACCAGGGCAGGGTTTCCACCTCCCACACGTGCTTCCTCGTGACTCCTGAGGCCATCCATCCACAAGCAGTAACCATAACAAATCCAGTCAAAACCCCACAGCCCATTCCTGAGTTCCCATCTGGGGAATCACAACCAGCACATACCAATTCCTACAGAGGCAACGTTGGTCACACAATACTCATCCTTGTCCGAGCACTTCTTGGCCTTCAGACAGCTCCAGTTGTTTTGTTCCCAGTTACAGGTGTAGCAATACAGGGAATTCACTGCAGGAGAAGACACAAGATATGGGGGATAGAGACAAAATACCAGAGAGTTGGGAAGGGCAGACCCTGCTGTAGGAGTCCACAAGGATGTCCTAAGGCTTGGGGTCATGCTTTCTAGTTGTTGGAGACACTATGACATAGACTATAGCCTAACTGGGCAGTAAGAATTGGCAGCTGAATTGGGTTAATTTGGACCTCTGTGGCCTAAAGAAGTCAGTCTCCCACAACAGTCTTTGAATGTGACTTTAATGGCTTCAAACATATCTCTGTCACCTGGGTCTAAGGAAAAAAAAAATAAAAAGAAAAGTGAGAAGAGCTTTTAATTCTTTGATGAGAAAGGCTTTTCATTCTTTGTTGAGTGAATTGACTTGGATGAACTTGAGAAGTGGATGTGTGTGTACCTCATGAAGTTCAATCAGGTCAAGTGCAAGGTCCTGCACCTGGGTCAGGGCAATGCTTGATACCAACACAGGATGGGGATGAAGGGATGCAGAGCAGCCCTGCAGAGAAGGATCTGAGGGTGCTGGTGGGTGAAGAACTGGACATGACAGAGCTGGACAGCACTGTGCACTCCCAGCCTGGAGCCAGCCCTGTCCTGGGCTGATCCCCAGCAGTATGGGCAGCAGGTGGAGAGAAAGGATTCTGCCCCTCTGCTGAGACCCCACCTGCAGTGCTGGGGCCAGCTCTGGAGTCCTCAGCACAGGGGAGATGTGGACCTGTTGGAGCAGGGACAGAGGATACCACAGCAATGCTGGGAGGGCTGGAAGCCCTCTGCTGTGAGGTCAGGATGAAAGAGTTTAGGTTGTTCAGCCTGGAGAAGAAAAGGCTCCAGGGAGACTACTGCAGCCTTTCAAAATTTAAAAAGGGTTACAGGAAAGTGGGGACAGACTTTTGAGCAAGGCCTGTTGCAACAGGACAAGAGGTGATGGTTTGAAACTAAAATAGGGAGATTTAGACGGGAGATAAAGAAGAAATTCTTCACCATAAGGGTGGTAAGACCCTGTCCCAGGTTGCCCAGGGAGATGGTAGATGTCCCATCCCTGGAACTATTCCAGCACAGGCAGTTTGGAGCTCTGAGCAACATGATGTAGTTAATGTTCCTGCTTATTGTAGTGGGTTTGCCTTGAATGACCTTTAAAAATCCCCTTCCCACCCAAACCATTCTGATTCTCTGGATTCAGCCCTAACACACATGCAGTCCCACTCTCCAGTTTTACTGCTTGGGTTATCTAACAAGGTTTCAGGCAGTCTTGGCTTTGGCCCCAAAGGCAGGCTCTCTGTCTCTTGGGCCTTGTTAACACTTGGAAATTTGTCAGAATCACCACTCTAGTCAGTGAACAAAGCTAAATAGCAGAAAGGTATTCTTGGGCCACAATGAGACAGAAATAACTATTCCAAGGAATTATTTTTCTGCACCAGACAATGTGGCAAATTTCCAAGTGCTAGCAAAACCTTAGAAAATGAGGACAAAGTTTATTTTTCCTGGTTGCTTAACTGTCTTGTCCATAGAGGATATAAGATTGGATATTAGGAAAAAAGTCTTTAACTGAAAGAGTGGAACAGGCTGTCCAGGGAGGTGGTGGAGTCACCATTCCTGGAAGGATTCAAAAAACATGTGAACATGGGCACCTTGGGACATGGTTTAAAGGCTGTGGTGATGTTGGGTTGATGGTTGGACTCAGTTATCTTGGGGGTCTTTTCCAACCTTAACAATCCTATGATCACCTATGTTAAGAGGGCTCTGAATTCATTTGCAATCTATCAAATCAAACGTGCAATGCAAATGATATGCAAATGCACCTCTTCACCCAATATCCCAGCATAAGCCTGCTTAACCCCTGTAGTCCACAGCCCAGCTTCTCCCTAAATTTTGTCCCAGAATCTCTGAAATCAGCAAGCTTGTGGGATCTCTGAGATGAGCAGAAGTCAGAGACATTCTTTAGGCAGATACATTGATGGAATGACAGAACTCACTGGCTTGGATAGGACTTTCAAGGGTCATCTAGTCCACACCCCCTGCAGTGAGCAGGAATATCTCCAACTAGATCAGGTTGCTCAGAGCCCTATCAAGCCTGACCTTGAATGTCTCCAGGGACAGGGCCTCCATCATCTCCCTGGGCAACTGATTCCAGTGTTCCACCACCCTCACAGTAGAGAACATCATCTTAATTTCCAGTCTAAATCTATCCTTCTCTAGTTTAAAACCATTGCCCCTTGTCCCGTCACAACAAGCTCAAGTAAAAGGACCATCTCCAGCTTTCTTGGAGGCCCCCTTCAGGTACTGGAAGGCTACTGTAAGATCTGTCCCACTGCTTCCACTGACTGCAGTAGGAATAAGGTCCATGGATTTCTTGATGTATTGTGGTATCATGGGCTGAAGCCCTTCTTCATCAAGATTCAGAGATAACCACAGCCTTGCATCATCTCAACAGACAAACTCACTGAGAAGTTTCTTAGCAAAGGCAGAAAAATGGCATCAGCTTCCATTTTTTCTGTCTTGCTTTCATCTAGCAATGTGTCCACAAGGAGATTTCCCTGCAGAAAATAAAACTGTCACATGCCCAGGCTGAGACTACAGATAAAGAACCAAAAGAAGAGCTTGGTGTCCTTCAGCTGCACCACTGCAAGAGCTCAGTGCCTTAGGGCACATTAAGAAGAGCATGACAAGCAGCTTTAGGGAGGTTCTTCTGCCTCTCTGCTCTGCCCTAGGCCATATCTGGAGTCCTGGGTACAGCTCAAGATAGATAGGAACTACTGGAGAGAATCCAGTAGAGGCTACAAAGCTGTTGAGGGTCATGGAGCATCTTTGTGAGGAGGAAAGGCTGAGAGCTTTGGGGCTGTTCAGCCTGGAGAAGAGCAGCCTCAAAGGGCTGATCAATAGCTAAGAGGTGGTGGGCAAGAGAATGGGGCCAGACTCTTTTCAGTGGGGCCCAGTGACAGGACAAGGGGCAACTGGCTGAAACTGGAACCCAGGAGATTCATCTGAAAACGAGGAAAAACTTCTTCACTTTAAGGGCACTGGAGCAGGCTGCCCAGAGAGATTGTGGAGTCTCCTTCTCTGGATAGATTCCAACCCTGCCTGAATGCAATCCTGGGCAACCTGGTCTCGTTGACCCTGCTTTAACAGAAGGGTTGTACTGGATGATCTCCAGAGGTCCCTTCCAAGCCCCACCATTCTGTCATTCTGTCATTCTGTCATTCCAAGGCACACCCTCCTATAATTTTCTTCCCTGGCTCCGAGGTCTCCCTGCCTTTAAAACTCGCAACTCGCCTTTGTCTGGTAGCCAACCGCAACACCTCACCTTGATCTGCACACAGGATCAAAGCCAGCACAGCAAGGAAGGAGACCTTCATCTTCTCTCAGTCGTCTCCACAGCCCAGGAAAGACACCCTCACCTGGGGACAGGATATATATCTTCCCTATGTTTGGACCCAGTGATGATGAAGACACCAATTTTGAAAGAGTGGGCAGGATCATGCATTGTCTGACGGGCTTGGAATGCATGTGGGTTGTTTTCTCACCTTGGTGTTGCCTTCAGGCTGGTCTGATGTGTCCAGAGAGGAGTGAAAGGACTGAGACAATTCATTCCATTTATTGCTGTTAATACTTTGATTTCCTTATGGTCAGGTGGACATTGCTATTGATGTCTGAGTTGGGGGTTTTGTAGCCTTTAGCTCCGATCTGCTCTTCACATCTGTGACCAGATGGTTGAGTGAAGGCATCTGCTCAAAGGAAAAGGGTAAATAAGTGACATAAATGGATGACTTCATCTAGGTGGATCATTGCCAAGTGTCTTTCCAGGGTTAGATTTGGAGAACTCCCACTATCTACACTTAGCACAGATCTAGTTGTATGTGCAACCTGCTCTAGGTGAACCTACTCTGTTGGGGGGGGGTCAGTCTAGATGATCTCCACAGGTCTCTTTCAACCCTCACCATTCTGTGGTTAATGGTTGGCAATATAAACAGGAAACCTCTCATCATTTCAAAGCTACTGAGTATCTACAAAGTCCTAAATGTTCTACCTCCTGGGTTTGAGAGAAGCTGCAGCAAGAGAGTTTGGGGTTCAAATGCAGGAGCTGGAGGTTGATTTCCAGCTTTGCAACCTCGAAGTAAAAGGCAAAGGCATCTAGTCCCACTTCTATATGAAGCATCCCATTCAAAGTCCTGCTAGAAACCAGTCAGATATGATGTTCTCTTAGGGATGTGGCTTAGTGGTAGTGGCTGAGCAGGAGCAGTAGGACTGCAAGCTCAGGGCAAGCAGTCGGACTTGATGATCTCAAAGGTCTTTTCTAACCTCCTCAACAATTCTACAATTTATTATTTCTCTTCGTGTTTCCAATTTGGGTGGAGCTGGAGCTGCTAATTTCAGCCCCTCTGGGGCCTCCATTTGACTGCCTGTCCCACTGCTGCTTCCAAGGTAAGAGTTACCAGGAAGTTTAGTGCTGGATATCAGCAGCCATCAACATGAGTCATCCCTCACCAAGCACCCTCACAGGAGCAGCCCCTTTGAATAAAGCCACTTGGGCAGTCAGCTGTCTGCTCACCCATTCCCTCTCCACTCTGCAAGAGTTGGTCTGCAGGAAAAAGAACAGAGACCCAGCTGTGGGGTTTAGAAGATGGAGATGCAGAAGAAGAAGAGGCAAACATGCAGAAGAAAGAGATCAGATGGACAAAAGAAGGGTTACAATTATTTGGGACCAGCATTGTTTTCTGGACAGGAGATCAGTCAAATGAGCAAGCCTCTCTGAAGCACAGGTCATGATCATCAGATATCTAAAAAGCATCTGATGGGACTAATCATTGCTCATCACAATGAAGGCATGACCAAAGGAAGTTCAAAAGGACACCAAAACCCATAATATCTTCCTTTACAAGAGGGAAAAAAAAGGAGAAAAAAAAAAAAAAGCTTTTTTTTTTTTTTTGGTTGCTTCGTAGATATTTTTGAGGTTTCTGACACCAACATCAAACCACAGCATCTGCCAAAAGAGATGACATAAAGCAGGATCAACAGGATGATGAAGTCAGGCCTGATAACCCCATGAGCACTACCCATTCCTCACCAATGGATGTGCTTCTGGGCGTGGAGAGGATAAACCACATCCACATCACTTGCCCAACAGATGATCTTCTGGCAGACTTGGGACCTTCATGCCACTGGAGATGCCAGAGAAGGTGTGTCAAGGCCTCCTGGGTGTCACAAGGCAGCAACAAAGAGCTAGAGCGATTTCAGGGAATAAGGATTGCCCAACATGATTCACTGCATGACAAAGAAATGCCTCTGACTCAGTTTATTCCCTCAGTTCCAAGGATGGATGGTGTGAACATCTCTTCTCTGATACAGAGCTGGAAAAGAGTTAACTTGTCTAGAGATTCAAAACTGCTCCTCAGTGACAGGAGGAAGATGAGCTACAAGTCCATGGGAAGTGGCCCACCACTGGTCTTCTGCCTGGAGTGGTCTGATGGACAAAGCTGATGATGGAGGATGCACAAGGGCATTTTGAGGGTTGTTGGTGGCCCACAGAGCCAGGTAGTTGGAAAGTTACCATCCTGGCCTTAGGTATGTCTGCTGCATATGATGCCATGGCTGATAGCTACAGTGATGCACAGGATATCATGGCTGGCATTTCCTCAGAGGCACATGGGAGCCCAGGGATGGTGGTACTACCTTGGTGGCCAGCACATGAAAGCAGTGTGACTGCAGCATGGAATGCAGTGCTTGGCTGGATTAGGACAGAGAGCTGCAGAAAAAGGTGTCCCAGCAGCCAGTATCACAGAGCAGAAATGAGACTACAGCAATAATAGCAAATTAAACGTGTCCAGGATCATCTCCAGCACGGAAGCAAAGAGATGGACATCATCAAGGCCTCTTGCAAATCATCCTTCCCTTGTGCTCTGATGCGACTGTGGTGGTGGGTCCATGTTAAAACCTTGCCAGGGAACATGCTAGCAATTAAAATGATGAAACGCTGCAGCTGATGGCACTACAGATCAGGGAACGTCCCAAGGAACTGTTTATTTCCCTTGTTTAGGTGCAACCTTGGTGTGATGGTTTGAAAGTGTCTTTTTAACTTTTCCTTGCAAAGTTCAGAACAGAGAAAGTGAAAGAGTGTAAATAAGTCACTATTGGGTGTAAGAAAGCAAAATACTGATTGTTCTAAACACTTCCATTGGATAGGTAGAAATGTTTAAGAACTATTACCCAAGACAAAGTAGGCACTCTGCACATTCTGCGTTCTGCAGTGGGGGCAGTTGCTGGGCTGTCTGGCTGTTGTTTCTTCTTCTCTTCTGGATGAAGATAACACACACTGACCTTGGCAGCTAAGTTAACAACTTTCTGCTTTAACTAACTCTGCTCTCTGTCCAAGGGGTGTCCGGGGGGAAGCTCCTGGGAGAGGGAGGCCCCTTTGGGAAGGGTCCCCTTTGGGGGGAAGCAAAGGGAGATTGGTTGTGATTTTCTGTTGATTGTATATATTTGTAAATGTTGTGAATTTTGTATATTTGTACATATTCATTACATTTCATCATAGATTGTAGATTCTGCTTTGTAGATACAGCTTTCATTTGCTTCCAGACTAGGCTAGCCTGGTTATTGTCAGGGGGCGGGGTGGGGGGTGTGTGTGTGTGTGTGTTGGGAATTTCAGCTCTCACCGACACACTTGGACAGCAGATCCTTGCAGGAATTGAATTACATCCTGCAGGATGAGAGCTTGGTCCTTCATTTTACACTTGGCTGTGCCACATAGTTGTGTTGGAGCTGGCTAGCAAGCACAACTTTATTTGGCTGCCCTCTGCAATGTTCTGGCTGTTGAGTCTTCCTGGATAGAGAATAGAGATCAGAAGTCAATGAACAGTAGGTGGCCTGTGATCTGCTCATCTTCTGGGAGCCTCATACTGGGTTCTTCCCACAAAAGGCCTCAGGACAAGTGTCCACACAAGGAACCATATTAGTAATAAGGAGCAGGAGCATCATGGCTTGGTCTCATGGAATGTCTTCCTTTTATTTGTCCTGAAGTCTTTAACTTCAGTTTCCACACAGTGAGAGCATGACATGTGGACTAGTAGTACCAGTAGCTAGCACACTAGGGACTGCCAGGAGTTGAAGGATGGAATTGGTTCTCAGCACAAGGTATGACTGACCTGTGGGAATGGATTGGAGACTTCCCTGCCTGACCCACCTCTGCAGATATGTAGAACCTGCTTTGATTACCAGAGAAGGGATGGCCTGGCTGCATACTCTGTGCTAGAGTCACAGCATTTGTTTTGAAAAGCACCAGCTCTCTGCCTCATCATCCCTCCAGCTACACAGGGCAACCCCAGGGAATCATCCCTGGAAGCTACTTCAGCTTGCAGAACCCTCACATCACACTCCCGTCAGGTTCATTGCAGCAGAAAGAATTTATGAGCCCTCCTGCAGCTGTGAAAGCAGTTACTCAAGGTTTATTTCTGAGACAAACCAATCACTCACTCCTAATTGTAGCCTAATCCAGACTCAGATTAAGAATATTGATTAAGTCATTTATGGGGATTCCTCATGACCCATCTTGCAGCAGCTCAGGATTGCAGGCTGGAGAAGCAATTCTCATGAGATTGGGACAAGCTTGACTGAGCTCTTCCTGAGTCTTCATTTTCTTTTGAATAACACATGTGCTCAGCTGGCCAAAAATACCACAAGTAAGCTAAATAGAAGCTCCAGGAAGAACCAGCCTATATGTCATCTACTCACTCTCTGCAGGACATCCATGATAGACAACCATCCCTGATGGGCAACCACCCACCCTTCCACAGCTGCACAGGACAAGTGCCAGGAGTTCTCCTTTGCAGAGCACAAATCTGATATCCTGGAGTTTGATCTTTGCTTGGAAGGCCTTCCTCTATCCTTCATTAGCACATCCTTCATTTTATCATCCCAGGGGTCCAATTTCTTGTAGGTTAATTGTTCTTTCCTCTGTGGCCACTCTCCTTGGCATCAGCAGCACCAGATTTGCTGAGCACGTGGCAAAGGCTCACGTCTGGCCAATTTGAGCTTGTTTTGCAGCACTCCTGACTCTGTGCCTGTAAGCTGACTGCTGACAGACACGGAGCACAACTGTGTAAAGCCAGGGAGCTCCTTCAAGCACATGTTTTATTCATGCCAAACCACAGATGTGATCTTTTCTCCTGCTAAACCGCATTGGAGAAGGAAATGCCTGCATTCATCGCAGTCAGAGACTGAAGCACAGCAGGGACAGCCTCAGCTTAAATGTTCATCTACCCCTCTCCTCTTATACCACAGAATCCCAGCATGGTGAAGGTTGGAAGGGACCTCTGGAGATCATCTAGTCCAACCCAGCTAAAACAGGGTCACCCACAGCAAGCTGCCCAGTTTCACAATGTCCAGGTCAGTTTGGAATCTCTCCAGAGAAGGAGACTCCACAATCTCTCTGGGCAGCTTGGTCCAGGGCTCTGTTGCCCTCACAGCAAAGAATTTTCTCCTCCTGTTCAGATGGAACCTCCTGGGCACCACTGGACATCACTGAATAGAGTGTGACCCTCCTCTTGCCCCTCACCCTTTAGCTCTTGCTGAGCATTGAGCAGATCCCCTCTCAGGCTGCTCTTCTGCAGGCCAAACAGCTCCAGGTCACTCAGCCTTTCGTCACAGAGATGCTCCAGGCCCCTCGGTAGCTTTGGAGCCTCCGTTGGACTATCTTCAGTAGTTCCCTGTTTCTTCTTGAGCTAGGGAGCCCAGAACTGGACCCAGGACTCCAGCTTTGGCCTCACTAGGTCAGGGTAGAGGGGCAGGAGAACCTTCCTTGACCTGCTGGCCACACTCCATGCATCCCAAGGATACTGTTCTTTTCTTGGCCATAGGATCACACTGCTGGCTCCTGGCAAACTAGTTGTCCTCCAGCACTCCCAGGTCTGTCTCTACAGAGCTGCTTTCCAGTAGGTCAACCCTTAACCTGTACTGGTGCAGGACACTACACTTGCCCTTGTTGAACTCTGTGAGGTTCACCTCTGCCCAGCTCTGCAGCATGTCCAGATCTCACTGAAGTGCAGCACATTCTTATACAGCCACATCAACTTAAACTTTCCCCTTTAAAGTTTCTGTTCTTTTTTTTCCCCAATTTGCTTCATTTCTGCAACATCAGACCTCGGGGGAAGAAGGGAAGGGAGGAAAAACCCTCTGGAAACCCTTCACATTTTTCATCCTGACATCTCCACCAGGGCTTTCCCATGCCTTACATGTCTGCCAGACTACAGCTGCTTTGTTTTGCCCCCTTCATCTGCTCACTCCCCAGGGAGCAGACACATAGTTATAAGCAGCAGCTCAACAGCAAATTCTCCTCAGGGAGCTGTCATCACACCTGCTTCCCCCCTCTGCACCAATTAAGATGAATCATCCAAAAGCCCCTCTCTCCAGACCACCTACAGGTAGGCAGAGGCCCTGTCATTAAGAAGATGAGAAAGCAACTCAGCATCTTTGATGACCACCCTTCTTCAGATCACCCACCAGGATCCCTTCTCCACTTCACACCACCCTGATGGGCAGGAGAGTGCTTCCAATGCTAACCGCTAAGGAAAGTGGCTCTGGGAAACCAGAGCCTGATGCACTTTTTCCATCAATGAGGATCAATAAGCTGTTGGATGCACATCAAGAGTGACTCATCCCCAGGAGAAAGCACGATGTGGGAAGGTTTCTGATGAGCATGGCTTGGTGCAAGAGCTTTAGAGCCTGCAAAAGGTGTCAATACATAAGGCTTCATCTTCCCACCTCTCCAGGATGCCAACGCAGAATTAAAGGCAGGGGTGCAGCCTGCCTTTCATCACAGAATCATAGAATTGCTCTGGTTGGAAAAGTCCTCTGAGATCAAGTCCAACCATTGACCTAACACCACCATGGCCAGTCAGCCATCTGCATGGGTTTTTTTAACACCTCCAGGGCTCAAACAACTTTGTCTTCAGGGATATGGGAAGTATCACTCATACACACCCCTAAGCTGTAGGTCAAGATGGTCCTACCTCCTTCAGCCACAAGCTCCTACTACATCTCTCTGAGGTTCAGCAGGCTGGTGTTTGGTAAAAGGTGAAGTTCAGAGAGGCTCATGAAGTTCAGGAAAGTTCCAGATGTAGGGCTGAATGACTCCATGCAACAGAGCAGGCTGGAAGGGAGCAGGCTAAGGCAGAGAATCAAGACATCCAGCTATTTAATGAGGTTACAAGATTTATCAAGAGACATTCCAACCAAATATAAGGAAGAAAAAGCTTTCTGGAGCAGTGACTAACTGCCAAAAGAGGGGCCCTCAGATATAGTAGAGGAATCTTCCTTCTTAAGGTATTGAAATATGGCTGCAGGAAGTACTAAGCAACCCAAAGCTGGTCCTCCTTTGAGCAGGAGGTGGGACTTGAGTCCAGCAGAGACCCTCCCAACCTCAGCATTTCTTGGGAAAAGGCTGACCATGGGCAGCAGATGCCAAAGCAAGACGAGAGGAACTTCTCCCTGTCTCCTACCACCCAGGGGTTTGTCTTGTCAAACAGCCACCACATCAGAGCTGTCCTTGTGCTATCACACAGTGCAGGACATCCCCAGCCTGCAGGCAGGGACACAAACTCAGAAAGGTGATGTAAGCATCATTACATAACTGGAGCAGCTCTAAGCCTGTCACCAGCACCAGTGGGAGCAGGCAGCTTTGTTCCTGGTAAACTTGCTCTGAGGTCTCCTCCCAACCAGTACCAACAACAGGTTCTTCTGAAAAACACATGAGTAACCCAACAAGTTACAGAGAAGCTACCACTTCTGGTTTTGCTCAAAACCAGATCTTCCCTTTTTGCCCACCCCACTGTTTTTTTTTTTCTTTAAAAAAACAAAATAAAAACAGATAAAAACTTTTGACTTTGCATTTCTCTACTCAAATCCTGACCAAAAAAAACCCAAAAAAGCTACTGTTCTATTGTTTTGGCTTTGGGCTACCACGTATCTTAGGGATCAAGGCCTAGACTTTTCTGTGCCCCCAGAAAAAGGTTGGAAAATCATAGAATCATTTCAGTTGGAAGAGACCTCTAGGACCATCAAGTCTAAATATAAGCCAAACACCACCATGCCCACTAAACCATGTCCCAGAGTGCCATGTCCAGATGTTTTTTGAACACTTTCAGGGATGGTGACTCCACCACCTCCCTGGGCAGCCTGGTCCAATGACTGATCACTCTTTCAGCAAAGAAATTCTTCCTAATATCCAACCTGGCTGAACTTGAATCTACTTTCAGAGTGAAAGGTCCCTCACTCCAAGAAGGACATTGAGGTGCTGAAGCATGTCCAGAGAAGGGCAATGAAGCTGGTAAAGGATCTGGAGAACAAGGCTTGAGGAGCAGCTGAGAGAACTGGGGCTGTTTAGCCTGGAGAAAAAGGCTCAGGGGAGACCTTCTTGCTCTCTACAGCTTCCTGAAAGGAGGTTGTAGTGAGGTGCAGGTTGGTCTCTTCTCCCAAGTAACAGGACAAGAGGAAATGGCTGTAAGTTGCACCAGGGGAAATTTAGGTTGGACATGAAGAAAATTTCTTCCCTGAATGGTTTGGTCAAACCCTGGAACAGGCAGCCCAGTGGGAAGGGGGTGGGAGTCACCATCCCTGGAAGTGTTCAAAAACCCATGTAGCCATGCCACCTGATGTTTGGACTTGGTGGTCTTAGAGGTCTTTTCCAACCTCCACAGGGTCCTGAGCTGTGGGAAAAACCCTGTAAGATTGGGCATCAGGCCAGACTGTTGCTTTGTGCCTCTGTGATGTCAAGGGTTAGTAGCTCAACTCCTCCACCTCTATCTCACTCACTTATGGCTACAGGCCAGGAGGACACTCCCCAGGTTTATCATCTTCTCTTTAAAGCTTATCTGTTTTAAACATATTGTGTTACTCACCCCAGCAGGGATTATTTGACACCTGGCAAGTCACATGAACTCTCCACCTTGCTTCTACTTCATACCTGTAATGCACCTGGATTCCAAACCTTGGCTCACTAAGCTTTTTGACAGGAATGGTCAAGCCCCACAGAACTGGTTCTTAGGGCAACACACCCTTTGCAGAAAGAACACTTCATCTAAGTTCCCAGAATAGGAGAAGCTTCATCTAAGCTCCTACAGAATAGCCAAGAACTACAATTTAGCTGAGAGTGGCAGATCTTCACCGCCCTGACATCCAGAGCATGGCCAGCAAGTCCTTCAGCACTGCACAAGATCCATCTGCCAGCCAGTCCCTTGTCTACTGCAGCTCAAAGTCAAGACCTCAGCTTCATTAGCTGAGCTCTCTCTGGAGTTGAACCACCTCAGTTTTGCTCCAGGCATGGCCAGGATGCTTTGATAGAGATGGGGCAGCTGTTGAGGAAAGCACAGCCCTGTAAGCATGAAATATTCAGAGTATTATACAACTGTTTTGGCTGCAAGAGACCTTTAAGATCAAGTCCAACCATTATCTAACTCAGCCAAGCCTGATGCTAAACCACATCCCTCAGCACCACATTTCTGTGGGGATTCAACCACCTCCTTGAGCAGCCTGCTCCAGTCTTTGAGAACCCTTCCACTGAAGGAGTTTCTTCTAATGCCCAACCTAAACCTTCCTTGGTACAACTTACAGCCATCTCCTCTCCTCTTATCTCTTTCTCCTAGGGAGATCAATCCCCACCTGGCTCCAACGTACTTTCAGGTGGTAGTGTTGCCAGCACCCATTCTATGGATTCACCACTCCAGCAAAGGCAGAGTGAGGATGGACAGGACTATGTGGGCTGTCAGCTACTCAACCTTACCACTCCATTAACCCAGCAGAAGATGACAACTCTGATGGGAACCTTCTGGAGAAGAGGCCAAGGACCAAGTCACTCATTTTCCCCAGAAAGCTACAGTAGGATTTGTCTTCTGGTGTGATCTTTCACTGCTCAGACTGCTCCAGCTGCTCTTACTGGTGCAGGCCCTTTCTTTCACATTGTGCTTGAGGAGACTTTTTCCTCTGGGAAGTACACAAAATTATTTATTGGTTCAGTGGAAACATCTCCAGTGCTGATCAAATTGCATCTTGTTCCTTTCTTTCTCCTCCTGGAAAACAGGAGCATGGTTTCACTAGGAGCTTAGCTAGAACTGCTCCTTGATTTGGGATGGGACAAACTTTCCACCACAGTTAGTAACAAATATTCACTAGGACCTCTTTGGAAATCCAAAATAACATTTAGCAGGGTGGGCAGAAAAACATCTC
The DNA here is from genome assembly GCF_027791375.1 of Indicator indicator. Classification (NCBI taxonomy): domain Eukaryota; kingdom Metazoa; phylum Chordata; class Aves; order Piciformes; family Indicatoridae; genus Indicator; species Indicator indicator. The sequence continues at coordinate 23,496,027 of NC_072021.1, forward strand.
CATCCATTGGGACCAAACTGGTTTCACAGGTGCAAATCCAACAGAGGTCAAGGCATGCTTGGCAGCTCCTGTCCATTGCTTGTGCAGCTAATAATAACTGGTCTAACTCTGCCAGAAAAGTAACTCTTGCCACCATTACCAGGGAAGTTGGACTAGATAATCTGAAGAGGTCCCTTCCAACTCCTACCATTCTGCAATTCAGATTTAGGTCCTGTTTTAGGAGTCATTTCCCTCATTAAAACCACCATCAGCTCTTGGGGCTTGGAGAGACAGTCCTGTTAGAGTTTGACAAGCTGTTTCTCAGCCATGTGGTAGAGCACATCCCACTGTGGACTGGAGATAAACCAGCCCTGGCTCCACCCATACATTTTTACCTTCCATTTGTCACCAGCAATTCTATTTTGTTGGCTTAGTTTTGCATAGAGGCCCTTAGAGACCAAGAACATGACTTTTTGATGTCTGCAGCCAGGCTTTTTGCTTGAAGGTCAGGGATTTCCCATCAAGCCTAATCCTCTACAGACAACTGAGCATGCACAGATCCCGTGATAGACCCTGAGCCTTGGCTTAGAGCTCTGCACATCAGCAGAACCACAGCATGGATGAGTTGCAAGAAGCCTCCAGCCACCATTACTCAGAAATAACCTCACCACACTTCCAGTTTTCATGAATCTCATTTCAAGTACCTGACCTCCAACCAAAGCAGCAGCAGTTTAAACACAAGAACAATCAGTTGTAAATGAACTCATGGGATGAGCCAAAAGCTTTGGGCTGTAGCAACCTGAACATCAGCCCTGAGATGCCAGAAAGTATGCTGAGATTCATTGGTTTGCAGGATAACTGTTGCCAGGTGCATGCTGAAAGGCAGCCAAACACCAGCACTTTCTGCTATTGGTTCTGCCTGCTCCATGCACAGTGAGAGCAGACTGGGGAGGACACATCCTGATGATGAAGTTGTCATCCCACACAGGCACAGCTCCAGAAAGCTCCACCACTCCTCAGCATGTTCATATACAGCCTTAGACTGGTCCAGCCCCACAGCCAGCATCATCCTTTCCTTTCCTGGTGTTAAATTTCCCAGAGAGGTTATGGAGCCTCCTTCTCTGGAGATTCTGAAGACCTGTCTGGATGCATGTGACCTGCCCTACATGACCCTGCTTTGGCAGGGGGGTTGGGACTTGATCTCCACAGGTCCCTTACAACCTTTACCATTCTGTGATTGCATGATTCTAAGTCTTGGGCTGAACACTATTTTTTGCTACACTGAGCTCAGCAAGAACAACTGGAAGCAAGTAGAAGAGGAAAAGTATGGTCCCAAATGAGATGTTCTCTCCCAGACCAAGGTTCAGGGGTGATCGAAGAACATTTTGCTCATTCCAAGGTGAATTTCATCCCTCCAGTGTGAAATCTGCTTTTTAATCCAGCATCTTCCCCTCCCTCCTCCTCCTCCTGCCATTTGCTCCCTCCCACATTTTTCCACTGTGCAATTGCTCAATCATTTTCTCTCCTGGAGGCAAGAGGATGCAAAACACCCTGACAAGTAAAACCTGGAGATTTTTCCCTTCTTCCTAGCACATCCCTGACCCAAGCCTAGGTTTTCTACTTTAGCTGCTTGTTGCTTTGTGTTTCCTCATCAAGCCAATTCAGAGTCTGAAAAAGGCAGCAGAGCTCCAGCACATCAAGGTGATAGGATTAGATCTAATCTTGTTTGTCAGCACAATTAACACTCTCATTCAATCTTCCTCCCAGGGAGAAGGTAAGAAGATCCAAAGCACCTGGCAGCTCTGAAGAGGAATTAAAAGTTCACCTCAAAGTCACTAGGGCCAGTGTCACAAGTCAGCAAGACCTGTTCCAATTTGAAAATGGTTTCTCTTTTGTCTCAAAAGAAAAAAAAAAAGGCACAAAATAGCCACATCAAACTCTTTCATTAGAGATCTGCCCACACCCACCCCACAAACAGTTGCAGCAGGACATCACAAAAGCTACCAACAGCACCAAAGGAGCACAAAGCAAGGTGAAAAGCACCATCTCAGAATTCAAAGTCCTCATCAGTCATGTCGATGGCCCAGGCAAACTTCTCCCTCTGGGTCTTGTTGTAGATCTTCTCGATGGGCACACCAAACTTCTTGCACCTGGACAGATCACAGGACAGCAGTGGGGATAGAATCACAGAGTCTTTTCAGTTGGGAAAGACCTTTAAAGAAGATCAAGTCCAACCATTCCCTAACCCAGCCAAGGCTAGCACTAAACCAAGTCCTTCAGCACCACAGCTCTTTCTCTTTTAAACACCCCCAGGCATGGGGATTCAAACACCTTCCTGGGCTACCTGTTCCAGTTTGAGAACACTTTCAGTGAAGAAGTTTCTTCTAATATCCAACTTAAACCTCCCCTGGTGCCAGCCATCCCACACCACTCCCAGCACAATGGTCATCTCTGTTCAGGAAATTCAGACCTGGACATTGTGCCACTGCAGACAAAGACATGCAAAGTGACCCCTTCTTGTCCTAAACCCAGAAGGAACCTCCTTGTTAACCATGAACCTATGCTCTTGTAGCCAAGTTGGTCAGTGGAATCCTGGGGTGCATGAAGAAGAGTTTGGCCAGCAGGCTGAGGGAGGTTCTCCTCTCCCTCTACTCTAGTAAGGCCACAGTTGTAGTCCTGGGCTCAGTTACAAGCTTCTCTTAGGAGAGACAGGGAACTACTGGAGAGAGTCCAGTGGAGTCTATGAGGGGCCTGGAGCATCTCTGTGAGGAGGAAAGGCTGAGAGACCTGGAGCTGTTTAGCCTGGAGAAGAGCAGCCCGAGAGGGGATCTGCTCAATGCTCAGCAAGAGCTAAAGTTGGGGGGAGAGGAATCCAGCAAAAGGATGGGGCCAGACTCAGTAGTGCCCAGTGACAGGACAAGGGGCAATGGGCAGAAACCAGAATCCAGGAGGTTCCATTTGAATATGAAGAAAAAGGTCTGTGCTGTGAGAGGGTGCTGAAGCCCTGAAGCAGGCTGCCCAAAGAGGTTGTGAAGTCTCCTTCTCCGGAGAGATTCCAAACCTGCCTGGACATTGTGATCCTGAGTCCTGCCCTGGGTGACCCTGCTTTAGCAAGGGGATTGGACATTATGAGCTCCAGAGGTCCTTTCTAACTCCCACCATGCTGGGATTCTGTGATCCTGCAAACAGTTATTTGCAGCAAGTCTTAGCTTTGGGTTTTCCTGCCGCACTCCAACCCCCTCCAGGGTTTGGGCAGGTTTCTTCCCTTGCCCCTCAAGCATATGTTTGTCCTGCTCTTCAGGTCATGCTAGGTGACCTGCACATCTCTAATGAACACTTGCCCCATAGCATGCCACAGACTTACCAAGCTATGCTAATCCTGGGGTCCAGGTAATTCAGCTTGGATGTGCCCAGAGCTATCTCTTTGTTCTCCTCTTTATCTGTGGCCTGAACATTCAACTTGGCCAGCTGATCTTCCAGCCTCTTCAACAGCTTCTTTTTCTTCTCCACATTGCTGAGGACAGAGGAAGAGCAACACAAATAGCATGTTAAAAGGGAAAAGAAGCAGCTGAGGGGAACTGTAAAGTAGTTCTGATCTGCTGCTGCCTGGAAGCATGATGGGAAGCCAACAAGCTTCAGCACAAGGTGCAACAGGGAGAAATTGGAACTCAGGAGGTTCCATCTGAACACGAGGAATAACTTCTTCACTTTAAGGATGATGGGGCACTGAAACAGGCTGTCCAGAGAGATTGTGGAGTCTCCTTCTCTGAAGACTTTTAAAATATGCCTAGACATGATCCCAGGCAACCTGCTTTAGGTGAACCTGGTTTAGCAGGAATGAGATGATCTCCAGAGGTTCCTTCCAACCCCCACCATTTTGTGATTCAGCTCAGAGCAGCCTTCACACTCATCAGAAGTCCTCCAAGGTTTGAGCCTAGGAATACTCCAGAATGGCAAAGTAGAAGATGTCATTCAGCATTAACCAAATTTCTCAAGTACTTCGACTTCATAAGATACTTGAAAAGCAGAATTATTGCCACTGAAGTGGAGCAAGCACAAAAGCCAGCACCCAGCAAAGCCCTCCTCAAATCTAGGCTCCATGAGCAATAACCACCTCTGAAAACCTGCTCTGCATCTCAGTAACATAAGGCATAACTAGAAAACAAGAAACTCTGGAATAAAAATGGAAAAATAACCCTTGTATCTCTCCTCCAGCTTTCTCCTCTTTGGGCAGGCAGCAAGTCATGGCTGGGCTCTGGGAAAAGAAACAATTTGGACAGATTTCATTCAATGACTGCTGAAGACACCAGACAGGTGACTGTTCACCACTCATATGTCCCATCAAAGTCAGCCTGTGTCCCCAGCTTCAACCTCAAGCTGGCATCCTTTGCACCATGGCACTTCTAGATAGTTCTAGCATGGTGGGGTTTGGAAGGGACCTGTTGTGATGGTTTGAAACTGTCTTTTTAATTTTTCCTTGCAAAGTTCAGAACAGAGAAAGTGAAAGAATGTAAATAAGTCACTATTGGGTATAAGAAAGCAAAATACTGATTGTTCTAAACACTTCCATTGGATAGGTAGAAATGTTTAAGAACTATTACCCAAGACAAAGTAGGCACTCTGCACATTCTGCGTTCTGCAGTGGGGGCAGTTGCTGGGCTGTCTGGCTGCTGTTTCTTCTTCTCTTCTGGATGAAGATAACACACACTGACCTTGGCAGCTAAGTTAACAACTTTCTGCTTAACTAACTCTGCTTCTCTGTCCAGGGGGGTCTGGGGGGGAAGCTCCTGGGAGAGGGAGGCCCCTTTGGGAGGGTCCCCTTGGGGGGAAGCAAAGGGAGATCGATTGTGCTTTTTCTGTTGATTGTATATATTTGTGAATGTTGTGAATTTTGTATATTTGTACATATTCATTGCATTTCATTGTAGATTTTAGACTCTGCTTGTAAATACAGCTTTTCATTTGCTTCCAGACTGAGCTAGCCTGGTTATTGTTGGTGGGGTGGGAATTTCAGCTCACACCGACACACCTGTGCAGATCCAAGTCCCCTGCTAAATCAAGTCCACCTAAAGCAGGTTACTCAGGATCACAATGTGGGTTTGGAAAGTCCAGAAAAGGAAACTCCACAGTCTCTCTGGGCAGCCCTCTCCAGTTCTCTGTCACTCTTACAGGAAAGAAGTTTTTCCAAGCATACATCTTGGGTTGAAATCTCAGCATTCAGCGAGGTGTGCACTATCACAACAGAAATCCTCCTCAAGATGCTTTTGGGAATTCTACAGTTGCAAGGTACCATCCACAAGACCTCCACCCATCTGCTAGGCAGCCATGAGATCCTGGTACCCAACAGTGACATGTCAATTCTGATGAGCTGCATACATGGTGTTGGACCACACCATCCCCACGCCCTCTGCACAGAGGTCCCTCTACATAAAAAGCCTGTAAGGAAGAGTCACTCACGCTTCTGCTTTGGGATCTTTTCTGTCTTCAAACTCCTTTTCAGCTTTTTTGAGCTCTTCCTGGGCTTCTTCCACCTGTTTCTTCTTGGCATCAATCTGTGAAGGTAAATACAAAGTAAGCCCACATTCCTGTCCTTCCTGAAGGTTTCAGATGCCTCCCTCTTTCCCTTTTCTCTGCCACATTGGAATAGCCTAATGAGAAATTGAAGAGCAAAGACAACAACTTGTTCCATGCAGCATCTGCTGGAGGGAAAGCATTTCACAGCATCTTGCAAAAGATCCTCACAGCTTGGATACCAGAAACACTTGCAGCTCTTATCTGGTCATCTTGTGCAACTGCCTGAATTTGGCTTGTGACAGTGCTGGAGCCCTCTGCAAAGTCCAAAGTTCAGCACTAGAGTGTTAACAAAAGCTGAGGTCAATTACAAGTGTTAGCTTGATATATTTCCATATCAGATCCTTGACATTTCAGCTGGTCCTCCTGCTAACAGCCAGCATGGCCAACTAACGTGGTTGGTGGGCCAACTAACGTGGTTGGTGGGCCAACTAACGTGGTTGGTGGGCCAACTAACGTGGTTGGTGGGCCAACTAGTTTCTCTGGTTCAGAGCTACCTGTTTTGAAGTTGTGCCACCACAGAAGGAATCCAGCTTGGTTTGAAGGCACCAAGAGAGTGCCAAGAGTGCTTCATCCAGTATTTGAGCTTACCCCATCCCTCTGCACTGATTAAAGAAGCCACTACTCCTGGTTCACTCCCTGCCACGCCTGATCAATGTGATCTCTTCAGGCATCAGGTAATTCGCCTTCTCTCTCCCAACCTTCCTCCTCCCAAAAACAGATCAGAGGTTAGATCAGATTTGGAGGCTCTCAGCTTGGTCTGCCTCACCTTGATTTGGAGGTTCTTCATTGACTTCTCAAAGGTTTTTGGTGTAGACCTCTGATGGTTGCACAGGATGGCCACAGCTCGGTTAGCTCGGTTGTAGGAGAGGAGCTTTCCTGCAACGCTGTCTTCAGCTGGAAGTCAATGGGAGCTTCACTGTCTCCTTTGTCGGAGCTCAGGAAACAGGGAACAGAGCAGGACAACAGTGAGCTCTTTGTCTTTCCCATTATTTCTCAGGGAAGAACAATACTGGTGGTGGAAACTGGTGAAGGACACTTAAGCATCACTGAATCTGACACTGTGCCTCATTGCTCATGTATCCAAGGTAGACAAAAAAGAATACACCCAAGCAGCAAAGCAAGAAAGGGGGAAAACACTCCCAGCTTGGCTGCAGATCAGCGTACTGCTGAGCAGGTAACTATCTGAACCATATAGAATGGTTTGAGAAGGGACCTTAAGATCACCAAGTTCCAAACCCCCTGCCATGGGCTGAGACGCCTCCCATTAGACCAGATTGCTCAAAGCTTCATCCAGCCTGATCCTAAACACTTCCAGGGAAGAAGCACCCACACCTTATCTGGACAACCCATTCCCAACATACCACCCTGCAATATGGTGCATCACCTTCCAGGGAGGAGCAGGCAGTCCTAGGGATGCCAAGGTAATGGATGGACACCAGAGCCCACTGTCCA